>NC_091465.1:36521243-36828465 GCF_027789765.1 Dendropsophus ebraccatus
TGTGGAGCGACCTGGTATCCTCTAGCTGCAGAAGTCCAGCTTTTGCATCCTGGAGTGGGATAATCATTCAATCATATAATCATTCTTGAGAAGAATTCTTGAGAAGAATTCATTCTTGAACATTCATGCAACAGCTATAGGAATTACAGAAAAATATGTTCTTTTGTTTTCTAGAAAGGTCTTAGACTGGTTGTCGTAATGTTCATGTACAGTAGGCATGCCCCTCCAGCACCATCTCCACCCCCGTTATGTATTCCCCATGTTCCCAAGTGTGGCCCTGAGCAAAAATTAAGTGGGGCCTCAAGTGCTCAGATATTGTAACACAACATAGTCACAATTAAACCAGAAGGTGGTATGACAAAGCGTTGCTAGGGTTATAAAAGATCAAGAGCACAAGCCCGCTACACAAACATACAAAAAACAGGTTGAACACTGTCTTATTAATAAGCTCTAAAAACGACCAATAATAAAAGAATCATAAAACCAACAACTCATCCAGCTATATAGGACTGAAATTGGTATACCTGGGTAGAGTATACAATAACGGTACACTATATCAGTGATAGATATTATACTACAGTAGATCTCTGTAGATTTTCTTTCTGGTATGTAACTGACCTACATAGGGAATAAGCAATAGGTTATATCTAGAGATGAGCGAAGCAGGTGTCTTTTAGCCTCAAATGGAGCTGCTTTTGAATCCCTCTGTCTGCCTATTCCTTGGAGAAGGTGGAGACAGCTTAAGGACCTCCTGGAAAACAAAGATATAGCCATAGGCGGTGTTGGGTTACTACAGATGGATCAGCATTTGTTTCTGCACTTTGGTGCTGATTGATGTGCACTACAGGGCAGTATCTGGCACTGTGTAGTAGTATGCGTTTGTTGGTAAGGCCCCAGCATCAACATGGATCGCCATGTGAGGTCGAAAACAAAAGGTTTAAGAAGCCCTAGTATAGAGGGTGATGTATGTGAAGCCAGGGGGCAGGGATCCCCTTTGTGTCTGCAGACAGCCCCTGCACCCCATTACATTCCGACCATGTGCTGCAAACCAGGAAGCTGGAAGCTTCAATTGTGTATTCTTTACTTTACAGACAGCATCCTTTACTAAACCGGGGCTTAGTGTTAGCTGGTAAAATTATTACCTATTACATTATTACCCCGGTACCCAATGCCACAGGGCACCAATAGTCCTAAAGTATCAGAAAATTGACTGGGCAGGGGCAGACTAGTATTGTAAGGCCAAAATAAATGGACCTTTCCACCTTTGTATTACTAGGCCTCTACCGTTTGTTTTTGTTTTTTTTACCTAGCTGGTTATGAAATAGAGGGAAACCCTACACATATTATTATTATTATTATTATTATTATTATTAATGATTTACTTTTTATTTAATATTCTAGTGTAAGAACTCAACCTAACAGTACTGTTAGGAAGAGGGGTGTACAGCGAGTGCACTACTTGGTTGGCACCAAGAACCAGCAAATATGAGTAATAGAAGTAGTAGGCTCTCTAGCGTAACTCCCCTTAAATTATCCAAGTTAAAATGTATAGTCTTAGATATATATAGTTTCTGGTTATATCATAAATGATTGATTATAATAAGTCAGAATTGTGTATAGAGATAAATAATTTATATATTCATAAAATGAAACAAATAAAAAATAAAATTAACCAGTGAAGAATACAAGCAAAATTAAAAAACACACCTGTATCAAGATTCATAAGGCTCTATAGGCATACATATCAGTATACTGTATATCTTCATAGTATGATAATCACAGAAAGCTTCCACTACTAAGTCTGCAAAATAAAGAAAAAAAGACAATACACAATTGAGATAAAAACACCCTCACACCTCTTGTAAACCATTTTATTAAAAAGAAAAATCCGCTGGTCATCGATGTAGTCCACTGAATTTGAAGCAGTCCTTAGGATAGCAATAGCTGAAAAACAAGAGAGGCAGAAGCCAAACACTTGTGACAGGTGTTCTGCTTCTTATAATATGTAGCATCTGTACAGATAGCTGCTTATAGTCTGGCATGGGGCCAGACTGTTCTCTGTCGGGTGGGGGGTGTTAAACTTACCCCTCTACGGTGCTGCATTTTCTATTTTTTTCATCTTTTTCATTCTGCAATCAATCAGCCAATCAGCGGCTGAAGCGGGACACAGCTGCAGCCGATGATTGGCTGTTCCGAAACAGCAGGAGTCTCTGTTCAGCCAAACAGCGGTTGCAGCATTGTCCCACCTCAACCACTGATTGGCTGATTGATTGCAGAACAAAGCAGATAGAAGATGCCACAAGCCAGGACGGTAAGTTTACCCCCCCCCCCCCCCAAAAAAAAAAAAAAAAAAATCTCCCACAATAGAGCACAGCCTCGCTCCCAGGACTAATTTAAGTCTGTAACTTTCTGGACCCAAATATTCACTGTTCCTAGACCTGATTTTTTTTGCCTACGAGTCTGCTCGTCACTATTACCACTATTATCACTATTAAGTTCTTTTATATTGCTTTTTTGCCAGCTGTCTTAGCACTTTTTGGCCACAAGATGCCGCCACTGAGTATTGCCTTAGTCTTTTACAACACACTGACATCAACGTCGACAGGGATTAATGCATTGCTGATATTTTGTTGTTTTTAAAAAAATAAAAAAAAAACACATTTGCGCAAAAACGTGAAAAATTTACATTTCTTTATATTCAAACTTCTCTTGTTCTAAGAAAAATAGTCATGCCACATGAAATAATTATTACTGCAACGTCTACAACATGTCAGCTTTATGGTGAACGTCCTTTTACTTGTTAGGATGTTAGAGGGCTTCAAAATTTTGCAGCAATTTTTCACATTTTCAAGAAAATTTCAAATTCTGATTTTATTAGGGACCAGTTCAGTTCTGAAGTGGATTTGTGGGGCCTTTATTACTGTGGGCCTGTGTTAGTTCCCACCATAAATCCCTCAACTGTAAAAACTGCACCCCTCAAAGTATTCAAAGTAAAATTTCATAAGTTTATTAACCCTTTAGGTGTTTCACAGAAATTTAAGCAGGCTGGAGGAGAAATTTAAAATTTTCTTTTTTTTTGGAAGAAAATTTTATTCCATTTTCCCCTCTAACACAGCAAATACTAACTGAGAAATTCCACTCACTATTTTTTCACCTTATTCCAATGTTTCTAGAAATCCCCCATATGTGGCCGCAGTGCGTCACCTGCCATTATATCATGTCACAGAGGCCTTCCTTGCGGTGCCAAAATATTTGTGTAAGACAAGTTGACATTTCAATCGGTACCATTCGGGGGGACATGTGACACCCTGATCATTTTTTTAATAAAATTTTTTATGAGGTGGTACAAATAAAAAACACAATTTAGCAGCTTTTTTTTTTGTCATTTTATTGCACGCCGTTTACTATACGTTACATCTGACATGTTATTGTTATTCGTCAGGTCGGTACGATTACAGTGACATTTTATATGGCTCTTGTTATAGTTTATGGCATTTATACTAAAAATACTGTTTGTGTCTTGCATATTGTAAGAGCAGTAATATTTTTATTTTTTCGCCAATGGAGTTATGTTCTGCGAATTCCGGCCGCAGAAAGACTTGTCAGTTCACACAGTGAAGCGAGCGGCTCCGGCGCTTGCTTCACTGAGTGCTATGGGAAGCTCTGATGCGGGCGCACACTGATGTGCCCGCGTCAGAGCTCCGCCGCCGGAAAGATCACCCGGCCAGTACTTAAGTCATGGAACGGCCGGGTGTTCACGTAATGTGAACATAGCCTAAAGGAGGAATGTGTATATTTATTTATTTATTTAATTTAACTTATTTATGTATGTATGTATTTATTTTTGCATGTGTTTAACTGTAACTTTTACAGGTACCTCTATAATCCATTACAGCTCAGGATCAGTGCTGTAATGTATTATAAAGTGAATTAGCTGTTAGAACACTGACAGCTCATTCAAACGATCAGGTCCCTGCCTCAGGGGGAGGACATTCCAGGAATGTTACGTTGCAGGAACTACCTGCTTTACATGATGTTTCGGGAATGTCATTTTGCGGCAAGGGGTTAAGGAGGTTGTTCACCTTTTTTTTTTTTCAGAGATTTGTAATTTACAATACTTTTATTTGAAAATATCAAGTCTTCCATTACTTATCAGCTACTGTATGTCCTGACACAGTGCTCTCTACTGCCACCTCTGTCCATGTCAGGAACTGTCCAGAGCAGTAGCAAATCTCCATAGAAAACCTCTCCTGCTCTCTAGACTAGAAAGAATACACCACTTCCTGCAGGACATACAGTTACTGATAAGTACTGGAAGACTTGAGATTTTTTTTTAAATAGAAGTTAAAGTTAATGTACCATCAGTCCTAGGCTGAAGTAGTGGAACCCACCCCCAGTGGGAGGAAACCCCCACCCCTCTATGATACGGCTCCACTGATTCTAATGGAGACGCGTCATAGAGGGGTGAGGGTTTCCTCCCACTGGGGGTGGGTCGGGCAGCCTCCAGTGCTTCAGGCAGGGACTGATGGTACATTTACTTTAATTACAAATCCCTGGCACTTTCTGGCACCGGTTTATTTGAAGAAATTTTTTTTGATGAACAACCCCTTTAAAGGTAACCTGTCACCGGGCACGCGGGCACAGAGCCCGCCCGACCCCCCGGTGCAGCCCCCGGATACTTACCTCTTCAGACAAGTCCCGTTCCTGGAGCCGGTTCCGGGACAAAGATATCAGCGCCTGAAGCCGTGCGCACGCCGCTGAGATAAGTCCGATGCCCATAGAAAATGACGGCTCCATTCATTATCTATGGGCATCGGACTTATCTCAGCGGCACATGCGCACGGCTGATCCGTGTATGACGTCATGTGCTGATCCGTGTATTACACGTCATGTGCTGATCCGTATATTACACGTCATGTGCTGTTCCGTGTATTACACGTCATGTGCTGATCGGTGTATTACACGTCATGTGCTGATCGGTGTATTACACGTCATGTGCTGATCCGTGTATTACATGTCATGTGCTGATCCGTGTATTACATGTCATGTGCTGATCTGTGTATTACACGTCATGTGCTGATCGGTGTATTACACGTCATGTGCTGATCGGTGTATTACACGTCATGTGCTGATCCGTGTATTACATGTCATGTGCTGATCCGTGTATTACACGTCATGTGCTGATCGGTGTATTACACGTCATGTGCTGATCGGTGTATTACACGTCATGTGCTGATCCGTGTATTACATGTCATGTGCTGATCCGTGTATTACATGTCATGTGCTGATCTGTGTATTACACGTCATGTGCTGATCGGTGTATTACACGTCATGTGCTGATCGGTGTATTACACGTCATGTGCTGATCGGTGTATTACACGTCATGTGCTGATCCGTGTATTACATGTCATGTGCTGATCGGTGTATTACACGTCATGTGCTGATCCGTGTATGACATCATGTGCTGATCCGTGTATTACACGTCATGTGCTGATCCGTGTATTACACGTCATGTGCTGATCCGTGTATTACACGTCATGTGCTGATCCGTGTATGACGTCATGTGCTGATCCGTGTATTACATGTCATGTGCTCAGGGGCGTAACTACCACTATAGCAGCCATAGCGGCTGCTATGGGGCCCGCCGCATCCAGCGGCCCCATGGCCTGCTCCTGCAATACACTGGGCCCCCTGAGCTGTCATCATTTGCAGCACCGGGTGGCCCTGCTGGTCTCCTGGGTTTTGCAAATGTCCCTTTAACTGCAAGCACTCCTGACCAGAGCTAGCAGTTATGTAGTTATGACTTCACTTGACCGTTTAGTGGTCAGTCAGGGGGGGGGGGGGCACAATCAAAAGTTTGCTATGGGGCCCAGCCATTTCTAGTTACGCCCCTGCATGTGCTGATCGGTGTATTACACGTCATGTGCTGATCCGTGTATTACACGTCATGTGCTGATCCGTGTATTACACATCATGTGCTGATCGGTGTAGGACACGTCATGTGCTGATCAGTGTAGGACACGTCATGTACTGATCCATTTAGGACACGCATACCTCCCAACTTTTGCAAAGAGCAAAGAAAGACATGTGCGCCACGGTCCCCATAGCCACGCCCCCATAGTGACCCTCCATAGCCACGCCCCCATAGCGACCCTCCATAGCCACGCCCCCATAGCAACTCCCCTACAGTCACCACATGCTGCTGACTGAATAGTGCCCGATATAGTATCCAATCCCCCCAAAAATGCCCTATATAGTATCCAATCCCCCTATATAGTGCCCACATAGTATCCAATCCCCCATATAGTGCCACACATAGTATCCAATCCCCCATATAGTGCCCCACATAATAGCCAATCCCCCCGTATAGTGCCCCACATAGTATCCAATGCCCCCATGTAGTGCCCCACATAGTATCCAATGTCTCATATAGTGCCCCACATAGTAGCCAATGCCCCCATATAGTGCCCCACATAGTAGCCAATGCCCCCATATAGTGCCCCACATAGTAGCCAATGCCCCCATATAGTGCCCCACATACTAGCCAATGCCCCCATATAGTGCCCCACATAGTAGCCAATCCCTCCATAAATGCCCCACATAGTAGCCAATGCCCCATATAGTGCCCACATAGTAGCCAATGCCCCCATATATGCCCCACATAGTAGCCAATGCCCCCATATAGTGCCCCACATAGTAGCCAATGCCCCCATATAGTGCCCCACATAGTAGCCAATGCCCCCATATAGTGCCCACATAGCAGCCAATGCCCCCATATAGTGCCCCACATAGTAGCCAATGCCCCCATATAGTGCCCCACATAGTAGCCAATCCCCCATATAGTGGCCCACATAGTATCCAATCCCCCCATATATGCCCCACATAGTAGCCAATCCCCCATATAGTGCCCCACATAGTAGCCAATGCCCCATATATGCCCCACATAGTATCCAATCCCCCATATAGTGCCCCACATAGTAGCCAATCCCCCCATATAGTGCCCCACATAGTATCCAATCCCCCATATATGCCCCACATAGTAGCCAATCCCCCATATAGTGCCCCACATAGTAGCCAATCCCCCCATATATGCCCCACATAGTAGCCAATCCCCCCATATAGTGCCCCACATAGTAGCCAATCCCACCATATAGTGCCCCACATAGTAGCCAATGCCCACATATATGCCCCACATAGTATCCAATCCCCCCATATATGCCCCACAAAGTATCCAATCCCCCATATAGCGTCCCACATAGTAGCCAATCCCCCCTTTGTGTGGCCCGACCAGAAAAACAATAAACTAGTAACTCACCTGTCCGCCGGTCCCAGCAGCTCCTCTCCCAGCAGAGCGCGCACTCCCGTCATCCTCCGGGGCGGGCAGCGGGGTACAGAGACACTGACTGTGCCGGAAGTGATTCATGATAGAGGCTGCAGGTCACTTTCGGTACAGTCAGTGACTCTGTACCCCGCTGCCCGCCCCGGAGGATGACGGGAGTGCGCGCTCTGCGGGGAGAGGAGCTGCTGGGACTGGCGGACAGGTGAGTTACTGGTTTATTGTTTTTTTGGTGGGGCCACACAAATGGGGGACACTGGGTGCCGTTCCGGGACCACGAAAAACGGGACTGTCCTGCGGAATCCGGGACGGTTGGGAGCTATGGGACATGTCATGTGCTGATTAGTGTAGGACACGTCACATGCTGATCGGTGTAGGACACGTCATGTGCTGATCAGGTGACTGATTCATATTCACCCGATAATTGGCCAATGTAAAGTTAAAGTTTCAGGATGTTATTTTTTGCTTATATTATAAACAGCCAAGTTTTTCTGGTTGAAGTAATAAAAGTCTATGCGGGGCATTTATCATCTACACATTTTTTTTTGAGCAGGCGGTGCTTTGTATGGGCTGCACAAAATTATACGGTTGTTGCGCAAAAATCATTATCAGACGCAAGTGCCTTGATACATCTTTTATGTCTAAGGCTGGATTCACACAGCATTTTTTTCTGTCTGTTTTTTTTTCATGCATTTCTGTAAAAAAAAAAAAAAACGGATTTAAAACGAATAAAAACGTATCTTTTTTTAGTGTACATAAAAACGTGGTGGACCATATTTTTGTGTACACTAAAAAAAACTGATGTGTTTTGATCCCTTTTTTATCCTTGTTTTACTATGGAAGTCAATGAAAAAAACAGATCAAAACGGAGGCACACAAATGCAGTGTGAACCCAGCCTAACACAGCTTTGCTAAAAAGCTACGCTAGAGGAGGATTTTGTGCAAAAACTGAAAATTTGCACATGATAAATCTAATGTTAAAAGTAGTTACTAGAAAGCCCCGCTCCCTCCCAGTGCAAACATTGAAAAAAGGTGCAGGTGGCGAAAACGGATGGAAAATAGCGCAAAACCCTTAATAAATCTTGCACAGATTTTGCACAAATCTCCTTATTAGCAAAAACTAAAAATAAAACAATAGTGCAAACACAATGATAAATCTACCCCAATGTATTTAGACTTTTAAGATTTCCATCAGCAGCTTCTCACTTATCTTAGCAGACAAAGCCGAATCCCCAATAAAATGGTGAAAAAGTAAGTATTTCTTGTGTCTATCACTCAGTGCTGCTGATTTCATGGGTGTATAAAATGGCCTGGGAGGGTATGAATTGGCCTAGGCCAAAATATACCCGGGGTATAAAATAGCCTAGGGAAAAATATACACGGGGTATAATCTAACCTAGGCCATTTTAACCCCGGGTATAGTCTGGGCTGGGGGTATACTCTGGCCTGTTATACCGGGAAGGCTCCAGCAATTAAATGCGGCAGGTTCGTAAATGTTCGAGTTTGATCGAACCTAGGATTTCCCAAGGTTCGATCATCTCTAATATCTACCACCTTGTGAAACCTGTTACTCAACATCTGTAAGCCCCAAAAAGGTGGACGAACCTGTTCCTAATGCAGTGAGCTTTCAGTGTAAATCACTATAAGCCAATAGAAAAAAGGAAAAAAGCCCCTGTGTGTGACTGGAGTTGTAGAGGATATGTGGTTAGAGAGGGAGAAACACCTCTAAATTACTATGAGGTCCCTCAATGGCTATAGACGTATACTGTAACTCACCACACAGTATTTTAGTGCCATTGGCAATTCAAGAAGGCATAACTGTATGTACTAGTTCAGCAATACTACGACATATCTAAGATACTTGTTTTCTAATCCACTATAGAGAATGTAGTATAAGAAATTATCATTACATTCTCCTAGACTTCTAAACCGATGTGTGAAGTGTTAGGAAATAAAGTAAATCAATTATATTGTTGATCTTGGACAGTTCTGTATCAGTAAAGGACAAAGGGTAAAAACGATGTGTAACCTGTCTAACAGACTGTAAATTTGTATAAACTGGGCAAATAGATTTGGAAATAAATCACTAACTCCAATCTGAATGATCACAGCTAAGATACTGGGGGAACTGAAGCTGAGATAAAAAAAAGAACCAGACTTAAAGCGGCACTGTCAGCAGGTTCTTCCCACAGAACCTGCTGATATGTCGCAGTAGCTGTGTATCTCAGTAGTATTTGGCAGTTTGTTTAACCCCTGTCGTCCTCCTCATTGTAAAATCACTAAATGCTCTTATGCAAATTACTTGCTTAAAAACATTTAGGGAGTTGCTCGGGGCCGGAGAGCATCGCCCCACCCCGCCCAGCCCGCCCCCTCCCGTCCCGCCCACTATGCATATTCATAACTGCTTAGGGGCTCTGTACACCGCGGCTGCGCAGGGAAGCCGTCCAGTCGGACTGAATCCCCCGGGCAGTTGCTAAAACTCCCGAAGGTCCCTCAGCACGTTCGTATGAGATAGACTTATACTCATGTCTTGAGGAACCTCCGGGAGGATCGGCCGCGGCCTGGGGATTCACGCATGCACGGGAAGCAGCCAGTCTTTGATGGGACTGCATCCCTGCGCAGCCGCCTGGTATAGAGCACACTATGCATATATGAATATGTAGTGGGCAGGACGGGAGGGGGCGGGCTGGGAGCCGCAATGCTCACCGGTCCCGAGCAACGTCTTTAATGCTCTTAAAGAGGATGTACCATCAGGTACATCCTCTTTATTATGACCCACGGATTGAACAGTGCCGTAATGGGGAAGCCGGTGCCGTGGATCGTTTTTTGAACCGCGGCCCGGTTCCCGTGTACGGTGCCATTCTATCCACGGGTACCGGGCCGGGGCTGAAGCACAGGAGGTGGGCCAGTCCGCCCCCAGTGGGAGGGAACCCCCGCCCCTCTATGACGCGGCTCATTTGATTCTTATGGAGCCGCATCATAGAGGGGAGGGAATTCCCTCCCACTGGGGGCGGGCCAGCCCGCCTCCTGTGCTTAAGCCCTGGCCCGGTACCCGTGGATAGAACGGCGCTGTGCACAGGAACTGGGCCACGGTTCAAAATATGGTCCGCTGCACCGGCTTCCCCGTGACTGCACCATTCTATTTGTGGGTCATATGAAAGAGGATGTAGCGGATGGTACATCCTCTTTAAGCAAGTAATTTGCCTAAGAGCATTTAGCGATTTTACAAATGCAAGGAGGAGAGGGGTTAAACTAACTGCCATATACTACTGAGATACACAGCTACTGCGGCATATCAGCAGGTTCTCTGGGAATAACAACCTCTTATCTTAAAGGGGTTATCCAGCGAAAATCTTTTTCTTTCAAATCAACTGATGTCAGAAAGTTATATAGATTTGTAATTTACTTCTATTAAAAAATCTCAAGTCTTCCCATACTTATTAACTGCTGTATGTCATGCAGCATATGTTGTTTTATTTTCAGTCTGACACAATGCTCTCTGCTGACACCTCTGGCCGAGACAGGAACTCTGTCTTGGTTTTCTATGAATCCCCATAGAAAACCTCTCCTGCTCTGGACAGTTCCTGTCTCGGCCAGAGATGTCAGCAGAGAGCACTGTTTCAGACTGAAAATAAAACATTTCCTGCATGAAATACAGCAGCTGATAAGTATGGGAAGACTCGAGATTTTTTTAATAGAAGTAAATTACAATTCTATAAAACTTTCTGACACCAGTTGATTTGAAAGAAAAAGATTTTTGTTGGACAACCCCTTTAAAGTGGGGCTAAGGGCACTATTACACAGAGAGATCATCGCTCTGTGTAATAAAGACAACGACCAGCTATATATTATCGTAAGAGATATCAGCATAAGACTACGTTGTCTTGTTTATCTAATCCACCTTTGCCAAGTACAGTATGTGTAACATGTTCTCCCCAGTAGAACATCCAGGTGAAGTGTGTGAGTAAGAATGGTGCATGGTCTGCCTAGGAGGAAGTCTGTTATGGTCCTTTTACACGGAACGATTATCGTTCTTTCTTGCACGATAACGATCACATTTGAGCGATAATCGTTCCGTGTAAACGATGCGAACGATCAAGCGACGAGCGAGAAATCGTTCATTTTGATCTTTTAACATGTTCTCAAATTATCGTTGGTCTATCGCAAAAAATGTGTGAGATAGGCTTAAACGATTGCAAAACGATCGCATAATGATTTTTCCGTACGATGTATCATTCTGTCTAAACGCTGATCGTTATATAAAAAAAACATTGTTCATTCAAAATCTTTAATCGTGCGATCGGGCGAATTATCGCTCCATGTAAAAGGACCATTAGGAGGGAATGAGCCTGACACAGGGAGAAATGAGCCTGATGCAGGAGCAGTTAACCCTAGAGAAAGCCTGCCTATCTGAGAGAAAAGAGACTGCACTGAGATGTGGCTTTTGTACAACTGCTGGCTGTAACTTGGCACCAAGTAAAGACCATTTACAAGAGCATAGCTAAAGCTTGAGGGCCCTGGTGCAAAAGTTCAATTCAGGGACATATCAAAGGTTTTGATCGGTGTGGGTCTCACCAACAATCAGGCAAATAAACCAGGAGAAGAGTGTGGTAACACATGTCACTCACTGGCCCCCATTGATCTCCAGGGGAGTGGGGGTCTCTCATCCTGATTGATCAAACCTTTTTATGTCAGGTCAAAAGTTTTTATTAAGAGCATAGGTATGCTTTAAGCATGTAAACTATTTAGCAATATTTAAGTGACAATGCCCCCTTGTGGAGAAAACTGTGTAGCTCAGATAGTCTTTAAAGCCAAGATAGACATTGAAGCATTTTTATATCTTGTATATCCTGCACATCCATTTGTGCCATTACAGAGGCATAGATTCTTATGAAAAGAACATAGTTCTGCCTCCATAGATATCATTAGTCAGGCCACACATGGAGTATTGTGTATTGAGTATTGTAGAGGGACATGGCTGAACTGGAGTGGGTGCAGAGGAAGAAGACCAAGATAATTGGGCAAACTGGTGGGTTACAGGACCAAGACAGATTATCAAGCTTGTGGTTATTTAGAGAAAAAGATCTGAAGCCATGATGAGGTTTCACGATCATAACAGATGAGGATTCTTTACTGTAATCAATCTTTGGGCAGAAGGTGCAAACCGCCCGACCATAGAATGTAGTCTATGGCACAGGTAGACATGCATGCGGGGGGGGCGAGTGGCAGAATCCCCATCGGGTGGGCACATGCCCTCATGTTGAAAGAAAAAAAGACTTTTCCAGGCTTTTAGCTGGAGTATTATAATTCAGACTTATAACATAAAGAGCAGGTTGGCTCCTCATCTGTGTGGTTTGGAGATCATTTTACCTATAAAACATGAAGTAGAACCATAAAGTGTTACAATGTGTGCCAGTATGTTTACTTATTAACAGCTAAATGGGGTCAGCCAATTTGACAACAGAACAGAACACAGATATAAAGGGAGCCAGACACATCCAGGTGTCACATACTAGAAGATTGTGTCAGCGAAAATGGCATCCACCTTCACCGGCCCACAGGTCTACCAAGATAATTTCAATCCCCAGATTTATTTAGATACATATTATGGGGCTGGATCTGGAGTCTTCATTAAAGATGGATATCTAGACTTCATTCTGAGAAAATTACACAAAGCTTTTACATCAGGTAAATTAATTGTATTGGTTCATTGCATAAGTATAATTCTGTTTATCTATCTATCTATCTATCTATCTATCTATCTATCTATCTATCTATCTATCTATCTATCCATCTAATCAAGAAGTAGTAGCAGAACGGCACTGTGCACGTCTCTGGTAGTCGACCCCCGACTCCACAGCACAGCACTCCATAAATAATAAGAGATGGGAAGACGGCACTCCAGTAGTGAAAAAATGTGTGATAATCTATTCACCCATACACATAATGCATTACGTGTATGGGTGAATAAATTATCACGCATTTTTTCACTACTGGAGTGCCGTCTTCCCATCTCTTATTATCTATCTATCTATCTATCTATCTATCTATCTATCTATCTATCTATCTATCTATCTATCTATCTATCCATCTATCCATCCACCCGTATAATATCTATTGTTTCTCCTTTTTACCTATGACACTATTCAAAGAAGTATACAGGGCTCAGCGGGATAGGGAGGGCCTAATATTTGCTGTTAATTATTTTTAAAGACAAAGAAACCATGAGAAACGATGAGACTTATGTGAATACCAGCAGTATCTACTGTCAATGTTCATCTTTCACATATATTTGCATAGAATGTTTTTTTTTTTTATTCAACTACATCTGGCTACATATTTGTGTTGTGTTTCTAAAATATTTTGGAATGGCTAAAAAAAGTACATATTTTTTTATTTTATTTTATTTTGTTTCTATGGACCTGCAAATAGAATCCAGCAGCCGTCAGGGGAAGGGGGGAAATTGGTTACAAGTACTAACTTACCTCTCCTCATGCCCGTCGTGAGCGGTGGGCTCAGCTGCGGGACTCCCGCCAGGGTTCTGGCATCTCCGGAATGGACACATCACAACCCGGCTGATGGACTGGCCGCTCAGCAAGTCAGGGACTGAGGCAGACACTGTTCCAGTCACTGATTGGCTGAGTTGCCGGTCCATCAGCCGGGACAGGCATTTTCATCATAACTTGGGGGAAAATGCTTGCATTTGGTTATGTTACAGCTCCAAGGTGTATGGAGTAATAATATGGGATCCATAAATCTGATTGATGAAAGCGCAGGTACAGTAAGTTCTCCACTCATTCTGGTGATAATTGTGTCCCCGTTCTCGAGATCAGTGGGGATCAATTTGTTATTCCCTATGCTATGCCTATATCATCATAGGGAACAAATAACCAAAAGTACATAGTGAAAAGATTATACTCTAGACCAGGCATGGGAACCTTTTCCCTGTCGAGGGCTATTCGGGAATTGATAAAATCCTTCGAGAGCCGCTGCACTCAATGTTATACTGTGCATGGCAGTGGGGAAGCGTGGGTTCCCCTAGTGCCCCTGGTAGTCTAGTAACCCCCCAGTGATACCTGGTAGCCAGAGTTAATTCCCAGTGATGCCCCTGATAGCTGTAGTTAACCCCTTATTGATGTCCCTGGTAGTCTAGTTAACCACCCATGAATGCCCCTAGTAGTCTAGTTCTAACCCCCAGTGATGCCTCTGGTAGTCTAGTTATAACCCCCCAGTGAAGCCTCTGGTAGTCTAGTTATAACCCCCAGTGATGTCCCTGGTGGTCTAGTTAACCCCCCAGTCATGTCTCTGGTAGTCTAGTTAACCCCCGTGTCTGTCCCAAATAAAAAATAAACATCCCACCAACCTTTCCTCCACTCCCACTCTGCACAGTTCATCTTCTCTCTCCTCTAGTCTGCGCCAGTGTTCTCCTGCAGGTGGCACGCAATAAAATGACGTCATCATGTGCGGCCCGCAGGAGAAAGAAGATGTGTGCCGCTCTGGTGGGGAAGGAGATGACACTCAAAGCATACTCATGTATCTGGCAGCCGTCACAAACACAGGAGGATGCTGTGTATGCCACCAAAACGGCGCACGTCACAGGAGAGCACAGGGAACTGCATCAGGAGGTCTCAGGGGCCAGATGCGGCCCGCGGCAGGTTCCCCACCCCTGCTCTAGACTATGGTTTGAAAGTTAATGCATAGCAAGGCTAATAGGTTAATATGTTCTCTCATTAGGTGGTGTAAAAGGGGACTTGATGATAGATATTGGTCCTGGTCCGGCCATTTACCAGGAATTGTCTGCATGTGAGGCCTTCAAGGAAATTACTGCTGCAGATTTTACAGATGCAAACAGGGAATACCTGGAGAAATGGAGAAGGAACGAGCCTGGATTGTTTGACTGGGCGCCTGCTGTGAAATATGTCTGTGACTTGGAAGGTCGTAGGTATGTAAAAAGGTAATTCTCCATTAATTAAAAATAATGTTATAGCTATATGTTGTGCCATTCATCTGACTAAATAGCCAACTGGGTGTTGCCAGTTGTGGGCGTGACCCTGAATTGTCAGATACTCCCAGCATTGATTGGATAGTCTCAGACAGTACAGCGTCACATCCCCAAATGATAACATCCAGCTGGTTATTAAGTCATATATTTCTAGTTAGAGGAACAGCACAACACGGAGCTATAAGAAAAGATATTTTTTCATAGTGAACACAAGTATGTACCAAAACAGACAGGTCAAGAGTGGTCACAGGTCCTCTATAAACCTCAAAGGCAATCTAAGGGTATCCCTTTAAACTGAAGGGCATGATAGATTTTATGTTGATGTTTTATTGCCATCCTTTTTATTGCTTCTTTAGGGGAAAAATAGCAGAAAAAGAAGACAAATTGAGGAAGACATTGAAAAGAGTGGTTCCATGTGATGTCACCAAAAGCAATCCTCTTCACCCGCTCGTCTTACCCAAAGCTGATTGCGTCCTGACTGTCGGTTGCCTTGAATGCGCCTGTAAAGATGAAGCGGCTTATGGAAACGTCATCAAAAATCTCTCCTCCCTGCTGAAAGTGGGCGGTCATTTAATCATTGGAAGCATATTAGGGAGCACCATCTTCCGATGTGGAAATAAGCAGTTCTCCCTCATCAACCTAAGTGAGCAATTTCTTAGGAAAGTCATAACGGATAATGGGTTTGTCATTGAAGACCTGGAAGTTCTCCCTAGAGAGTTTGATAAGCCTATGTTTGATATCTGCAATCACACCTCTGGCATTTTTATTCTGGCAAAAAAAGTCAAAGATGTGTAAAACAGTTTTTCATTCAAGCTTTAGAAAGACAGGAAAAACAGCTGGAATTGTGCATGCGTTTCTGCCTTAGTACCACTAGGTGGCAGAAGAGCATTTAGTTTTGAAGAACTGAAATATGTAAAAGTTCTGTTACATCAATAAATCTGAAAATCAATATAACACAGAATTCTTCTTTATAAGTTTCTTTCTTTTAAATAACTGTTAAAGTTATTTTAATCACTTTACATGTAGATTAAAAGAGAATCTGTCAGCTCCATACCCCATACATGACTGCAGACATGCACAGCTAAAAGGGTTTTCCAGGCAGGAGATTTTATTTTAGGGTTGATTAAAAAAAATACCATGTACTCACTTTCCTGGCTCCTACCCCACCACTGGTATTGTGCAGCTCCATCTCTCTGCTTCCAGGATTGTTAGTCGTGATGTCACAGGCCCCCACAGCCAATCATTGACCAAGGTAGGGCACCATTTTAGCCACTGATTGGCTGTTTGTGCCTGCAACATCATGACCCTGAACCCGATAGCAGCTGCACATCAGGAAGGGGACCTTTATTCTAGATAAACTTAGAAGCGGTGTTCCAAGAGTTAAAAAAAAAAAGGAGCAACAAGCGCCCTAAAATAAAAACAGATTTACTCTAATCCAGAACAGATGCTCTGGTGACTGCCCCATTTGGTTTCGTTTACAGGCATTACTATAATGTGAAAGTCTCCATAGCTCCAGTCTCCAATGAGAGACCTAGCACTATAGACTTACATGGGGCCCAGTCTCTCACCGGAGACATGCTTCCTTCAGCTGTGCATAGTATAATAAATAGAGAATACAGACACTGACGCCTAGTGGGGAAAAACACTAACTGGCATCCTTGCCTGTCAATCACCCTGCAGAGTCTGTTGACCCCCCCCCCACTCGACAACCGCTGGTCCGCACCAGCATACCACCCCAAATCATAAGTGGTGGGGAATGAACACTGGGCGGGGGGATGGTGAGGGCCAGTGGAGGAGAGCAGATGTCCTTCCAATGGCTGTCGGGAGAGAGGAAGCAGCAGCTGCGATGCGCTGCCAGCGGCTGGTATAAGCCGTACCATGGAGGCAGAACACGCTTCACCCGGGCGGGTCCCTGCCGCATGGGCCCTTTAGCAGCTGTGTGGTCTGCCTCCATGGTAGCTACATCAGTGCATTCATAGTTACCCTAACTTCCAGCGGCAAGAGCGACTGCACACTGATTGGGTGAAGAAATATAATGGCAAATATGCTTTATTAACAAAGAAAAATTTCATAAGTAAACCTTGTCTCTCTATCTATATGTGTATAAGTAAGTAATACAACCAAGAAAAGTATTACTATTATATTAAAATGGATTGTATGAGGGTCTGGTACTTATTTCTAGAAACAGCACTGCCCTTATCCATAGGTTCTGTATAATATTGCAGCTTAACATCATCTACATGTGGTCGGTAACCTGCCAAGATGCGAGGGGGTCCCTTGGGCGCTTATCACGGGGGTCCAGAGTGGAGTTGTGACCCACCCAGACTACTGGTACCGCCACCCACAGAAAGGGGAGATGACCTAAGGAAGATGCAATGGCTGTGTAAGTGCTTAGCGAATAACCACTGAGTCCAGTTAAAATAAATAAATTCTTCTTTGCTGCAGGAGGGCTTAATACAGTGGCATACAGTAGGATCTTGACTTGATAATATACTTCAATCTTTAGTGACACAACCTGTGCTAAGAGCTCAAGGAGAGGTACAGCCGTGCTGACTGAGTTACGTGTTGAGAGGTAGAAGAGGTTCAGAGAGGTAGAGAGGAAGATGTTGAGAGAGTCCCAACTCAGGGTAGAAGTGTACTCTGCCGGAACGTTAGAAGGAGAATAAGTAGAATACTTCAGAGTAGAGAGAATACTTGTGCCCGTGTTTTCACTCTTTGGTCTTTGCACCACCTATTGCCCACCAGTGTCGGTCGACCCATCCTAGAGGGTGACACCAGCCCCAGACCTTGTTACCTGGGATGAGTAGAGTGGTCAGAGTTCTCTGATGACAACCACGCTGCGAGATAGATTACGTAGGCTTCTAGCTACTTTGCTCTATCAGGATAAGTTCCTCTTTCTTCAGGATACTGTCCTGCACTTAAGACTGGTTCTCGACATGGGTTGGGAAGATCCCTGACTTATCCTCTCTAAGTGTGCGTTCAGCACTGCATAGTGTGTGGAAGTGCTGCTATCAAGAAAAGAGTGCATCCGTTCACAACAGAGACCAACCCAAAGACCCAACTAAAGGTGTGGCTACACTTCCTCTCCCCACGTGACTTCCTCCTACAGCATCTGTAACGTGTGCTGTGAGTGGGTGAAAAGACAGTGCAAGAGAAAGAGAAGGATAGAGATAGGTAGAAAAGAAAAAAGCTCCCATTGGTGCACAGATCCTAGAAACAATACCCCTTTAGTTACCTACAGCTGTGCAATTGTTAGGACTCGGGCCGGGCGTTCGGCTCGGCGTCCATAGCAGCCATATGTTTTTAACTAACTCTGCTCTGCTGTTCTGTGTTGTAGCAGAGGCCAGGGTTTCACTCCCCTGGCTGATCAGCTTAGGTGTTGTGTGTGTTCACTAATTATTGACTGACAGCTGACTCACCAGTTAGATGTCTGTATCTGGGCAGGACCTGGAGCCTCAGCCCCAATCAAGTCTGGGGCTGGGACTCCAGGCTCCATAAGTATCAGCCCTGAGCTCTCATTCCTCGCCTGCGATAGTACCTGGTTCACCCTAGAGTTACTTGACCTAGCCTTTAGTCTGTATTTGATTCCTGGTTACCTGACTTCTGCTATTAACCCTTTGACTACCCCTTTGGACACGATTTTGTACTGTGCTGCCCGTTTGGTATTTGACTTGGACTTCTGACTTCTCCTTATTGTGTTTTGTCTGTCTTGTATTGTTCTGTGTTTCACTCAGCCAGCCTAGGGACTGCCGTCCAGTTGTCCGTTTGCTATTTTAGAGCATCTGAGGCAAGAAGGTAGGGACAGCGGGGTGGGTGCCAGCTTCAGGGCTCACCTGTCCTTGTGTCTCCCTGTCCCAATCCTAACATTATCGCAGGCCCAATAATCCACGCCAGCGATCACGACGGCTCACCATGTCTGCTGAGCCGTCAGTCGCTGACCGTTTAGAAGTACTTGTGAACCGGATAAGTGGTATTGCAGGTGTGGTAACTCAACTGGCAGACCGAGTGGATTCCCTCACTCAGGCCACAACCCAGTCGACTGCGACACCTGCCGAAGTTGCAGTACCGGTTCAGACCACTAGACTTAAAATGCTCATGCCTGACCGTTTTGACGGTAATCCTGAGAAATTCAGAACATTTAAAGAATCATGTAACCTTTATTTCCGGTTTAATTCATTCTCTGGAGAAGCAGAGAGGGTGGCCATGATTGTGTCCCTTCTCCAGGGGCCTCCCCAGGATTGGGCCTTGTCATTACCAGTTGAAGCCCCAGAATGGAGTTCAGTCCAGTCCTTTTTTTCCTCCCTAGGACAGATCTATGATGACCCTAATCATGCTGCCCTGGCCGAGGCTCACTTGTTGTCCATCCAGCAGGGTAACCGCACCGCTGAGGACTACTCGGCTGAGTTTATGCAGTGGAGTGTGGTGACTGGGTGGGCAGACGCACCTTTAAAAACCTTTTACCGTCAGGGATTGTCTGATAATATTAAAGATGCTATGGTCAGTCATCCCTCTCCTGACTCTCTAAGTGACATGATGACCTTAGCCATCTCCATTGACAGACGACTTAGAGAGAGAAAGTGGGAGAAGCAAGGGGTGACATCTAGTGTTCCTTGTCAGGGTCACTTGGTTGGTAGCAAGGTAACCTCCCCTAGATTTGTTACAGTTCCTTCTCCTACCTCGTTATCAGAGGAACCTATGGTATTGGGGTCAACCTCTGCTGCCACCCGCAGGAAACATCGATTGGACAATTTGCTGTGTCTGTACTGCGGAAAACCTGGTCACTACGTCCGAGAGGGCCCGTCAAGGCCTAATCAACATCTGGGAAAACGGCAGTGCCTGGGTGATGATCTGGAGGGTCACCCAGGCACACAGGTACCTCCAAAAATCTATAATAAGCTTTTACTGCCCGTTAAATTGTTTTCTGGTGATGTTATTTTTTCCTGTCAGGCCATGGTGGACTCAGGCGCAGCCCTGAGTCTTATTCGTATGTCTGTTGCTGTGTCCTTAGGGTTAAAGTTGATTCCGCTTTGTTACCCATTCTCTGTTTCAGGTGCCAACTCTGCCCCTTTAAGTGGGGGTAACATCAGGTTCCGTACCCCTGAGGTGTCTATGGGGGTTGGCTGTCTCCACCATGAACAAATTTCCTTTTTTGTTATGGACAAACTAGCGCAGATGTAATTCTTGGGTTACCATGGTTACGACTCCACAATCCTGTCTTTAGTTGGAGAACCTCAGAATTGATCAAGTGGGGTAATTCTTGTGAGTCGCATTTGACTCAAATTTATCCGTCCTTGTGTTCAGCTTCTGATATGTTGGCTCTTTCTGAGTTCATTGAGGACTTTTGTGATGTTTTTGATGAGGCGGTTGCTGACGCCTTGCCTCCTCACCATCCGTATGATTGTGCCATCGATCTTGTGTCCGGGGCCAGGTTTCCTAAGGGTCGGATTTTTAACCTGTCTCCCCCGGAACGAGAGTCGATGCGGCAATACATACAGGATAGTTTGAGGAAGGGTCACATCCGCCCATCAGTGTCTCCTATGCGTGCTGGCTTCTTCTTTGTGGAGAAGAAGGATGGCGGGTTACGTCCTTGTATAGATTACAGAGAACTTAATAAAATAACCGTTAAGGACCAGCATCCCCTTCCCTTAATCCCGGATCTTTTAAACCAAGTTGTAGGTGCCTGTTGGTTCTCCAAAATTGACCTTCGGGGGGCATATAACTTGATTCGGATCCGGGAAGGCGATGAATGGAAAACAGCTTTTAACACTCCCGAGGGTCACTTTGAATATCTGGTGATGCCCTTTGGGCTCAGTAATGCTCCTGCTGTGTTCCAAAGGTTCGTAAATGACATATTTCGTGATCTGTTTGGTCAATTCGTCGTGATATACCTGGATGACATCCTCATTTACTCACCAGACTGGCCGTCCCACCAGAGACATGTACGTGAGGTGTTATCCAGGCTTAGGAAAAATTCTTTGTGTGCTAAGTTCTCCAAATGTCTTTTTGGAGTAAAAGAGGTTGGGTTCCTTGGGTACATTCTTACCCCTTATTCAGTACAAATGGATCCCAAAAAGGTGTCCGCAGTACGGGAGTGGGCAAAACCTACAACCTTGAAAGAGGTCCAAAGGTTTCTAGGCTTCGCAAATTTCTATAGAAAATTTATTCACAATTTCTCATTAGTTGTCAAACCATTGACTGAACTTACGAAAAAAGGGGCGGACCCAACCTCTTGGTCTAATGAGGCCGAACAGGCGTTTACTCAGTTGAAAAAGAGTTTTTCTACTGCCCCGTCTTGGTTCATCCTGATTTAGAGCTTCCATTCGTGGTTGAGGTTGATGCCTCAGAATCCGGTGTAGGAGCGGTACTCTCTAAGGGCAGGGAACCTTATACCAATTTGAGACCTGTGGCTTACTTCTCCAGGAGATTCTCCACTTCCAATTACGACATTGGTAATCGGGAACTTTTGGCCATCAAATGGGCCTTCGAGGAGTGGAGGCATTTCCTGGAGGGAGCTAGACACCAGGTTACAGTTTTGACAGATCATAAGAACCTGTTATACCTGGATAAAACTAAAAGGTTAAATCCGCGTCAAGCCCGTTGGGCATTGTTTTTTACCCGTTTCAATTTTATTGTTACGTACCGTCCGGGATCCAAGAATATTAAGGCAGATGCCTTATCCAGGAGCTTTGGTGTTGATAATATGCCTGAGGTAGAGCCTGAAAACATCCTACCCCCAGGCATTGTGTTGGCCAGTATGTCCGTTAACTTAAAAAACGAAATTTTGAGATCTCAAAATAACGCGCCAGCTGATGTACCTCCTGATAAGCTGTTCGTTCCTGTAAACCTTAGATTAGCAGTGTTGAAAGAGGTTCATGCGTCCACACTGGCTGGTCATCCTGGCATAGCTGGGACAGGTTATCTGTTGTCTCGTTCATGCTGGTGACCTTCATGGCAGAGAGACGTAAGGGAATACGTAAAGTCCTGTGAGACATGTGCACAAGCCAAAACCCCACTGTCTTTGCCTGAAGGTCTGCTGCAGCCCCTTCCGTTGCCTTGTCGTCCATGGTCCCATCTTTCGATGGACTTTGTCACGGACCTTCCTCCCTCACGGGGAAAGATCGTAATCTGGGTGGTAGTAGACCGATTTAGCAAGATGTGTCACCTGATAGCCTTGAAAAAACTTCCCACCGCCAAATCCCTGGAAAACTGTTTGTACGTCACATCCTTCGTCTGCACGGAATCCCTACCAATATTGTTTCAGACCGAGGGGTGCAATTTGTATCAAAATTCTGGAGGGCATTTTGTGAGTTGTTGAATATATCATTGTCATTTTCTTCTGCATTCCATCCAGAAACCAATGGACAAACAGAACGTACTAATCAGTCTCTTGAACAGTACTTAAGGTGTTACATATCTGATAATCAAAATGCATGGTTTGAGTATTTACCTATGGCAGAATTTGCTTTGAACAACCACGTTAATACGTCCACACAACTAACCCCCTTCTATTGTAACTATGGTTATCATCCCCGGTTTTCAGCAGTTCCTAATCAAGAGTTTCAATTCACTTCAGTCAAAGAACTTACACAAAAACTGTGCACAGTTTGGGCGGAGAGTCTTGCGACTCTAACCGTATCCCAACAGAAACATATCCAATATGCCAATCGTAGACGCCGTCCTGGTCCCCAGTATGTGGTGTGTGAGAAAGTATGGTTGTCCTCCAAGAACCTCCGACTTTGTGTGCCTTCAGCTAAATTTGCACCCCGGTATATTGGTCCATTCCCCATTGCTGAAATTATTAACCCTGTGTCATTTAAGTTACAGTTACCTCGATCATTAAAAATTCATCCTGTATTCCACAAGAGCCTCCTTAAGAAGTACACTCCTCCAGCAGTTGCTTGTCCTCCTCCCCTTCCATTTGTAGTCCAAGGTGAATTGGAGTACGAGATTGAAAGGATTCTCGACTCAAGAAGAATTCGTAGGACCATACAGTATCTGGTACATTGGAAGGGGTATGGCCCGGAGGAGCGTACATGGGTAACATCACGAGATCTTCATGCCCCTGATTTAATAAAAAGTTTTCATCTTTCGTATCCTGAAAAGCCTGTGCTGCCCGTTTGGTATTTGACTTGGACTTCTGACTTCTCCTTATTGTGTTTTGTCTGTCTTGTATTGTTCTGTGTTTCACTCAGCCAGCCTAGGGACTGCCGTCCAGTTGTCCGTTTGCTATTTTAGAGCATCTGAGGCAAGAAGGTAGGGACAGCGGGGTGGGTGCCAGTTTCAGGACTCACCTGTCCTTGTGTCTCCCTGTCCCAATCCTAACAGCAATACTTAGGTTCCCAATACACATACTAGCGAGATCTAGTGGCAAAACTTAGGTACTACTTCATTACCACTTTTACTTTGAAGTACAGACTTTTGCGAGGGGTGTAAAGACAAGAACGACCCATGCTGGCATACCACACCACCATAGCAGCTATAGCGGCTGCTTTGGGGCCCACCGCATCAGGGGGCCCGATCTTGTATTGGACCGTGCCCTCTGAGCAGACATTTGCAGCACCCGGCCGCCAAGCGGGCCTCCCGGGTGCT
The DNA here is from genome assembly GCF_027789765.1 of Dendropsophus ebraccatus. Taxonomy (NCBI): domain Eukaryota; kingdom Metazoa; phylum Chordata; class Amphibia; order Anura; family Hylidae; genus Dendropsophus; species Dendropsophus ebraccatus. The sequence goes on from NC_091465.1 coordinate 36,545,171, forward strand.
GCAAATGCCCAGCCAAAGTGTGCCCTGCTGCATCTGCCCCCCCATACAGCATCCCCTGTTGCCCTGTACAGTGTCCCATGGGTCCTCCATACAGCGCCCCCTGCTGCATCCGCCTTAGTACAGTGACCCTTGCATCCCCCCGCCCCTGTACAGAGGCCCCTACGGCCCCCATACAGCGTCCCCTGCAGTACCTGCCTCCTGTACAGCGTCCCCTGTGGCACCTGGCACCCACCCCACCCCCCATATAATGTCTTTAGCAGCACCCACCCCCCCATACAGTGACCTCAGCAGCACTCACCCATACAGTGTCCTCAGCAGCACTCGCCCCCTGTATAATGTCACCAGAGGCACCCCCCTCCCCAGCGTCCCAGGGCCAATCCCCCTAACCCCTGTAGTGTCCCAGGTACAATTCCCCCCCCCCCAAGTGTCCCCCAACCCCCTGCAGTGTCCGAGAGCTGATAAGATGATGACAGGGTACAAGAGGGGGAGACTGTGGAACAGTACACTAGCGGTCATGTGGGTACATATGTACATGTAGGGCTCGCAACACATTGCCGGAGGCAGTTGTGCCCCTCCAGCCACAAGAGCCCCCATGAACATACTTATCTTGTTCTAAGCAGCGTTCCTTTTTTCTTACAGCTCCCTGGCACTCAAGGCCAGGTGAGTACGTTGGGGAATGGTGGGGGCCCCATACTGTTTTTTGCTATGGGGCTTATGAATCCTAGTTATGCCCCTGTTCAAGCCATTACTGATCAGAAGAATGAGTGGAGAGACTGCGCTTCCCGTTCTGTGTGAGAGAACGAGGCGGCCTCATAGACTTGCACTGAAAGTCCATGTAGACAGGGCCGTATTTACCACTAGGCACCCGTGGTCCGGTGCCTAGGGCAGCACTTTGCAGGGGGGCAACACCAGGGAGCAGGGGGACAGAAAAAAACTAATTTTTTTGTTTTTATTTTTTTTGTTTCCCTCCTCCTGTTCAGACTTGCCAGTAAATCTGGTGTCTTTTCCAGGGGGTGGGGGGGTATGGTGGTATTGGTCAGGTCTGGTATCGCCAATAGGTGCGTGTAGATGGGGCGTCTTCAGGTTTAGCGCCTAGGGCAGCAGCAGCTGTTAATACAGCCCTGCATGTAGGTGACATCACACTGAGCCAGGAGTAAATGCGCTGCTGCTCTCCTGAACACTCCGACCATGACTGATCAAAACTTTTGATATTTCTCTCTGACGTCATACAATTTTTCTTAATGACCGCACCAATTTATTTGAGCAAAATAATTTGTTTAATAGCAAAAGTGAACTTTAGATTACCATTATTTGTAATTTATATATGTTCTTTGCAATGTTGTCCTTGGATTGCTTTTGCTAACACAACAATAATTTCTTGATACTTTGCCCGTGAAGGTTTGGCAGCTGACTGAGAACAAACCTCAGGCAGTGAATGGGAACATGTAATATATTACACGTTTGGACTGTGCAGAGTATGCATAACATACTGCATTTGTTGCTTTATAAGACACACTTTTTAGCAAGAAAACCCTTGGGAGCACTGCCCTTCCCCCATAGGGGCGAGCCCACCAGCTACTTCTAATGATAATCAATCAGCGCTCTTTTGGGGGGCAGAGAAGTGCTCCTAACGGTGCTCCAGACAGAGGATTACACTGCTAACAGCATGGGAATGGTGCCAAGGAGGAAGGTAAGAGACATACCTTCCTCCTCGGCGCACTGTGTGTAATAAGGGGCTATCAACAAGTTTGATTTGTCTAACCTACTGACAGTTTCCCTTTAAGTCATGTCAAAGTCATGTGATTTGTGTGTCTGTCTGAATGTACTTAGCAGAGCTGTTTAAGTATAGGAATGTAGCAGAGCTGAGTGTGTCTGTATATTGGTGTATTAACACTGAGTGTGTCTGTGGGTATGTTTATGTAGCAGAGCTTGGTGTGTATGATGTAGCAGAGTGTGTATAATTCAGCAAAGCTGGGTGTGTATTGTGCATGTAGCAGAGCTGTCTAGGTGAGGGTATAATGTACTGATCTGGAGAGTGTTAAAGTGGCCCAGTCATTTCAGTAAACTTTGAGCCCTTCACTGCATTATTCTCTTTACTGCCTTAGACCACCCGGAAAGTTTATTAACATTAATTTTTTTCTTTTTTTAATTGTCTAAACCAGGGGTGAATCCTATAAATTGAAAAATATGATACTTACTATATTCTTACAGGTCTTAGCTTTCACTGACACATTTGCTCGCTGGGATTTCTTCTTCTTCTTTTCTACTAAAATCTTTAAAATTATAAGTCTTGGATGCGTATCTTCCTTGTCACACTCCCTATACAACTCCCTACTGCAAATGACCAAAAATGCGTGGGAGTCCAGAGGTCTTTAAATATAAAGAACCAAGTAATGATGGTTTAGAATAATGCTGCGTTTACACTGAACTTTTAATATGAAGGAGTGGCACTCACCATCAAATCGTGCAGAACATCGTGCATATTTATTTCAGCAAATTCATGGATGCATACAGCTTAGCAGACAAGACGCCAATCGACCATGATGTTATTAGGTGACAGCTGTTTTGCGTTACATGATGTTATTAGGCGACAGCTGTTTTGCGTTATCCAACGCTTCTCCAGAAGGGTGGGATTTAGCCCGCTCAGCCAATCAGTGACTGCAGCGGTATCCCACCCCAGTCACTGACTGGCTGTGCGGGGAATACCTCAGCCAAGTTGTAACGTAGGAGCAGGAGGAGACGTACAGACTGTCAGTGGGGTTCAGGAGAGGGATGCGCGCTGCGTGGGCACTGGGACAGGTAAATATATCTTCTTTATTGTGTCCCCCCCCTTCTCTGAAATTACCCCCCCACACACAGACTTTTCCTTTAAAAGTTAATTAATATAAATAAATATTTTTTTTGTTGAAAGCTATGTTCCTAACTGCATTTAAACCATTTTTTTAATCCCACAATAAGCGGACTGTTTTCTAGAGATCACTTTTTTTTGCCAGTCGGGCAATTATTATCCTAAGCAGGATTACAATGAAAGCTAACACTTTCCCTAATACAGAAATACAGATTAATACAGGATTACGCCAGGATAGATTATAACTACACAACCACTTAAACCTCACATAGGTAGGTCAGGGGTCACTTAACCAAATAAATTCCAAACCCACAGGCCGAAGCCCGGGGTACAAAAACCCCTTTAATTTATAACACCCCCTTTAAAATATAACTTTTATTGTGCACATTAAAGTAATTACGTGAACTGATTAAAACCACAGGACCCAGTATTTCCCACACTAGACTATGCTAGGTGATATCATGGGATATATCTATCCTCCTGCCTATCTCAAATACTATCACAGTCTGCAGTACTGCATAGATAAATAACTTGGAGATACTGGATGCCTGCTATTTAAAATCGCAATACATGCCCCCTCTCTACATGTTTCGTTGCCACATCAACGTCATCAGGAGAAAAATAAGGTTGCCTAACTTTACTAGGATAGAGTAGCAATCCAATGGCTGATAGTCGGTTCTCTATGTATAGTGCAATTACTTGTGAGAATACGCCGATCCCACTACCTGTAGTCTCCTTTTCTCTGTTACCAAAGACGGACTAAGCCTGTGGTATTATGGTACAATAATAGCCCATTGTACTATATATATAGTTTAGTGAAAAACAAAGCCATTATATGGCCATGTGCATTAGGTATAAAGTTCAGTGTATCAGATTGATCAATCAATCTAAAGATTGTTTAGTTTAAAAGGGGTTATCCAAAAAGTAGCTGCTATCTCCCAGAAACAGCACCACTCTTGTCTTCAGTTTGTGTGTTGTACTGCAGTTCATTTCCTTTAGCGTTAATGGAGCTGTGTTGTACTATCACATACAGCCTGGCGACTGTGTGGCGCTGTTTTTGGAAGAAAGCCATGCCCCTCCCCCCCCTAAAGCCACGCTCCATTCACAAAGGTCATGTCCCATTTCAGACCAGATGGAAAGGGGTTAACTAAAGTCTCCAAAACTCATATTAAATCAGACAGATTTAGCATTATTGTGCAAAAATTGCACCAAAATTCAGGTGCCGATATTAAGTCAGGGCCACTATGTGTTTTGACAAAGTTTGATCATGATCATGACCTGTAATGCTGCACAAATACATATATTACTACAGTATATCTCAAATCTCAAAGCAATGTTATGGCAATTGGACTTTAGAGATTCTGCCAAGTATAATGGACAATATTTTAGAGCACAAACAAGAGATGGTTTATTGTTAAGTCTCACATGACATTACCACACACACACACTCCTATTTTTCAGATATGAACAAATAAGGCAGCAGTCATACCTGGGTGGGAAAGACCATTTATCTTGGCCCTTCCTAACCTATAAATACCAGCCTACAACCACCTAGGAACTTAGTCTCATTTCTCGAGGCAAGGGGCCTGTCAATACCTGACTCTTCCAGGTGCCCTGGTGGGAGTGGATACTAAGGTAACAATGGGGATGGGTTGTTTATTGCTAGCCATTTTACCAGCTTGTACTAGGTCCTGGCTTAGTAATGCATGCCCTCTTTTAGACAGCGACACTACTATGCCAAAAATAAGTTAAAACAGTAGGTGCAGCTGACAACCTTAGATAGAGAGCAATGTGTGTGAGGAGAAGGACAGAAGAAAAAAAAACTAGGGTAAAAAGTCAAGCGCACACCAGTAATGAATTGCAGTAGAAAATAAGCTTTATTGAACAATATATGCAGTAGAAAATAAGCTTTATTAAATATTAACACTAATTCATTACCCAAAAGATATTAAAATCACATTGCGCAGAATAGCGGGGTCTACAGCTCTGTACTCTGACCCAGGAAGTCTCCCTCACCTTCCAAATCAAAGCACTTCAGGCTGGGGTTTACATCAGGGGACAGGACTGTGGGGGTAATCTCTCCATAGCTGTAACCCCTCTCTCCCCGGACAGAGAGTGCTGCATGTATGTGCCCACATCTGCCCTGCTCATTCCTTCATGCTCCCTGCAGTCTCTGTCAGCCCTTGTGTTTCCCATCTTCTCTATTACTGTACAGTAACTTATAATATCACATATTCTGCTGTTTCTGAATGTTTGTTTCATCTGTTTTACATGTTATTCAGAATAATAAATCGTTATTTTGGGGTGTGGAACCAATTGTCTGCATTTCTATGATTTCTTATGGGAAAATTTGCTTTGGTTACAAGCACGGTCCTGGAACGAATTATGCTCGTAATCCAAGACACCACTGCACCTTAAATAAATTGTTTTTGAAATGCATGTTTTTCAAGTACATGTTGTTTATGACCACAGAACAAATGGAAAAAAAAAACACAAAAAAACAACAGCACATTGAAAATTTTAAGGCATAAAAGGCACAAAATATAGAAAACTTTAATCTGCATTACTGCTATATTTATCCTATATGTAAACTTGAGGCACATAGGACACATATTCCCCCCATCCACAACGAGGAGGTGGCCCTTGACTGGGTGGGACCCTACCACTGTACTCACTTCTCATGGACCATGCAATACAAAAAACAAGATGGTCTGCACCTCACCTGCAGGATTAATATAATAGTAACCAAAATTACTTTAAAAAATAAAGGTAAGGAACACATGGGAGGTTTGAGTTTTTCTTCATAACTGGAGAAGTGTCGTATGTGAGCTTTGTGTATTTGCTGCTCACGACCTGTCTAAACATCCTCTAGACGTATTGGTTTCATCATTTTACTAGGGGCTGAATACAGCTTTAGTAGGATCTGGTTACAGATTAAACCAAAAGGGGTAATAAAGAATCTCCAGGCAACACAGCCAAGTTTTCAGCTTGTTTACTACAGTATTACATTTGTACTGACCAGAGAAAGAAGAGGAACAGAGGTAAGAGACTCCGAGACACTATTACTAATGATATGCCCGTATCTATCTGACAATATGTCTAATCTGTAACCAGTGGAGGTGTTATACTGCATGATATGCAATAAGCATAGGCAAAAGATGACTAATAGAGATGAGTGAACCGGGTTCGGGTTCGAGTCGATCCGAACCCGAACAATCGGCATTTGATTAGCGGTGGCTGCTGGAACTTGGATAAAGCTCTAAGGTTGTCTGGAAAACATGGATATAGTCATTGGCTGTATCCATGTTTTCCAGACAACCTTAGAGCTTTATCCAAGTTCAGCAGCCCCAGCTAATCAAATGCCGAACGTTCGGGTTCGGATCGACTCCCGGTTCGCTCATCTCTGATAACTAATGTTTAATTTTATTACATCCAGAATGAGCAGAAGTTTAACTTAAAGTGTCACTGTCAATTGTAAAAACTTTTGACATGTCATAGAAACATGTCAAAAGTTTTGATCGGTCCGGGTCTGAGTGTTCAGACCTGTATTGATCGTGAGAACCAGCCGGTAGAAGACCGCGCTAAGCGCAGACTCCATGGACTTACATAAACAATGAGATGGAGCCTGACTGATGTGTGACACAGAGTCGGGAGAGGAATGGGATTTGCACAGTCTTCCACCGGGTCGTTTTCCCAATCGGTACAGGTGTGAACATTCAGACCTGGACTCATCAAAACTTTTGACATATCTCCATGACATGTCAAAAAAATCTTTTTAAAAACAACACAGACACTTTAATAAAAAACAGCCTATAATAAATAATTTCCAATGAGAGTATATATTAATCTTTTCAGATTCTCCTGCTCTATAACATGAAGCCTTCAGATCAAACTGCATTTTCAATGTGACAGATCCCCTAAATTGTCAGATGGGAGTCCATATTCCTGACACCTGTCTGTATGGGTTTTGAGTGTTTATTTGCCTGTGTGACTGAATCCCTTATGACAGGACCAGGGGCAAAGTAGTGGATGGAATGTATGTTTCACCAAGGTTCCTGTCATATGCGTATTAAATAAGCAGCCAGGGAGTTAGGATAGCAAGGAGAATCTGGTTTCTTGCTATAGGTTCTGGCAAAGACTGGAAAATAGGGCCTGGCTGCTTTGGAGTAGGGGAAAGATGGGTGGGCTCCTACTCAATTTGGCCACTCCAGGTATTGGGAGTGACTCTAGTAACTCAGGTGCAAGCCAGTAATGGCCGTACAGAACCAGGATGCTCAGGGGAGGCCAGCATGACTGGGGCTTATTGGGACTTTGGGGAAGAGTTCTGGATGGGGGGGGGACTTATGGAGGGAGACTGTATGGCCTGTGTGTTTGGATGGCAAAAAGGGAACAGGAAATGGGGGGTTATAGGGGTAAAACCCCAGGCATTGGTCAAGTCAAAGGTGGGGAGAGTAAAAGGGGGGGGGGGCGGGGGAGGCAGTATCTGGGGCGTGGGGGGGTCCTCGGAGTCGGTTGGAGATAATTCGGAGTGGAGGTAATTGTGAAATTGAACCAGCGGTGGGTTCCCTAGCTAAGAACTTATAGTGTCGGTTGGCGTTCACAGGAAATCTCTGGTGGCTAGTGGAATTTAACCCCGGATGGGGTAAAAAGGAATTTTGGGGCCCCAAGGTGTTAATGTTATGCCTCCGAGCAGGTGTTTACCGGCTGGAGGTCCAACCTGTAGGTGGGTGGAATTGGAGGTGACTGCCAATGGCATTTGTGGGGCTTCGAGGACCTCCTCCGCCGTAGATTATTGGACAGATGTTATACTGTTATTTTTGGTTATTTATTTGGATGTCTTGTTTATAATAAAAATTCGGCTGCTGTGGCCGATTAAAATCCACATGGTGTGTCATCTTTATTCTTAGGGTTAGAGTATTATAAGGACTCAATAATACCCAGCCATGTGTGTGCAATAAAAGGGCAGACAAGGCACAAGATGATGGCTCTCTCTGCTCCAGGGTAAAGTTTCATTATGAGTACACTGTGCTGCATGTTTTGTTTGAGAGCTGTGCAGTAGGCTCAGCTCTGGTCAGTTAGTTCAAAACTGTTTAGTTAGTCGCCAGATGGCGTAGGTTTTCTTTTTGTATTATTGTTTATTTTATCTGCTGCAAAAAAAAAATAAAACTGTTTGCGGCCAGTTGCACCTTACTTGCTGGTGTGGACTGTGTTTTGTGCCAAAAAGTGCCCATTTAACCCAGGAGATGGTGATCCCATGAGCTAATCCCCCCACACCCTGTATTGCTTTACATAGACAAAATAGATTATATTTAGAGAGATTATTCAGTACAGAAGATAAGATGTCATCCCATAATGTCTTATTCTAAATGCAGGATTATATTCTGAAGCAGTCATACTTTGAACAGAACATGGAGACGGGTTGGACCTCTCAGCAAACCTATATAGATGAGTTCAGTGCTTCCGATTACTTCCAGACTTACTATGTAGCGGAGGGTGGAATTCTACATGGAGAATGGACGCAGTTTGTTTTGAAGAATCTTCATGAAACATTCACTACAGGTAATTTATAGATTTATAGAATTTATAGAATTTAAAGGTATTAGAGATGAGCGAACCAGGTTTGTTTTGCTTTGTACGTATCCCTCCGGATGGCCGCTCCGTACAGAGGGAGGATACCACCTGGAAAATGCCTGTATACTAGAGATGAGCAAGGGGCCATCCGAACCCGAATGTTCGGCATTTGATTAGCGGGGGCTGCTGACGTTGGATTAAGCCCTAAGGCTATGTGGAAAACATGGATATAGTCATTGGCTGTATCCATGTTTTCCAGACAACCTTAGAGCTTTATCCAACTTCACCAGCCACCGCTAATCAAATGCCGAACGATCGGGTTTGGATGGACTCGAGCATGCTTGAGGTTCGCCCATCTCTACTGTAATCCCTAACAGAGCATAATTTAAAAATCCTTGGTCCCAATGCAAAATCTGTTATTTTTGTCCTTCACATCCTCATGTAGGGTAGGGTACCTTTTATTTTCCAAAGACCACATGCATCTGCAACCTTCTATAGATATAGCATAATAAAGGGACCTGTCAGCTATTTTGACCCTCTCAAACTGTTAATACTGTAATGAAGAGAGAAGTTGAAACATCTCTATATAACCGATCATGCTGCCAGCATAACAGAAAGTCACGTTTTACTGCCTCCTGTGCCATATACTAGCCATGTTAGCAGTTACAGGTCAAGGCTGCAAATAACCTTTAATTTGCATACTGATTATAATGCATTGAACAACCCCAAATGTGGAAGGGTTTTTTAACACTGACTCCTCCCATTTTTCTGCAGCATGTGCGTGAAACCACCTATGTTAAAGGGGTTATCCAGCGCTACAAAAACATAGCCACTTTCTTCTAGAGACAGCCCCACTCTTGTCTTCAGCTTGGACGGGATTTTTCTGCTCAGTTCCATTGAAGTGAATGGGGCTTAATTACAAACTGCACCTGAACTGGAGACAGTCTCTAAAAGAAAGTGGCCATGTTTTTTTAGCACTGGATAACCCCTGTAAGGCAGAACTACCATGATAAGATGTCTCTATTGCATTTGCTGCTAGGGGTAGCACTGCTGCATGTTTTCTTAAAGGGGTTATCCAGCACTACAAAAACATGGCCACTTTCCCCCTACTGTTGTCTCCAGTTTGGGTGGGGTTTTGAAACTAAGTTCCATTGAAGTAAATGAAGCTTAATTGCAAACCGCACTTGAACTGGAGACAACATTAGAGGGAAAAGTGGCCATGTTTTTGTAGCGCTGGATAACCCCTTTTACTTTTGCATTAATATTGCAACTATTTTATCTTCTAAGGTGGAGTGAGAGGAGATACTCTGATAGATTTTGGTGCCGGACCCACCATTTATCACCTTCTCTCTGCTTGTGAAGTGTTTGATAAAATCATCACCTCAGATTTCCTGGCACAAAACCGAGCTGAACTTGAAAAATGGCTAAAGAAGGATCCCAAGGCTTTTGACTGGACACCAGTTATAAAATATGTATGCGAGCTGGAAGGAAACAGGTAAAATGTTTTTTTTTACATAATTTGGGTTGCAAATATCCACAAATACACAAGCTTGGAGAACAAGAAAATGGCTGCTCATCACACCCGTTTTAAAAACTAAATCTTTTCAGCTACATTAAAAAAACAACATCAGAAGTTAGTATGTAGGTTAATCAAACCATATTGCCTCATGTACCACGTGCAGGTCTTCTAAAATATAGTACCTACTCTCAATAGTGCAGTGTCAGTTGGCGACTACCACCACTGCAAAACCTGCGCCGGGGGGGGGGGGGGGGGGGGGGGGGCAGAGGCCCCAATGTTGCAGGGCCAAGTCCCCAGGGCCTGGGCTGCACCACCCCGTAGACACAGCAAGCAAAGGTGATGGCCGCAAGCCAACACCAGTGTGAACAGGTCTAGAAGCTCACTCCACGTGCTCTCAGCTAAACTTGTTCTCCAGGCTTGTTAATATCAACAAATATTCTCATTCATAGAGACTTTTTTTTATTTTTTTTTGGTCAATAGCTTTGCTAGTGGTGTGGTCTTCTCTAAAGGCCCTATTACACAAAATGATTATCGTCAGATGTCGGCTAACCATTGTCTCTCAACATGTTGAAAGACAAACGCCTAAGATAGCAACGATCTGCTGTCATCACATTGTGTAATAGAGGCGGCAACAGCAGCAGACCGCTGCTATCTTTTATGGGCTGCCCAGACGATCTAGCTATCACCCAGGCAGCTCACGCCACCCCCCAGCTCTTACCCACTCACTTCCAAGGCGTATAATAGTCAGGGCCGTATTAACAGCTGCTGCTGCCTTAGGCACTAACCCTCAAATCTTGGGGAGCCTGGTTTCGGCCACATGCATTTCTTTACATGGAGGAAAATTGTCTGAATCACCTTTTTCATGGTTTTTAACTGTTTAAAACATAAACAAATTTCCACATTGAATCAATGATTAGAGCCGTCCGCATATTGTCTGAGGGAATTCTCACCACAGGATTGGTAGGTAATAGCTCCAGGCATCACAGTAAACATTGCCACACTGGACCTGACCAATACAGCCATACTGTGACTGGATAACACCGCCACACCAGACCTGACCAATTCCACCATAAACCCCCACCCCCTCAAAAAGAGACCAGATTTACTGGCAAGTCTGAACAGAAGATTGGAGACGAAAAAACAAAAAAAGTAGTTTCCTTCCCCCTGCTCCTGGTGCTGCCCCCCTGCAAGGTGCTGCCCTAAGCACCGGACCACGGGTGCCTAGTGGTAAATAAGGCCTTGATAATAGTGCCAGTAGGGAGCGGGGAACGCAAAGAAAGTGAGAACTGACAGCGCTCGTTTGCTCCTCTCCATTGCGCTGTGTAATAGGGGCTTAAGAGATGCATTAATTATTAAAGGGGTTATCCAGTGCTACAAAAACATGGCCACTTTCTTTCAGAGACAACACGACTCTTGTCTCCAGGTGAGGTGTGGTTTGCAATTAAGCTCCATTCACTTCAATGAAATGGAGCAGCAAAACCCCGCCCAAACTGGTGACAAGAGTGGTGCTTTCTCTGGAAGAAAGTGGCCATGTTTTTGTAGCGCTGGATAACCCCTTTAAATATAACAAGCTATAATACAGAAACTGATGTACCTTCAGTTAAGGCCCTATTACACGAAATGATGATCGTCCATATTCGGCCAATATCAGCAGTTACGGCCGATAATTGTCCCATGTAATAGAAGACAACATTCAGCCGACATGAACGATGTCGGCTGATTGATTCCTGTCGTTGTCTTTCAACATGTTGATAGACAAACGACTAAGATAACAGTGATCTTCTGCCGTCGCTCTGCGGAATTGGAGACTGCTGCTTTCATCCATTGGCTGCCCGGACGATCTAGCCATCACCCTGGCAGCGCCCCTGCAGTTCCCCGCAGCCCCCCCCTGCACTAACCTGCTAGTTGCAGATGTGTGTAATAGCCAGCAGCGAGCGGGGACGAGGAGCTTTACAGTGTTGATGTGACACAGAGTCACTGGCTGAATAAACAGACCACAGGAAACTGAGCTAAGCATTACCCCTCTCCAAGGGGTAAGACTTTTTAAGTCTTAGTCTTTGTTACCAGAGAGACTGAGCCTAACAACAAGCTGTGAGCTGCAGATTAAGTGGAAGTAAGACCCTTAGTGTCTCATTTGCCCTTGCTGCCTACTCCCACTCACTTGACTAGGACGAAACAGCCACAAGCGCAATACCAACACAGTTGGTGGCAAAAAATAAAGGGGGCATGATGTTCACCAAAGTGTCATAGCCCCTTCAATCAGCTTATCATGAAAGAGCCTAGCACTAAATCTCAACTTATTTTATATTGATCGTAAGAATAGTCCCAGTCCCAGATAACCCCCCCCCCCCCTTAAAGCAGCTATACATTTATATGGTCAAATTTAATAACATTTCTGCACGTTTTAGGGAGAATTATGAAAAAAAGGAAGAGAAGCTCCGCAGTAAGGTAAAAGAAGTCCTGAAATGTGATGCTCTGAAAAGAAACCCCTATGATCCCGTTGTTCTGCAACCTGCTGACTGTCTTCTTACATGTCTCTGCCTTGAAGCCCCTTGTGAAGACATAAAGTCATTCTGTAATGTTCTAAAAAATTTCAAGGATTTGATTAAACCCGGAGGTCACTTACTGATCTTAAGTGTACTAAATTCTTCATTTTACTATGTTGGCAAAAAATATTTTTCCAGTATGTATACAAAAAAGAAGGAGCTAGAGGAAGCATTTAAAGAGGCTGGATATGAAATTGAAAAAGCTGTGTATGCTCCACGTAATGATAAATCAAGGATGGATGTTTGTGACTATGAGGGTTACTATTACATTCATGCCCGAAAACCAAAGTAAGAACAACTCCTCATTATTATCACTGAAATACTGTATACCCTATATATATTATAAATGTGCAATGTGTTACAAGTATACAAATAAAAATACCTTGTAATTGAACTGACTCCATTGAAATATCTCAGAAATTCAATTCTTAGATTTTTATTGCCCATTAAAAATATTGTAAAAGTTTAAAATTACTTTGTGTTGAATTTGTTCTTGAAGGGGAATCTTTTGCAGCAGTCCAATAAAGCAACGATCCCCGTCTTTTTTTTATCAGGGACTGGCCTCATGCAAGACCATTTTTCCATGGCCTGGCGTTGCGGTGCCAGGCTTTGGTAATAAAGGGTGGGGTCATGGAGAGGGTTGTTATTTAGTGCATCCCCCGATGCCCCTAATATTGTAGTTAACCCCCCCCCCCATAATGACCCTAGTATTGAGGTTAAACCCCTGTGATGCCCCTAATATTGCGGTTAACTCCCCAGTATTGCAGTAAACCCCCCATGAATAATAAACATTCAACTCTCATTCCACTCATTCACTCTTCTTCAATCAGCTGTAATCTGTGCTGGAGCAGCACAGGTCTTCTCCTACAGGTGGCAAGGGATGAAATAAACTCATGGCTTGCAGGCTGCAGGAGAAGACGTTCACCGCTCAGGTGTACAGAAGCAGGGAGTCCCCAGAGCAGGTGTGCCACTGCTATATAGCATGTGCAGATTGGTATTTATATATATGTGTATGCTCTGGGATGAAGGCAGCATTCTGCATCCCACCACTAGATGTCTCACTATATTCTATACACAATGTAGCACAGCTGAAGGAACGTTTACTAATAGGGTAAATCTGGATGTGAGTTAACTCCTGTATTGTCTTATGTATGCCAAAACAATTAGGGGGCCCCCGGTGGCTAGCTTTACCCACTAAGTGGGACCTGTGTTCCTGGTTCTGTGTCTTTTTGTGCCCACGGACAGCATTAGGCAGATCTTCATAGCCGCAGATGCATATACTTTTTCTCTCTAGTCCCTACAGATGAGTATCTTAGTGCCTACATAAGTCCCCCTGCCTGCATATAGCCCACTGTCAGTAAAGCCTATAACGAGTAACCAGAGACTTTCATATGCATAATCTCCAGTGATTTAAAGTGACTGTACCACCAAGCCCAGGGTGAAGCACTGGAGGCAGGCTAACCCACCCTTAGTGGGAGGAAACCCTAGCCCCTCTATGATAGGGTCCCATTGATTCTAATGGAGTCACTTCACGGAGGGGCTGGGGTTTCTTCCCACTAGGGGTGGGTGGGCCTGCCTCCAAGGCTTCAGCCTGGGCCTGGTGGTACAGTCACTTTAATCATTTTAGGTTATTATATTATTCTGAAGGGACACTGATCATCATTGGTAAGTATATGCACCAGCTTGCTGGCGGGGGGACAAATAAAAAAAATAATGTGGAATGCTTCTTTAACGTTTCCAGTCTAAAAGTATTCCAAGCACCCAACTCACAACAAGGGATCTCAGTCAGTAACATCCACTACTGTTTTCTTGCACCTTGCAAAATTGTTTATTGTGTACTGTGTCTTTAAGAAGACATTTACAAGTAAATTTGTACCTGTTTAAGTCTAAGCTACACTATGTACATACCAGACACATATAGGCATGTGTCTGGTATGTACATAATGTACATCACATAGTATGCTACAACATGTATGTACAGTAGCCAGAATTTACCTCTAGACTCCAGCTTCTGTACAGTAGTAAGTGGTGATGAGTGCATTGTACACATCACCGCACACTTTATATTCTTAGGGGTGTAAAATTTTGCACCCCTAAGTATTATGAGCCAAAGCCATAGACGAGCAAAACCTTCCACCACCAGTCCACGGACCGGTGATTGGGGACCCCTGCATTAGAGCATGCCACAATTATTACGTTCATACAAATGCTATAAAAAAAGAAAACATTTCATATGAAAAAGATGCTACACTGAAGGGCTCATACTGGTCTATGACAACCTTAGTGGAATCTGTTAGGTACTTATCTGAACTCTACAAACTTTAACTTCACTTAAGGGCTTATAGGCTCACTTAAAGGCATGTAGGCTTCATGATAATACAGGAGGTTGTACAGAAGCCTATATGCCATATGGCGGGATAGCTATGCAGTGTTGTGGCTGCTAGGTGGGCGTAGGGTCACTTGGGCACTTGTCACAATGGCCAGGATTGGTGTTGGAACCCGTTCCTGGACAAACGGCACTGCACTTGAGGTAGAGGATAACCCAAGTGTAAAAAGGTGCAGGTGCGATAGAAATAGACCAGATGACTTAACCAGGATAAGTTTGTTTAGTGAAGAAACATCAGCACGATACAGTACAGTTTTGACTTGGAGTGCAGGTGCAGACAAGAGGTAGTTAACATAGGTAAATACAAAGAAGAGAGTAGGGATGCATCTTGGGGGCCTTGAACAGGTAGGAATGTAGTCTTCCAGGATAGTGTGGAGTAGAAAAAGTGAAGAGTGAAAAATACTGGTACTCACGTTTTTTGTTTTTAATTGTATTTTTATTTCACATTGCAGAATATACAAAAGATACTCTTACATAGAGCATGAAACATAAAACATACATAAGTAGCGCTTGCCAAATAGTATCCCATACAAATCAGTATAAGTTGAACCTCTACAATGAAACCTAGGCATGTTATATAACACAACTAAGTAAACGCATCGTAACACATTAGGTCCAGTTGACAGTAGAGTAAAACCCCAATAGGTTACAATAGCTTACCCAGCTTTCACCCCGTCCCAAGGATATCCTAAACCCTAGGACAGATATATTCCTTTTCCTTTTTTATTATTAGAGTTCAGTTTGACCAGGTATAAACCGGCAAGCACCACCTATAGAGTTACCCCTCAACCCCAAGATTGCCCCTTATACCACACAGTGATTTTAACCCCCATACTTTATCCAACAAATGCAAAATAGTATTGGGCTTCTGATCTCTAACTTTACCTGACTCTAAAAGTTCAAAAAAATCCCCTACCCCATACTGCAAACCAAAATCACAGTTTCGCCACCCTGCTATGTGATTTAGATGGCAAGATATGAAATACACTCTTTAATTGGGCATTTCATATCCCCCATCTTTCTTACGTGGAACAAATGTGCTATATTTCAATCTTACTGTTTTCCTGCCCCCTGGTAGTAAACAAGATTTATCCCAATTGATTTCCAGTCCAAATACTGCTCCAAACTCTTCCAGGGCTCTCATAACTATTTGCAGGCCCTTTTTTGCATCTTTTAGAAAAATTTGTATGTCTTCGGCATAAAGGAGAATCCTATCTAAACCACCCCGGACTCCAAATCCCTCAAAATCAAGACCCTGTCGTACCCACACCGCCAGAGGTTCAACATATAAGGCATATAGCAAAGGGGACAAAGGGCACCCTTGACGAGTACCTCTAGACAGTGTAAATAAAACAGATGAACAACTGTTTATTATGACTCTAGCTTCAGGCCCTGCATATAAAAGCTTTACATACTGTATGAACTGTTCTCCCAACCCCATCCGGGAGAGCACTACCCAAAGGTAGTCCCACTCCACCCTGTCGAACGCCTTGGTAGCATCTAAAGACAGGATGGAGCTGGACCGCTCCTCTCCCGTCTGAATATTCGTATAGACTCTAAATATGTTGTCAATCACTGTACGTCCAGACATAAATCCTCCCTGTTCTTCCCCTACAAGGGAGAAAATCACTTTCCCCAACCTGCAGGCCAACACTTTCGCAAAGATCTTGACGTCAGTGTTTAACAATGAAATGGGTCGATACGAACTGACCTCCAAGAGGTCTTTCCCCTTCTTTTTTATAAGGAAGATATGTGCAGCCCCCATAGAAGCAGGTAGAGTACTCCTCGCACAGGATTCATTAATAGTCTCTAGCAATGTGGGCAAAACAATGTCAGCATAGTCCCTGTAAATCTTGAACGGCAAACCGTCCGCACCCGCAGAGGTGTTTCAAGCGAATGAGCCCAACGCTCCCTTTAGGTCTGCCAGTGTAATAGGTTGGTCCAGATCCGATAATTTTCTTCTGATAAAGCTTCTGATAATTTTGAAAGGGGAATCTCTTCAATAACTTTCTCTATCCTTTCTTTACTCACCACCCTCTCAGAGGAATATAGATCAACAAAAACTCAAGTATCGCTTATTCTATTCCCTCCCCACTTTTTACTAACTGCCCTTGTCGATCCTTATCACACAGAATCTCCTGGGTGTCCTGTTGATCCTTAAGGATTTTACTCACATATTTATTAGTCTTACCGCCTGCCAAAAACCTATGATACCCCTGAAAGAACATCCGGTGTTGAGCCCTACAGTCATGGCCAAAAGTTTTGGAATGACACAAATATATTATTTTCACATGATCTGCTGTCCTCTGGTTTTTATGTGTGTTTGTCAGATGTTTTTATCACATACAGAAATATAATTGCAATCATATTATGAGTAACAAAAGCTTATATTGACAGTTAGAATGAGGTAATGCAGCAAGTCAATATTTGTGGTGTTGACTCTTCTTCTTCAGGACCTCTGCAATTCTCCCTGGCTGCTCTCAATCAACTTCTGGACCAAATCTTGACTGATAGCAGTCCATTCTTGCACAATCAATGCTTGCATTTTGTCAGAATTTGTTGGTTTTTGTTTGTTCATCCGTCTCTTGATGATTGACCACAAGTTCTCAATGGGATTAAGATCTGGGGAGTTTCCAGGCCATGGACCCAAAATCTCTATGTTTAGTTCCATGAACCATTTAGTTATCACCTTTGCTTTATGGCAAGGTGTTCTATCATGCTGGAAAAGGCATTGTTAATGGCCAAACTGCTCTTGGACGGTTGGGAGAAGTTGCTCTTGGAGGACATTCTGGTACCATTCTTTATTCATGGCTGTGTTTTTAGGCAAGACTGAGAGAGCCGATTCCCTTGGCTGAGAAGCAACCCCACACATGAATGGTTTCAGGATGCTTTACAGCTGGCATGAGACAAGACTGGAGGTAGCGCTCACCTCGTCTTCTCCAAAAAGGCTGTTTTCCAGATGTCCCAAACAATCGGAAAGGGGATTCATCAGAGAAAATGACTTTACCCCAGTCCTTAGGAGTCCACTCCCTGTACCTTTTGCAGAATATCAGACTGTCCCTGATGTTTTTTCTTGAAAGAAGAGGCTTTTTTGCTGCCCTCCTTGAGACCAGGCCTTGCTCCAAGAGTCTCTACCTCACAGTGCGTGCAGATGCACTCCCACCTGCCTGCTGCCATTCCTGAGCAAGCTCTGCACTGCTGGTAGCCCGATCCCGCAGCTGAAACACCTTTAAGAGACGGTCCTGGCGCTTGCTGTTCTTTCTTGGGCGCCCTGGAGCCTTTTTGGCAACAATGGAACCTCTCTACTTTCACTTCTTCATGATGCGATAGATTGTTGACTGAGGTGCAATCTTTCTAGCTGCGATACTCTTCCCTGTTAGGCTATTTTTGTGCAGTGCAATGATGACTGCACATGTTTCTTTAGTGATAACCATGGTTTATAGAAGAGAAATAATGATGCCAAGCACCAGCCTTCTTTTAAAGTGTCCAGTGGTGTCATTCTTACTTAATCATGACAGATTGATCTCCAGCCCTGTCCTCATCAACACCCACAACTGTGTTAATCGAGCAATCACTGAAACAATGTTAGCTGGTCCTTTTAAGGCAGGGCTGCAATGATGTTGAAATGTGTTTTGGGGGATAAAGTTAATTTTCTAGGCAAATCATTGACTTTGCAAGTAATTGTTGTTAAGCTGATCACTCTTTATAACATTCTGGAGTATATGCAAATTGCCATCTTAAAAACTGAAGCAGTAGACTTTGTAAAAATTAATATTTGTATAATTCTTAAAACTTTTGGCCATGACTGTAGTACTCACATAGTTCTCATATCGTAGTTGTGCTGCCTTAGATTCTCCCAGGCAGTTTGAGACCCCGACTCGCCTGCTTCCTGCGTAGATTTAGCCACCTCTGCTCTAATACTCTCCTCCTTCTCCTTAAAAGCCCTTTTGTAGATTTTAATTTGCTTAAAAATAATCCCTCTCAAAAACGCCTTAAAGGCCTCCCAGACTACTAATGGACAAGCCGTGCCTCTGTTACACTGCCAAAACCATGCAATTTCTCCCTGGATCAGTTCCTTATTCTTAATCACTGCAAGCCAGCGCGGGTAAATTTTCATCGAGGCGGGAGGGCTAGGCTGGCGGTTCCTTAACAAGCTCCGCCAGGAGGGAGGCATGATCCGACACAGTTTTGGCTCATTTTTAATTTTCTGGATAGAACTAACTGCAGACTTATTACATAGAAAAAGGTCAATCCTAGATGCTGCATCATAGGAAGTGCTTAAACAAGAATATTCAACTTAATCCAGGTGGAGCAGCCTCCAGGCGTCTAATCATCCCACTTTCGTACAGAAATCATGAAGAGGCGACTGTCCGCGCGCCCTGAACCCCACCGCTTCTCCTATCAATATCTGGATCCATCGGGCAGTTAAAGTCACCCATAACATATACATAGTCATGTGGTTTAATCTTAATACAATCAAGAAGCCTTAGCAGAGTACAGAGCCTGAACCCCCTCACGGTCCATCCATTTCACCAACAGTTATTGTAGATTATGCGTAACTTAGCCGGAAACAATAATGAGAATGGGATGCCCACCTTGACTAGTCTCCTTTTTGCTTCTCTAAAAGAGCTATGCTTCAGTTTCGTTTCCCGAGAGTAATCTAGAAATAGGGATATTCTATAGTCATTGTACTTTACCTCCCCATCTCTCTTGTTTTTTTTTTAGAATGTTATCTCTGTCATTTGAACTTAATACCTTGATAATTAAGGTTCTAGGTGAACTTACTGGCAGGGGGGCTATAAAGGGCACCCTGTGTGCTCGTTCAAGACCAAATAACTGTGATAACAGATCCAGCTCAACCGTCTCTTTGATCCCCTCCTGCCAGAATTCCACTGGGTTCTTTCCTTCTACACCTTCTGAAAACCCAACCATACATATATTGCACCATCGATTACTATACTCCATATCCACAAGTTTAGATTTAATAGCCACATTCTCTTTCTTAAGCTCCTTCACATCTTGCATAACCCGCTCTATTCTACTCTCTAACTCGGGGAACTGTTTCTTTATCCTGTATACTGCCCTCCTCAGGGTCAGCCAAAGTAGAATTCCCTGGAGATGGGGAGGGGCCCCTATAGGAGGTCGCCCCCCCGTCCCCCAGGGTTCGGGGGTTTCAAAAATTTCTCCATGTCAGCATATATGTTAGCCTCTTTTATACTCATCCCTCCCCCCTTTCAAATGGGAGCCTAAGGTGGCATCCCAGCCTTAATAAGTTGTCAAAAAAATGAGACCAGGTGCGACCAAGGAATCCGTAGCTTGCATATACCTCCGAGGATCAACAATAGCAAGACCAACGCGTCCTCAGAGGATATCTCGCAATTACTGTCAAAAAGTGATGGTGTAAGACAACCCCAAGTTGACCAGAATAGGGCTCTCACGCCAGTCAGCCGAGTTACTATATGATATGCAGACACAGGATCCCCCTGTTCTACATATATACAGTAGAGATGAGCGAATATGATTCGATCAAGTAGGTATTCGATCGAATATTGCGGTATTCGAAAGATTCGAATTCAATCGAGTAGTGAGGCGAATATGAGGGAAACATTCGAAAGCCCTCCCATCGCAGTTGGCGCTTTTTTAATCCAATCACCATGCAGGGAGGCCGTGAGGGATCCTGGAAGTACGCACGCAGCACGAAAACGGTGTCTACCCTCACTGGATGGCTGAACCACATGACCTCGAATCTTAAATACTTGGCTCCCAACTCTCGACCGCAGATGAGCTTTCAACCTATCCAGGGAAAGATCTTGCAGCAGGGAAAGAGAGGGATTAGTCGTGTTTTGGTTAGCGCTAAGATCAAGCGAAAAAGTAATCTCTGAATCCAAAGCACTTCTCAGTGCTTAAAAATAGATGATAACAGCAGCAGCATCAGCTGTATTCATTCTAGTACCCTGTGTGTACAAGTGACTTATAGTGTCCCTGTTTAACACCGCTAAGGGCACGTTATACATATTGTTCCAGTAGCCCACTAAGGGCACTTGATATATAATGTTTCAGTAGCCCAGTAAAAGGCATGTGATACATATTGTTCCAGTAGCCCAGAAAAAGGCACGTCATACATACTGTTCCAGTAACGTTCATACAGCATTATGCGTGATACGCGCGAATAACATGACGCTCTGCAGACGCACATTGGAATCATGTATGTAACACTGCGCAAGACATACGAACGAAATGTGTGAACATTGCCATAAATGTTCGTAAAGTGTTCGCAAATATTTTTGCTTTGCAACTGCAGAGAGTGGCATTATACCGCGATTTTGGGATGTTGGGTGCACCCAGGCATGCTCCCCCTAATGTCCCAGTGTCATTCCGGAGGTGTTCGCATCGTTTAGGGAGGTTTCATGGGGGACTTGGTGACCTCCAAGTGGTCGAATTTTGATTTCCAAGTGCCGCAATTTTTTTTCCCATAGACTATAATGGGATTGAATACGCGTTCGAATATCGGTGCGTATTCAATTCGAATTCTCGAAATTCGAATATTTCACTACTCGCTCATCTCTAATATACAGTATACCAATTACTTTAGGCTCAAATGGTACACGGCCTGCAGAAAAGCATATTGTATCATGTAACCATTTTTCTTAAAGGGGTAGTGCGGGGGTAAACAATTATTCACATAATAACACACATTACAAAGTTATACAACTTTGTAATGCATGTTATGTCTGTGAATCGCCCCCTTCCCGTGTCCCACTACCCCCGCACGTGTACCCGGAGGTGTGGTGCATTATACATTACCTGATCCGTGTCGCGCATGTCCACCATCTTGTGCCAGGACGTCATCTTCGGGAGGCCAGCCAAATCGCTGCCGCCGTCCCTGATGTCGGCCCCCCTCTGCCGCATCATAACTGTGCTCAGCCGCAATCGTCTGAGCACACTTATGCTCAGCCACTCGCGGCTGAGCATCTGATGCCGCTGCAGAAGGCGGCCGGCACTAGGGACGGTCGGAGCGGTTCGGCCGTCCGTCCGAAGATGACGTCCTGGCAGAGGATGGCGGAAACGCGCGACATGGATCAGGTAATGTATAATGCACCACACTTCCGGGTACATGTGCGGGAGTGGTGGGACATGGGAAGGGGGTGATTCACAGACACAACATACATTACAAAGTTGTATAACTTTGTAATGTTTGTTATTCTGTGAATAATTTCTTAGCGCCGCACTACCCCTTTAACATCTATTGGTCAGTTATGCAAATACAAAGCCCCCTTGTTTCAAATAAATTCAGAAAACCAATTATTTCAGGCTCTAACAATGCACAGCCTGCAGAGAAAGATATTATATCATGTAATCGCTTTGCTTGGCATATAGTAATCAGACCAACAGGAAGGCACCACAGCTGGCAACAGTTCATATAATGAGTCCTTGGCTAGGGTAGAGATACCAATTTTAGATATTTGGGCCTTATAGCACAGATCAAAGATTACAGCCTGGTGCTAAGTTTACACGGAGCGATAATTGGCCCGATCGTACGATTAACGATTTCGAAGTAACGATTTTTTTTTATAACGATCAGCGTTTAGATGGTACGATATATCGTACGGAAAAATCTTTTTGTGATCGTTTTGTGATCGCACGCCCGCAGCCCAGCCCCCCGCTCAACCGCAGCCCGCATCCCCGCCGCTCCATTCGCCACCCCCACCGCTCCGATCCCCCACCTCACCCGGGTAGTTCTGTCCTAAGCTGGATTGTTGTACCGAACGCCGGCCAAGTCATTGGCTCCTCCGTCCCATATCATCAGGGCCCCGGGACTCTTCTTATACCCCTCGCGATTCGGCCACCAACCTTTTCAGAGACCATGTGATGCCGGGCGAATCAGAGCCATCTCTGATACCCAGCACACCCACAGCCCCCGCCTCTCCAAACAGGCCGCCTCTCCAGGGGAACGCCTGACCAGACGCCGCATGCCGCTCCGGGTGGACGACATCATCTTCCCGCTGTTCCATCTCTCCTTCTTCCGACGCCTTCGCCTCACATCGCATCACAGACCGCAGAAGGGATTGGCCACAGTCTCAGTCAGTCCATGGGGGCAGCGGGGAGGTGCAGAGTACGTGCGGCTACTACGTCATGCCGCTAGCCCCTCCTGACACCTGTACTCACGTTTAAATATGATATCTGACTGCCTTATGCCCTAACTAGTTCACGGAGTGCCAAGTTGGGTAGTACAAGGTCCCAGGACTTTTCGACTGGGCGAAGCAAACTTTCAGAGACTTCCCAGAAGAGCAATGCATTACAGTAGGATACATCATCTTCTTTGCTATTTGTCCTAATGGGGTCAGTACCTTAGTGATGGTTACTGCCCTAAATGTTTAAGAAGGATTCCAGGCATGTACAAGGTTTTCCTCAGAGGATGACAGTCCCTCCCAAGGGTTTTCTAGCACTGCATATTAGCAGACTACTTGCATAGGAGAATTTGTAAAGCTTCCTTAGTCCCCAACAAGGGTCCTGACCTAAGCCAGGCCTGGCTTCATTGCAGCAGGAACTTCTCTCTCTCTGTGTCTCTCTCCACCTCTACTGACAATAGACTAGAAGGACCTCCCCACCAGAAACTCAATTCCCTTTTATATGGGCAAACTAAGCTGTGTAGTGACTGGTGGGGTTGTGTGGTGAGAAGAAAGAAGAGGCAGGATAGGTGAAAAAAATGAGGGAAAGAGCCTGCACCTGTGATAGGATAAAACAGAACATGTAACAAAAACAGTTAACCCATTCTACCTTCAGCTGTGCTCCATACATAACATAGAACACTGTAGACAGTGACACCTAGTGGGGAATATATATACTGACATCTCCTTCATCCCCTTTGTGTGATACTTGACAGAGATACTTAGGTGTAATAAAACTTAGTGGAACCACTTGTACTGGGACACTACATATAGACTTCCTGTGGCTGTGTAGCATGCTATATAGTGTTCTATGTGTCGCACAGGGGTGTTGCTAAAATCTGAAAACATACAGGCACTGGGCCACACACCGAACACACAATGGATAACATCACCACTTACATGTGTTGGCCATACATTATGTAGTGATGCACAGCATGGCCATAGTATAGTGTAGTGTGGTATCCAACTACTTTTTTTCTTCTTTTCTTACACCTAGGTAAAAGTGTCTCTACCCAGTGTCACAGTTAGTTTAGTCAGCTGCTGTGCCTTACTCCAACCACTAGGTGTCACATTCTCCCAAAGCACAGCTGCAGTTCACCAGGAAGGTTTAGTTGCACACAAACTCACCTCTCTGACACACCACTTCCTCTAGTGGGAGAGTTGGTGCCTGGCTTCAGGCCAGGCAGGACGTGCCACACCTTTCTCTAGAGCTAGTAACCCCTACCACTATGCGCTGCTAGACTCAAGCCCCAGGATAGCCGGAGATAAGGGAGCAACCTATGCTGTTAATTCTTAAACTCAGGACAGTCAACCCCCTTAAGTAGGAGAGAAACACTAAGACAGTACCGCAGTAGACTTTCACTCGGCTGAGTAGGAAGGAAACTACTAGCTAGCTACACCCAGAGACAAAGACCTGGGACTCGTACTACAAATCAGGACAGAAACCTGACACTGAGTGGCAGAAGACGGTCAGATGAGACTGAGACTCATCTCTACGTGAGTATGAGGAGTCTCATACATATCCTTCACTACATCCCGGCAAAGTACCCCAACTATCCCCTTACTCCAACATATCCTACAAAACCACGGAGACTCAAGTTACCGTTAACAGCCTCTTTATTAAAGTGCTTAACAGAACATGAATATAAATATTGTATAAATAACATAACATATAACACATATTCAGATCCACAAACAAGGGAGGTCTTGCAGAGCGCCATCTAGCAACATCAGTGCCAAAACTTTTCCCCAAGCTGCATCACCCCAACTCAGAGCTGATAATTAGTCAAATGGCACTTAATTATACACCACTGTTCCACGGGTCCTACCCCAGTGGGAACACATATCACCATCAGAACTGGGTGAGTATCATCCCTTTACCCTGCCCTGCAAGACCTCCCTACCAAAGGATGTCATGACAGGAAAAAAAACAAAAAGCCCGCACCTTAGAGTAGGCGGGCAGGCTGAAGCTGGTCCGGCAGGAAACTCACGCTCAACAAGGTCTTCACGTTTTCTTATAGACACGTTAACTTCACCCCTAGTAAGTGACCTGATGACCCCTCCCTTCCCTTCCTCACCAACCTGGCCTTATCCTTCCTGCAGCATCTTTAACCCCTTACTACCCTTTCCTTGTCCCCACACTATTCACTATCTATTTATTAACCCCCTACCCATGCTTACAGCCCCAGCTAAACCAGTCATGCCTGGCCCACTCTAAGGTTGTGCCCCCGCTACATGCCCTCTCTGTATTAACACAGAAGTGTAAAGAGTGTAAGTAATGATGCATATAGCAGTGTTGCTTTCCTTTAGGCTATGTTCACACACTGTAAAAGGAAAATATGGACACATTTTCATTGTAAGGCCATGTTCACAAAAAGAAATTCCGTCAGTCTTTTTTCAAACCAAAACCAAGGGTGGAACTCACAGGGCAAAATTATAATGGAAAGATTTGCACAGTTTCTGTTTTTTTAATCCACTCCTGGTTTTGGTTGAAAAAAGACTGACCAAATGACTTAATGGAAATAGCCCAATAATGCGCTTCCTTGCCGTCAATGTGAAATTGGGCAGCAGTGCACATAACGGATATTGGGTTTGTGATTGAAGACCTGGAAGTTCTCCCTAGAGAGTTTGATAAGCCTGTTTGTTATCTGAAATCACACCTCTAGCATTTTTATTCTGGCAAGAAAAGTCATAGATGTATAAAACAGTTCAATTCAAGATGTAGAAAGACAGAAACACATAGACAAACTACAACTGGAATTGTGCATGTGTTTCTGCTTTAGTACCCCTTGGTGGCAGCATTTAATTCTGGAAAGTACTTTGTTAGGCTATGTTCCCACACAGTATGTTTGCCCAGTATTGTGGTCAGTATTTTGCAACCAAAAGCAGGAATGGATTGAAAACACATCAAACACGTCATTTAAAGGCCATTGTTTTGAAATAACAGCCTTTACATGTGGATTTAACCCCTTAACGACGCATGACGGTTATACCCGACGGTTATTCCCGGCGTGAGCCCTCTGTGCAGCCCATGGTCCACGTTTGCTATGTGCAGCCAGGGACCGCGGGTATTAGCCACCGCGGCCGATTGCCGCTGACGGCTAATTAACTATTCAAATGCAGCTGTCAAAGCTGACAGCTGCATTTGAATAGTAACTGTGCCCCCTGTCCCTGGTGTCTAGTGGGGGCGATCACAGAGGGGAGATCCGTTGATCCCGGCTCGGCATTCCATGTATGTGGTTTGCAGCAGACCATTATAATAGAGTACCCCCTGTGTTGTCCCACTTATAGATGGCCCCCCATGTATCCCCCTTATAGTTGGCCCCCATGTATTCACACTTATAGATGGCACCCATATATTTCCGCTTATATATGGCCCCCATGAATTCCCCCTTATAGATGCCCTCATGTATCCCCCTTATAGATGGCCCCCATGTCTGTGCAAAACAAAAAAAAAGAAAAACTTACCTGACAACTAGCTCCCCCGCCGTGTCCTGTCTTCTCCTGCAGACTCGGTCTGGCTGTCGGCTGACACGCAGCTCCCCGACTCTGTCCAGTCCTGTCCCCGGCAGCACAAGCATCAGGGAGCTTAGTGTGCGCCGGGGATGGTACTTCCGACACAGGGGGGGGGGCATTTGTTATAGACGCTCACTGTGCCAGAAGTACCATCCCGGGCGCACACTGACCTCACTGATGCTTGTGCTGCCGGGGATGGGACCGGGCAGAGGCGGGGAGCCGCGCATCAGCCGGAGGCCCGTCCCAGCCTCCCTCTTGTTTACTGTTTTTGCTGTGATCAAGGCCATATAACGACCAAAACCTGTCAACCAAACCATGTGAGACTGCACTTTTTGTATTTTATGGATTTGACTGAATAAAGCTTAAGCTCTTAAATGATTGGTTGCTGGATTTTTCCTTTTTGGCTGACCAAACTCCCCCCACCCCACCCTTGTGACCCCTCCCGCCTTCCCAACCGCATCCGAAGCCACCCTACTCCTTTCCCTGGACTGCCCCTAGTCAATACAATCCCTTACTATAAAAAATGCACATTATACACATGTAGGGGGGCATTTATTAAGTCCAGCGTTTTTTACGCCGGACTTAAAAATGCCCCCACAGCTCCGGCGCTACGGAGATTTATGCAGAGGCGGACTGCCTCTACATAAATCCCGTGCACGCCGGTGCGCACCGCCGAAAACCTACGCCAGCTGAGGACTGGAGTAGGTTTTCGGCGTATATTTGGGCGGAACGGATGGTAAATCGCGTGGACTCTGAGTCCGCGCCCTCCGTTCCGCCTACAACACGCCCCCTTTCCACCCCCCTGGCGTACTCGGCGGAAAGTGCCGATTTGCGAATATTTTATTCGCAGATCGGCCATTTGCGTATAAAAAAATACTCAAATCGGCACTTTCCGCCGAAAATCATCCGTTCGCAGGATGATACATGTGGCCCGTAGTGTCCCAGTACAGAGGGGTCCACTAAGTCTTATTACACCTGAGCGAAGTATCTCTGTCAGATATTGAACAAAAGAGATGAATGAGATGTCAGTATGTATTTCCCCTTCTAGATGTCACTGTCTACAGTATTCTATGTTATGTACTAAGCACAGCTAAAGGTGGAATGAGTTAATTGTCTTATGTCACATGTTCTTTTTTTACCCTGTCACAGGTGCAGGCTCTTTCCCTCATTTTTTCCACCTATCCTACTTCTTCATTCTCCTCTTCACACAGACCCACCAATCACAACACAGTTTAGTTGTCACTATAAAAGGGAGCTTAGTTCCTTGTGGGATGTCTTCTTCTTCTGTCAGTAGAGTCAAAGAGGGACACACACACAGAAATTTCTGCTGCAGTGAAGTCATCAGGGGCCATAGAAGCCTACAGAGTTTTTCTCCAAGTGCTTATTACAGCTAGCATGCAGTGCTAGAAACCCTTGGAAGGGATTGCCGTCGCCTGAGAAAAAACTTGTCCGTGCCTGGGATCCTTCTTAAACACAAAGGGCAGTAACCACCACTAGGTACTATAGGGACAAGTAGGACAAATAGCAAGGAATTTGACGTATCCTACTGTCTGCACTGCTCTTCTGGAAAGTCTGCTACACCCACTTGTAAAGTCCTGGGGCCTCTTACTACCCAACCTGGCCCTCCTTGAACTGGTTAGGGCATAAGGCGGTCAAATAGCATATCTAAATGTGAGTATGAGTATTCTATCTCCTTCAACTTCTTCTTCTACTATGCACCATCTTGGCAGAGTACACTACTACCTGGACAAGAACCCCAAGGCGCATCCCTACTCTTTCTGCTGTACACCCTACTCTAACTACCTCTTGTCTGCACCTGCATCCCAAGTTATAATTGTATTGTATTGCACTGAAGTTTCTCCAGTAAACAAAGTTATCCTGGAGAGAGTCATTGGACTCTTGTCTATTTCTGTCGCACCTGCACTTGTTTACACTTGGGTTATCCTCTACCTCCAGCCACAACACCACAAAGCTACCCTGGCATAGGGTACACATACAAACAAACATAAATGACACCCAGGACTTGCCCGCTCACTTCCCTGCACGGCTCTAGGCTATTCTCTCTCACTGATTTTGTGGCCCCACCCGAGTGGAGAGTATGCAGGGGGGAGGGGTACAGCTCCCTGTGGTGCAGTCCATGGCCCCGTTCTTACAAGAGAGAATGACATTGACTCTGTTCCGAGCGCAGAGGGGCCCCCCATGAGTCATGGGCCCCTGGGCAGCCAACTACCCTGCCCAATTGAAAAGATGGCTCTGGAAGCGACTAACTACTTATCCCCTATTAATTAAAATTGGAATACTCCTTTAACCCCTTAAGGACAGAGCTAATTTCCATTTTTGCGCTTTTCGTTTTTTCCTCCTTGTTCTTAAAAGGCCATAGCAATTGCATTTTTGCACCTAGAGACCCACATGAGCCCTTATTTTTTTCTTTGCAATGACAGGCTTAATTTTTGCATAAAGTATGCTGTGAAACCAGCAAAAAATTAAATGTGCGGTTTACGCTGTTCGGCCTAGGATAAAACTTGTTATACATGTTCCTCAAGTTAATATGATTACAACGATATGTAACTTGTGTAAATTTTATTTGATGGCTTTTAAAAAATTAAAACCTTTTAAAAAAAAAATAAATGTTCCTTAAAATTGCTCTTTTACCATGCTTATAGCGCTTCTATCCTTTGGTCTATGGAGCTGTGTGGGGTGTCATTTTTTGCACAATGATCTGTACTTTCTATCAGTACCTTGTTTGCTTATATTCGAATTTTTGATCGCTTTTTATTACAAATTTTCTGGATTTGATGCAACCAAAATTGTGCAATTTTGCACTTTGGAATTTTTTTGCGCTTATGCTAATTTGGGAATTTACGCACGCAGCGATATCAAATATGTTTATTTATATTTATAAAATGGGGAAAGAGGGTGATTCTTTTATTAGGGAAGGGGATTTTTTATTAATAAAAAAAACATTTTTTTTACACACTTACTAGAAGTCCCCCTGGAGGACTTCTAGTATTACTGCTCTGATCTCACATTGAGATCTATGCAGTATAGATATACTGCATAGATTAATGAGATCTGTGTTCTATTGCTCTCGGCTGCTGCAACCGAGAGCAATAGATTGCCGAGCCAGGATCAGCGCCGGCCAGTACAGATTTTGGGGGGCAATTGCCCCAGTAGACCACCACCGATGGGGGAAAGAAGCCATTTAAATGCAGCTGTCAACCTTGCACACTTCTTAATTAGCGGGGGCGGCGATTGGACTGTTCCCGCTAATTGCTGCGGTCCCGGGCTGCAGATAGCACCCGGGATTATGGCGGTTCAGAACGGTATCGGCGCGCGGCCCCACTCTGAACACCCTTAATGACGTCAGAGTGTACATGTACGCCCTTGGTCCTTAAGGGGTTAAGGACGCAGAAGTTGACTACCGAAGCCTTGACTTTCTATTTGTATAAGAAACACCACCAAGTACAGTGGTACCTCGGTTCTCGAACATAATTGGTTCTTGAAGGCTGTTCCAGAACCGAGCAGTTCGAGAACCGAGCTGTCAATTCCCATAGGGAACAATGTAAATAGGGTTAATTTGTTTTTGCACTCTGTGGGTCAGGTGCAGAGCACCCGGCCCACAGAGCATAAAGACCCTGCACCACTACTTACTCTAAAGAGCGTTGATTTCCGTTGATTTCCCCACCCTCATGATGGGAATCCCTGCTTTTTTACAGGGTGTCCCCTGTAGCTGAGAAAAGCAGGAGCAGGGCGGCAAGTTTAAAAAGCCGCCGCCTCCTGCCTCTCTCTGGGGAACCCACTGTCAGCCCTGACCTATCTCCCCAGACACCCCCCCCCTCCTCCCAGAAGACCCGGAAAACATCCTGCACACTTCTGCAGCCCGCCAGCTCCCGTGCTGTTGCACCAGTAGTCCCGCTCATCAACTCCTTAGCCTCTTGCTCCCGCTGCTCCCCGCCACCTCTGTGGGGTAATGGAGAGTCTGCATAACTCCCCAAAACAGGGGAGTTATGCAATTTTCATAACTCCTATTGAGTTAATCGAGAGTTGCTCCAGTGTAGCCCTGCGAGCTATGTATATTACATACCTCCAGCATACAGAATCACCCTTTAAAATAGGATTTGGCAGCTAAGAGAATTTGCTTAATAACTAAAGTGAGATTTAGATTAACGATATTTGTAATAATATATATATGTTATCGTTGGATTGCTTTTCCTTACTCAACAGTTATTTCTTGATATTTTGCCAATGAAGCTAAAGGTTGTGGCAGCTGACGGAGAACAAACTTCAGGAAGTGATTGGGAATATGCAATATATTACACAATGTTTGGACAGTGGAATTATCTTTAAAACTAACATCCTGACTTTACTTACTGGTCTCAGCTTTCATATAAGCATCTGAACTTCAGGATTTCTTTCCTACAAAGATCTTCTGAAATTGAATAATATATTCAATAAATAGAAAGAATAGACATGATCACACATCCAAAAATGCTTATGAATGACCATCTGCTTCTCAGCAACATTTAAATTCTAACATCAGGAGTAAGTTTTACTCAAAAGGCCTAAGCCCACACACCACATCAAGATTCCCGATAAAGTGTGGGCCCCTAATGTAAAAATGGAGCAGCGCCATGTGGCAACTGTGCCATGGGAGGGAGCAGCCCAGTTGGACAGCAGCCCCAGTGCTGCCAGACATAGCCCCCCGGGCTCTGCCGCACCACCACCTGCAGGCACAGCACCACAACAGCAATCGCCGCCACAATGGAGACCAACACCATCGCAGTAGGTAACTTGAGGTAAAGGTAAAGTAAAAGTAACGCTGTAGCATTAGATAGAGGCAAGATAGGAGCCCCTTCCTAATTAGTACAGTACTCTGCTGGGATGTGTGTGAAGTGTAAATCTTGAAGAATCTCCTCATACTCACGTTTAAATAAATTTGTGTTATCTGACCACCTTCTGCCTACACAGAATCCTTGCTTGCCCTGATAGGTAGTACGAATCCCAGCCCTCTCTCTCCAGGTAAAGCTAACTATGGAAAATTTTCTCACAGTCGAATAGTCGAGCGTAGTCAATAGAGAGCGGATAACTTGTATCTGTGCTCTACTGCGAATCAGTCCCACTGCCTTTTCTCTCAAGGGGGTGACTGTGCTGATGTGAAGAATCCACAGAGTAGGCTAGGGTTATTCCTCTAACTCCGGTTACCGCAAGGTTGGGTTCAGCAGTGCATGAATGCTGTAGTCTCTTACACTGGAACTAGACTACACAGGGACTGCCCTTGGACCAGAACCAAACTGATCAGGAGGCCCCCTATCTTATATAGAGCTGTGTGACAGGAACTGTGTGTAATAGAGAATGTGTGAACAGGCAAACTTTACTTCCTGAAATTTAGCTGTGCACAGGGGGAGTGAGACACCTAGTGGCTGTAGCAGGGCACAGCAACTACATAACCTAGCTGTGGCACGTGATCAAGCTGCCACGCGAAACATGCGTTGGGGAGAGGGAGCCACTATAGACCACCGGACAATAGGTATACGAAGCACTTTGCTATTTTGCACCTTTGTTAGCTGGGCATTCTATATGTTTACAAACCCTGACTACACCTTAGTGATTGTACTTAGTATATATCGTTGGCACATGCACTTTATATATATCTAGTGTAGTTGTTTACCCAGGTTTTTCTGATACTATCCTGTCCAGGTGTGATCTGTGGTCTACCTGTATCTATTTCTGCATATCTCATTACCTTTTAACATTGTCTGTCCTATTATATGTTTTGAATAAAGGAAATTAATGTTTATTATCTTTGGACTTGGAGTATATTTATTGGTGTGTACAGTATTTGTAGGATTTATATGTTCCCACATAGTATTTTTGGTCAGTATTTTGCAACCAAAACCAGGATTGGATTGAAAACACAGAAAGGCTATGTTCACACACTGTTGAAATTGAGTGGATGGCCGTCATTTAATAACAAATAACTGCCATTTTCAAAACAACGGCCATCATTTGCCATTGAATGATGGCCATGCACTCAATTTCAACAGTGTGTGAGTATAGCCTTTCAGTGTTTTCAATCCACTCCTGGTTTTGGTTGCAAAATACTGGACAAAAATACTGTGTGGGAACATATAGCCATACAAAACACAAACTGCTGAGTTTACTTAGCAAAATATATCTTTATTAATCATATTATTATATAAAAATGACATGTGGATTTAAAGGGAATCCATTACCTCCATACCTCATACAGGGCTGCAGATACCCAGAGTTATGCACAAGCCAAAAAGACAGAAATGGCTGCACATCGCACCCATGGTTGACACGAAAGCTTGTTCAGCTACATTAAAAACCAACATTAAAAGTTAGTATATAATTTGATCAAACCATATTGCCTCATGTACCACGTGCAGGTCTCTGATACACATGAGTCCCTAACCAAAAAACATCACTGTGCCAGTCAGCGAACACACCCAGAGTTAAAGGGGTTGTCTAGGAAGGGGTGGGGTTGATTAAAAAAAAAAAAAACATGCACTCGCCTCCCTGGCTCCCACTTGGCTGCTGGTATTATTTGACTCTGGCCCCACTGTGCAGCTGCTTCTTAATTTATGGATTGTGATCTCACAGGCCCCCGCAATCAATCAGTGGTTGAGATGTGCCACCACTATAGACACTGATTGGGTGTGTGGGCCTGCAACATCATTGCCCCAAAGCTGTAGTGCCATAGTGTTTTGAGATGACTTGTCACAATGGCCAGGAGTGGTAACACTGACCCCCCGACACACAGGCAACTGGACCTTTGGTAGGACTAGTGTCAGGTGCAGGAGGTAGGTGCAGGTGCGGGGACAGAGATGACAGAGTCCCAACTTAGACAGTGCTTAACTTTACTTGAAATATCTTCAGTGCAATAAAAAAGTGGTTAGGTACAACAAAGTAACAGTAACTTGAGGTGAAGAAAGATAGAAGAATACTCTTGAGCAGGAGATAGGGGCCAGATAGGAGACCCTTGCCTCATAAGTGTTAAAACTCTGTCAGGTTATCTTATCTGACCGTCTTCTGTCTCGTTGACCACCCTGAAAGGTAGCACGAGTCCCGGGCCTCTGTCTCTGGGTGAAGTTACCTAGTAGTTTTCTTCCTACTTAGTCTAGCAAAGTCAGTAGAGAGCGGTTTACTTGCACTGTGCTCTATTGTAGTACAGTCTCTTTTGTCTCTCCTTCTTGGGGGGGGGGGGGGGGGGTGACTGTCCTGAATTTAGGATCCACAGCGTAGGCAACCTTGAAGTCAGGCCTTGCAGTGGATAACTCCTGTTGTCTGTAACACTGTAAACAGATCTGGATCTGAACTACAACATGTCTTCACTGGCCTTGAGCCAGGCTGGGACTCCCTGACTACAGGAAGTGGAGTGTGAGAGAGCGTGTGACAGGCTAATAACTGCAGCTGTGTCCTGGGGGAGTGTGACACCTAGTGGTTGGAGTAGTGCACAGCAAACTACATACTTCAGTTAGTGTTCGCACGAGACCCACTTACAATCCCAAGATGCATCAGGGGTGAGGCACATGTCTCATCTCGACTGTCAATCAAATCTGACTCATTTGCTTCAACTTTTGACCTATCTGATGACATAGAAAAACAAAAAAATTGGCCAGCACATCCAATATATGTATGACTACACAGGTGCATGCTGCCATAGCTGAAATACGGAGACAAATGAGAAAAAATACAACAGCACCCTTGGGAGCTACTTTCTCCAACCATGGTCACTCAGAGACACCCTGCTCCCCCAATGAAGTAAGGGAACAACTGTAGAACTCTACCTCAGTCACTGGCTGTGACCCCACAGGACCAGGAGATACAATAGACCAGAGGGTGACTGTGAGCCTGGAGTATCCCTTTAAGGGAATACTACATTGAAATGGTGGTGTGAGGGCTGCTTTGCATCTTCTTTATTCTAGTTAAACATTAGGACTGGACATAGACCCCAAACAATCAGCAACCATAATTATTAAGCATCTGCTGCCAGGAATACAGGGTGGGTGGGCAAACTGACTACACGTCAGTGCAGTGGAGATTGAGAACAGGAAGAGGAAGATCATGGGACTAAAGGGATAGGGAGGGGTTGGAGGAAGGAGGGAAAACGGTCCATTGGCCATAGAGCTCATAGGAAACACCCAGAAGTTATGCCTGCAAGGGGAGAGGAGTATGGGAAAGATTTAATTCTCCCAATAACTTTTAATGTTTTTCCCAGCAGCTGCTAACAATCAGGTTTTACGAGGAAAAAGAGGAGAGTACATGTGTACTCAGTGTACACCCTCTATATCCAATCAGGAGGCCTCCAAGCCGTTTTCCAAGAATTAAAAGAAAACTGATTTTTACTCTGATTCAGATGCTCTGGTGGCTGCCTGGTTATATTTACAGGCTGACAGCAATAATACATTGCGTTGGTGACCCTGTGCTGTTCGTACAGGCATTACTGCAAAGTGAAAAGATCCATCTCGGTAGCTACTGTCTCTATTGAGCGATCCAGGGCCACAGACTTACATTCAGATTTAGGAGCAATGTTTGGCTGTTTACTGTTTTTGCTTTAGTTGTTTACGGCAGCTCCCATAAAGAATGACTGAAGTGACTAGGGCTGTCTTAACAGCATTATGGACCCTGGGCAGAGCTCCATGCGGTGCAGTCCGTGGCCCCATTCTTACAAGAGAGAATGACATTGACATTGTTCAGAATGCAGAGGGGTCCCCTACGAGCCATGGGCCCCTGGGCAGCCGCTTACCCTGCCAATTGAAAAGATGGCTCTGCAAGCGACTAACTACTTATCCCCTGCTACTTTATATTGGAATATTCCTTTAAGAACACAGAAGTTGGCAACCAAAACTTTGTCTTTCTATCTGTAGCTAAGAAACACCACCAACAGGGCCAATTCTGGGGTCTCTGCCGCCCCCTCAGTGACAGCCAGCATTCTGCCCCCCCCCCACGCAAGCCTCATAACGCTGCTCGCACCGTATCCCCCACTCCCCCCCCCCTCCCGGCGGCCCCACGCGACCCGATCGCTCCAGCGCGTCCCCCAGCGACCCCGGGAACTCACCACAGCCGGGAGGTCTATGACAGCTGCAGGGTGACGTCGCAGGACCCGATGGGATGTGGAGACAGTGGAGAGCGCGGGCGGCGGGCCGACTGCGGTGGGATTGGTGACTGAGCGGCTGCTGTCATTTTTGTTAAGTGAAACTTAACTAAAATGACAGTGGGGAGGACATAATCTGCCCCTTGCCGGACCGCAGAATCTGCCGCCTGAGGCTATTCCTATATTGGTTCTATCTCTGGCCAGATGTGGTCAGAAAGCTGGAAACACCCAAAACAAGGAAGTTATGGAATTTTCATAACTGCGATTGAGTTTATAGAGAGTTGCTTCAGCAGTGGCATAGCTACAGGGGTCGCAACGGTCGCAGTTGCGACCCGGCCCACCAGCCAGGGGGAGTCTGTGTCCTGCCCGTTCACGTCGTGCCCCACTGTCTCTGTGGTGCCGTTCTGTGAGTTCTGTGTGTATAGTGCTGTGTGTTGTAAGCCTGTGCTGTGTCCTGTGTGTGGTAAGTGTGTGTGTGTGTGTGTGTGTTTACTGTGTCCTGTGTGTGGTAAGCCTGTGCTTGTGTGCTGTGTGTGGTAAGTGTGTGTGTGTGTGTGTGCTGTATCCTGTGTGTGGTAAGCCTGTGCTCTATCCTGTGTGTGGTAAGCCAGTGCTTGTGTGCTGTGTGTGTGTGTGTGTGTGCGTACTGTATCCTGTGTGTGGTAAGCCTATGTGTGTGTGGTAAGCCTGTGCTTGTTTGTTGTGTGTGGTAAGCCTGTGCTGTGTGTGGTAAGCCTGTGCTGTGTGTGGTAAGTGTGTGTGTGTGTGTGTTAAGCCTGTGCTGTGTGTGGTAAGTGTGTGTGTGTGTGTGTGTGTGTGTGTGTGTGTGGTAAGCCTGTGCTCTGTGTGTGTGTGTGTGTGTGTGGTAAGCCTGTGCTGTGTGTGGTATGTGTGTGTGTGTGTGTGTGTGTGGTAAGCCTGTGCTGTGTGTGGTAAGTGTGTGTGTGTGTGTGTGTGTGTGTGGTAAGCCTGTGCTGTGTGTGGTAAGTGTGTGTGTGTGTGTGTGTGTGGTAAGCCTGTGCTGTGTGTGGTAAGTGTGTGTGTGTGTGTATGGTAAGCCTGTGCTGTGTGTGGTAAGTGTGTGTGTGTGTGTGTGTGTGTGGTGGGCTTGTGTGCTGTGTCCTGTGTGTGTGGTGGGCTTGTGTGCTGTGTCCTGGGTGTATGGTGGGCTTGTGTGCTGTGCCCTGTGTGTGTGGTGGGCTTGTGTGCTGTGTCCTGGGTGTGTGGTGGGCCTGGGCTTGTGTGATGTGTCCTGGGTGTGTGGTGGGCTTGTGTGCTGTGTCCTGGGTGTGTGGTGGGCTTGTGTGCTGTGTCCTGGGTGTGTGGTGAGCCTGGGCTTGTGTGATGTGTCCTGGGTGTGTGGTGGGCCTGGGCTTGTGTGATGTGTCCTGGGTGTGTGGTGGGCTTGTGTGCTGTGTCCTGGGTGTGTGGTGGGCTTGTGGGCTGTGTCCTGGGTGTGTGGTGAGCCTGGGCTTGTGTGATGTGTTCTGGGTGTGTGGTGGGCCTGGGCTTGTGTGATGTGTCCTGGGTGTGTGGTGGGCCTGGGCTTGTGTGATGTGTCCTGGGTGTGTGGTGGGCCTGGGCTTGTGTGATGTGTCCTGGGTGTGTGGTGGGCTTGTGTGATGTGTCCTGGGTGTGTGGTGGGCTTGTGTGCTGTGTCCTGGGTGTGTGGTGGGCTTGTGTGGTGTGTCCTGGGTGTGTGGTGGGCTTGTGTGATGTGTCCTGGGTGTGTGGTGGGCTTGTGTGCTGTGTCCTGGGTGTGTGGTAGGCTTGTGTTCTGTGTGTGGGGTGGGTCTGTGCTGTGTGCATATGTTTGTGGTGGGCTGTCTGTCTGTGTGCTAGTGCCATCCTCTGCTGGGGCTGGGGATGCTACCCTTAGTTCATGGTCATAGAGTGGATGCTCTGCCTACCGATGCCACGCGCGGCACACCTTCAGCTCACTAGGGAGGAAGAAGGAATGCCTGAGGACTGCAGAGCCAGGTGAGTATGTTTTTTTTTACCTACATGAGGGGAAATATCCACCAGGTTAGCATGGCGGAGATGAGGGGTCTTACAGCCAGGGGTCATGAGACATGGGGGCACGATTAGCCCTTTAGGAGGG
This sequence comes from Dendropsophus ebraccatus, assembly GCF_027789765.1. Lineage (NCBI taxonomy): Eukaryota > Metazoa > Chordata > Amphibia > Anura > Hylidae > Dendropsophus > Dendropsophus ebraccatus. Next base: position 36,582,944 of record NC_091465.1, read on the forward strand.
GAGGAACTGCCTACATGGAGCATACCAATTTACTGGGGGGGGGGGGGGGCAACTACCAGGGGACTACTTACAGGGGGGATGCACAGAGGGGACCTACAAACTATATAGAAGCACATAAGGGGCTTGTCTATTATTTGGAGGGACATATTGAGCATAATTACTTACATGAGGGCACAGAGGGGCACTGATACTGTGTGACGCAGTACACATGGAGAGTTTTTGTAGAGATGAGGACAATGTTGGGGTAAGGAGCCTAAAATGTTTTTCTGCCAGATCCTGTGGAGACAAGTCATGGCTGAGGACGTTTTCATGATGGCCGGGCAAGAAGGAGAACAAAAGGAAGAGTGAAGAACTCCGACTTGCAAAAAAGTCACAAGAAGAGACGACGCCCCCTGTGAGTTACTGAATGTATCACTTAAAAAGTCTGCAGAATCCAGCTGTCACTGCCGAGGGAGAATGTTTGCCTTTATATAGTAGATTTTATGCAGTAACAGTACAGTAGTATTATGCAATGGCAGTGTGGAGTGAGGCTGTTAGGGGGATATGTAGGTTTGGAGTGGTATGGTGTCACTGGTCAAGGGGGGGCCCCAAATTGAAGTTTTGCACCAGGGCCCATGACATTTTAGCTACGCCCCTGTGCTCCAGTGTAGCCCTGTGAGCTATGTAGATTACATTCCTCCAGCATACAGGAACACCCTTTAAAATAGGATTTGGCAGCTAAGAGCAAAATAAATTTGCTTAATAACAGAAGTGAGCTTTAGATTAACAATATTTGTGATTATATAAGTATTTGTAATTATAAATGTTGTTTTAGGATTACTTTGCCTTATTCAGCAATAATTTCTTGATATTTTGCCAATGAAGCTAAAGGTTGTGGCAGCTGACCGAGAACAAACTTCAGGAAGTGATTGGGAATATGTAATATATTACACAATGTTTGGATTGTGGAACATTCTATCTTTAAAACTAACATACTGACTGTATACTTACTTGTCTCAGCTTTCATATAAGCATCTCAGCTTCAGGATTTCTTTCTTACAAAGATCTTCTGTAATTGGATATTATCTAACAACCTTAGACGTGAAGAAATATTTATATGTAACCATAAGGCTATGTTTACAGCCTATAAATTAGGTGCTGCAATTGTGTATTGATTTAGACCGTATCTATAATGCTGACGTGTTTGTAAAACAATCTTCTGTCTTTGAAAGATTTGATGATTTATTTAACTCAGAGAATACCTGACAGTGGCCTAAGGTTTCTGGGGGGCTCACAGTTGTCCAAACCGCATTAAATGATGGAAAAAACAGCTCACCTCCCACACTATCCCCCATTGCTGCAGCTTTGCCAGTGCTGTCTTCCTCTGTTTTCCGGCACAAGCAGCTTGCCTTACAGACGCTGCCTGCACTGGAAGTTCCACTCGCCTATCAGAGGTCTGCAATTGTAGGAGCGCTGAGAGGTGAGCATCTGTAATGCATGCAGCTTGGGCTGGAGAACAGCTGCAAAGGTTTCCATCCAATTAAGGGTAGCTGCACAGGGTGCCATCTGCTGGGGGGGGGGGGGGCGACCTACACATCTACAAAAGTGGCCTACAAAGAGGGCCATCTATTACAGGGGGTCTACACAGGGGACCCTCTACTAAAGGAGTAGACTATACAGGGGGCTATCTACTATAAGGGGACAATACAGGTTGCCATTTATTTTTGAAGGACCCCACTGCAAGGGCCATCTACTATGTAGGGGGACGTTATTTGGAAAAAAAAGACTTTTACTCCAGTGGTAGAAAGATTAAAGGGAGGCAGCGCAGGTACACTGACGCGTGTCAGTGCACCTGTGCATGGGTGTGGAGCTGGGTGAGGTGAGGTTATGGGGGGGAGGCACATTAAGTCAACAACCCAGGGTCCAGGATACATTTAATCTTCCACTGATGCTAGATTTCCATGAGGTGAAGGGGACTGCACAGCAGATGTGGCTGGTCATATCTCCCTTAGAGACTGCCAAGTGCCCTACTAATTATCGAGTAAAGACTGCAAACAGTCTTGACTTCAGATAAGCAACCCTTCCTAAATCGCGAAAACATAGTCTGAGCCCACCAATCTCTCTCTGACTTTTATGGAACATGACTCCTTAACAGGCCAGTCCCAACCTGAAGACCGTAATTATGCTAGTTAAGCGCAGAGACCCAAGACAAGATAGACAAAACACAATAATAGAGGGGTCGTCTAGCCGAGACAATAGCAGTTGAAAATAGCAGTACAGAATCAGAAAACGTGAGAATAGTCTAAAGAACAAGCCAAGGATCAAGATTACTAGATAGAAAATCAGAACAAGGACGCAAGCTAGGCATTGACAAATAAGGCTCTTTAGTAGATGATAGGCAGGTCCTGATTGGAGGAGGGACTCCAGCTTCCCCACACAACCTTGGGGCTGACTGGCAGGTGCATCTGCCAGTCAGCCATTACTACAAACAGCAACAGCTGAGACGCCTGGCCAGGAGCGGTGTGGCCCCGGTGGCAGTGTAAGCAGATAGGGATGCTGTCGGCACGCTCCTAGCAACCGTCTGGGCTGGTTGCCAGGGATGCAGTCGGCGTGTCCATGCAGCTGGCAGCATGCTCCGCTGCTGCTGTTAGTGTTTAGAGCCAAGTGTGCCAGCCGGTGCTGGCTCCTAACAGAACCCCCCCTTGAGGGTGGGCCTCCAAACCCTCCAGAAGACCTCTGGCCCGTGAGGGACATAATCCCATGATAAACTTTTCATTTAACTTGGGAGCATGGAGGTCTCTGGCCGTCAGCCAAGTTCACTCCTCAGGTCCGTATCCTTTCCAGTTTATAGGTACTAGAGTGAGTTTCATACCCTATGGGAGTCAAGAATACCTTTTACCTCAAACACCAGTTCCCCCTGAACCACCACAGGAAGGGTGGGGGATTAACGGCGACAGGTGGGATATCTTTTTTAGCAAAGGTTTGTGAAACACCAGATGTACATGTAGTGAGTGAGGAAGTTGTAGCTTAAATGAAACAGGTTTTATAACTTCAACAATGGCAAATGGACCAATGAAACAGGGAGTAAACTTGATTGATGGAACCTGGAGTTGTAAATTCCTGGTGTTTAACCATACTTTACCCCTACAGTATAAGGCTATGTTCACACAACGTAACTTTTCATAAAAGTACGGCAACAACGGCCATACTTTTTACGAAAAGTTACTCCGATTAGTCTTCTATGGGATCCCGTCCGGAGCGTATACACATGGTATACGCTCCGGCCGGGACCTCTTGCGGCGCCACAAAGAACTGACATGTCACTTTTCTGCGGCCGCTGTGTGTGTGTTTGTTGGGCTTTTTTAGGAGTCTCAAGACTCTCAGCCCAGACTGTGCAGAGTGGGTTTGCTACCTCTTTAACCGAAGAGAACTTGATATCAGGACCAGAGACGGCGGAGTACTAAGGGTGGAACCCATAGTTACAGAAGAAAGGGGACAGTCGTGTCGAGGAACTTTGATTATGAATATTGAGGGCAAATTCGGCCATGGGCACGAACTCAGACCATTTCTCCTGGCAATTCAAAACATAATACCTGAGGTACTGTTCTAGAGACTGATTGATCCTTTCCTTTGCCCATTAGTTTCAGAATGGAAAGCATAAGAAAACGAAAATAAAATATCTAGTGTGCCACAAAATGTCCTCCAGAACCTCCACACGAACTGCACCCCTCGGTCTGACACAATATTAAATGGAACACCATGTAACATAAGAATGTGGTGGACAAACAACCCTGCAAGTCTTATCACTGGGTAATTTTTTTCAGAGCGATGAGGTGGCACATTTTCGAACTGGTCTACTACGACCCAAATACAGATTTCCCTTTGATGGAGGGAGGTCTGTGACAAAGTCCACTGATATGTTAGGCCAGGGCTTACTAGGCAGAGGAAGCGGATGTAGCAAACCCTCAGGTAGTGACTGATGGACTTTGGCCCTAGCACACGTCTCACATGCCATGACGAACTCCCTTAGATCTTGTTACCATGACAGCCACCAATAAGTATGAGACAATTGGTACTCCGTGCCTGTGATGCCCAAATGACCAGATAACACAGAGGAGTGGATCTCCTCCAGCACCCTAAGATGAAGATGACCTGGAATGAATATGTATTTCGCCAGAGGGCAATGTCGTGAGCGCAGAATGTTGAGAACTCAGAATGGAAGACATCTGTACACAAGGCAGCTACTACAATCCATGGAGAGAGTATACAGACATTTGCAAGAGAAGTAGATAGTATAGTGTTTTGTGTAATAATGATATGGATATAGCAGTGGATATTGGTAAATGAGTGGCGTAAAGTGGCACTTTCACAAATTTTTATTACACAGTAGGATTGGAGTGCGAGCACTGATTATGTAATTTTAATGCTAAGTTCACTAATGAAAACAAATTTTTAGAACACAGTAGGAGTGGAGTGCAACCTCTGATTATGTAAGACTCACACTCAATTCAATTATCCCAATATATTGGTATAACTCAATAGGAGTTTACAGTGCCCAGGAACTCAAAAACGATTTAGGTATAACAAATCCATGGGACTAATATGTTTCCTGGTTGAGCGGGTGGAAAAGGTGGTTGGTACAAGTGGGAACTGCCCTGGGGACAGTTTAGTAGCATTAGTGGTGATTGTTGTGTGTATTATTCCCTGTGTCAAGAAGTTGTTAACTAAGGGGATAGATCAGGTAACCCCCACTTTCCCTGTTGTGGAAGCTATAGCAGGCTACAATTTCGACTTTATTCCCCCTTTAAAAACTACTGTATATTAATAAGGGTGTGATAGTACTAAGATTCAGGGACAGCTTAGTGGGAGTTTCCTGGTCCTGGGAAGTCTAAGGACATGGGGGTGATCCGTTTAAATCTGAAGAAGTCTCCAATACCATACCCGCCTGGGAACAGGCGGACTCGAAGACCTCAAGCGTTGTTAGGAACAGTTTGTGGACTTTAATCTTTTAGGGAACACCGTGAAGTATATGGTTCATATTGAAAATATTGCAATCCTTAACATGGCCTTAGAAAGAAGTGAACACAATAGAATCTGCATTCAGGAAGACATCCTGTTACAAGATACAGACAATGCGGGAGGCTTGCCAGAAAGACAGCGTTCAGGATATACTGAGCTGACAAGGAAGTGCCTTATTATAATTATTATTATTATTATTATTATTATTATTATTATTAACTCTTTGAAGACCAGGCCAATTTTCATTTTTGCACTTTAGTTTTTTTCTCCTTTTGCTTAAAAGGTCATAGCACCTCTAATTGTACTTTGCAATGACAGGCTCAATTTTTGCATTAAGTATGCTGTGAAGTGTGGTGAAAGTGTGGTGTAAGTGTGGTGAAATTAAAAATTTCTGCAACAGAATTCCGCCACATTTTCTCAATGTGAACATACCCTAAGATTCTTGGTCAGTTTGGTTCTATCTGTGAAGCGTGTCCATGTAGTGGGTCATAAATCCAGGGCCCATGGGGTTAAAGCTATGTGTTAATGACCAGAAGGTTTTTATCAATTTGAATTCCCACACTTTCCTGTCCTTGTCATTCTGGAAGTGACCTTTGAGTACCACAACCTTTAAGCCCTTAGTGACCGCCGCACGCATATTCACGGCGGCCACTAATGGGCTTTATTCCGATGCGTACGCCTTTTAACAGCGGGCGCATCGGAATAAATTACCGCCCGGCGACGGCTGCAGGACGGTGATCAGCGGTCAGTGTGACCGCTGACACCCTCCTGTAACTGCCCGGAGCGGAGGATTCTCCGCTCCGGGCAGTTAAACCAAAGCGTGACAGCGGCATCTAACGGGTCCCGGTGGATCCCGGACGGCGCCGCAGGTCCACTTACGTGATCACGATGTCCCGCGGCGCCGTCCGGGGTCCCGATGTCTCCATGGTGATCCTGGGGTCCTAATGAAGGTCCCTGGGGTCACCATGGAGATGCCTCATGCTGACGGGTGGCTATGGCTATTGCCTGTCAGCATGAGGCATGATACAATACACTGCAGTACATCAGGTACTGCAATGTATTGTATCAGTGATCTAAGAATTTTACACTAGTGTACAGTAATGTACACTAGTGTAAAAGTAAAAAAAAGTAAAAAAAAAGTGTGCACCAAACACAACACAGCCCCCCCAGCCCCCCCCCAATAATAAAGATGCATTACATTCCCCATACACTATAAAACATTACATAAAAGTGATCAAAAACACAAATCCTATACATATTTGGTATCGCCACATCCGTAACGACCCAATCTATAAAACTATATCAATAATTATATCGCACGACACACGCTGTAAAAAAACAAAAACAAACAGTACCAGAATAGCTGTATTTTATCAATCCACTTTAGAAAATACGTCATAAAAGAGATCAAAAAGTCATATACATATAAAACTTGGTATAAATAGAAACTACAGATCTTCCCGCAAAAAATAAGCCCAAAACCAGCTCTGTCACGCAAAAGATGAGAACGCTATGGATCTTGAAATGCAGCATTTTTGTGGGTTTTTGCTAGGAAGATAGTTTCTATTGCGCCAAAGTGATAATAGTTAAAAAAACCTATCCAAATGTGGTATTGCCGTAACCGTAATGACCCAGAGAATACATGTATTATGTTATTAGTGACCGCCGATACGGATTTTTACGGCAATCACTAATAGGCTCTATTCTGCTGCCATCAGCTCTTTATGGCGATGGTGCAGAATAGTGCAGCGGCGCCGGTAATGCCCGCAGCCCCCTCGTCTCAGCTATCGGAGGTAGCTGAGGGGTTGGGGCAGAGTGTGGGGTCAGTCCTGGCCAGTCCCCTCACCGGCGATCGCCGTTATTACCAGTATAACGGCGGCCACCAGTAACAGACATTGCCTGCCCAGCTGAACGCTTTCATCTCTTCTCACCGTGAATCCACAGTGAGAGGAGATGAGAACATGTCCCCCCCCTGTCCCCAGAATTAACCATAGTGACCTCGTCACTGACCCTCCCCTCCCAGGGCGGTCATCTGATCCAAGATGGCCGCCGCCATCTTGGTAAACAGACTCTGTTCACAGTGATGGATTCCTAAAAATGATCAAAGCTTCATTCTGGCGGAGAGCATGGGGCAATGATCGGTGACCACCCGGTGTGGTCCCAGTACAAGTGATCAGCGGTATATACTATATACCACTGATCGCTTGTTCCAAATGGTGCCGGCACTTTTTTACGCCTGTCACCAAAGTCAAGTGCCCTGGATTACCCGTAACCACCCTGGATTACTTTCAACCACCCCAGATTACCTGTAACCACCCCAGATTACCTCTAACCACCCCAGATTACCCGTAACCACCCCAGATTGCCTGTAACCACCCTAGATTGCCTGTAATCTCCCCAGATTGTCCGTATCCACCCCAGACAGCCCATAACCATCCCAGACAGCCCATAACCATCCCAGACAGCCCATAACCACCCCAGATTGCCCGTCACCACCCCAGATTGCCCATCACTACCCCAGATTGACTGTCACTACCCCAGATTACCTGTAACCACCCCAGATTACCTGTAACCACCCCAGATTGCCCGTCACCACCCCAGATTGCCGGTAATCACCCCAGATTGCCTGTAACCACCCTAGATTGCCTGTAATCTCCCCAGATTGTCCGTAATCTCCCCAGATTGCCCGTATCCACCCCAGATAGCCCATAACCATCCCAGGCAGCCCATAACCACCCCAGATTGCCCATAACCACCCCAGATTGCCCGTCACCACCCCAGATTGCCTGTCACTACCCCAGATTGCCTGTCACTACCCCAGATTGCCCATAATCTCCCCAGATTGCCCGTAATCTCCCCAGATTGCCCGTATCCCCCCCAGATAGCCCATAACCATTCCAGACAGCCCGTAACCACCCCATATTGCCACAGACTGCCTGTAACTACCCCAAATTGCCTGTAACAACCCCAGATTGCTCGCAACCACCCCAGATTGCTCGCAACCAGCCCAGATTGCCTGTCACCACCCCAGATTTCCCGTCACCACCCCAGATTGCCCGTTGCAACCCCAGATAGTCAGTGAACACCCCCAGATTGCCCATCACCACCCCAGATAGCCAGTAAACACCCCAAGATTGCTCATAACCACCCATATAGCCAGTAAACACCCCATAACCACCCCATACAGCCAGTAAACACCCCCAGATTGCCCGTAACCACCCCAGATTGCCCATGACCACCCCAGATTGACCTAACCACCCCAGATTGGCACAGACTGCTCGTAACCACCCCAGATTGCCCATGACCCCACCAGATTGCCTGTTGCCACCTCAGATAGCCAGTAAACACCCCGAGATTGTCCATTACCACCCCAGATAACCAGTAAACACCCACATATTGCCTGTAACTAAAATGACACTCCTTCTCTTCTGAGCCCTGCTGTGTGCCCATACAGTGATTTATGCCCACATATGGGATACCATTGTACTCAGAAGAACCTCCGTTACAAATTTTGGGGTGCTTTTTCTCCCCTGTTCCTAGTGAAATTCGGGAGCTGTTTGTATGAAAGAAGAGGTAACTCTGGAATTCTTCTCCAGTCTGCTATCTTTCTTGAATATCGGCTGTAGTTCTGAAGCAAATTGTTTCAGAATGTTCATTTGGGTGATGACGACTAATGGTACCCCGCTGTTCTCCTCCTTTTTTATATATTCCAGGAGGCTTTGTCTAGGAATTCTGGTGGCTCTGCGGATCTGTTTATCTATAACTAATGGATGGTAGCCTTGTTTTAAAAGTGTCTCCCTTAAAGAGGATAGGTGTTCTCTATCTTTATCATCAGAACAAATCCAGCTGTATCTCAGGGCTTGGCTATAGATGATGCCTTTCTTTGTGAGATTGGATGAAAGATGTTCCATTTTTGGTATGCTGGGTGGTCTGAAGGGTTTTTACATATCGATGTTTGTATGGTGTTGTTATTTATAGATATAGTTCTGTACAGGAAATGTTTTGTTAATATTCAGTAGAGTGTGAGTTTAACCCCTTAACAACATCGGGCGTAAGTATACGCCCCCACAGGGTGGGCTTTAACGCAAACGGGCGTATACTTACGCCCGATGTTTCCCCGATAGCTGTGTGTTCATACACAGCGGTCGGGGAAGATGGCCTGCTATAATGTATAGCAGGCCATCTCTGCTCGTCGGCACGGGGGGGTGATTAGCCCCTCCCGTGCCGACGATCGCTGCTATATGCTGATCAATACAGATCAGCATATAGCAGCTAAAAACGGCTTTCCGGGTCATCGGTGACCCGGTGACCCGGAAAGCAATGGCGATTGGTGCTATCCGAGATAGCACCAATCGCCATTAGTGTACTGGGGAAAGATGCCGCCGATGCCACCCCCACGATCGCCTTGATAGGCCGGCCAGTACCGGACAGCCCATCATGGCGATCAAACTGTAAAAAAAACACTTTTGCAGGGTTCTGCACCCCTCAGCTAGGTAGCTGAGGGGTGCAGAACAGGTGTGTGTGGTGCAGGTGTACCATAATCACCTGATCTGGGCGTCCGGTGCGACGATCTGCGGTCTTCTTCGGGTCACTTCCGGGTTCGGTCGTCCAGTGTCGGAAATCTTCGGAAACAGGGTGTTTTTGGCATCGGACGCTTACGTTATTATTGCCTCCGACACCGAAACAGCCAGTGAGGATGAATGGGGGGATCCTGCGTTCCTCCATTCATCCTCATCGTCCTCATCATCCAGTGACGTGTCTGGGGGTAGCGTAGCGTACGCTGCCCCCCAGACACGTCTTTTCCGCCAGTACCGTCCCAATAAGAGATCACGGTATGGCGTGAAATTCTACAAACTCTGTGAGAGTACCTCAGGGTACACTTACAGATTCAGGGTACGTGCACACTGCGGAATGGCGAAGGATAACCCTTTGTGCATTCCGCAGCTGGCACCCACCGGCGGACTGATGGAGGCGCGCGTCTCCGCCCGTGTCATAGATTCCATTCTATGCACGGGCGGATTCCGTTGTCCGTCCAAAGAATGAACACGTTCATTCTTTGGACAGAGGGCGGAATCCGCCCGTGCATAGCATGGAGTGTGACACGAGAGGAGACGCGCGCCTCCATCAGTCCGCCAGTGGGTGCCAGCTGCGGAATGCACAAAGGGTTATCCTTCGCCATTCCGCAGTGTGCACATACCCTTAGAGTGTATGAAGGAAGGGACACCCGAATGCAGCCCCCAGATGCCCCTCCATCCTCCGAGTTAGTGCGAAGATCGTTTGGGAGCTGATCTTCCCACTGCTGGATAAAGGTTACCACCTGTACGGGGATAACTTTTATACCAGCACCCCCTCTTCCGGTCCCTCGCTGCCCGAGCTACTGTAGCTTGCGGCACGATCCGAAAATATCAGAAGCAGTAATAAAGCCCTAATATTTAGCAGCCATGGAGCGGACCCAGCGCTTCTGGATATGAAGGACGCCGTATCGCACCAGGACAAAATTTTCCAGGTGACGTCCCCCACACTGGAAAACAGGAGACCCCAGAAGAAGTGCAGAGTGTGGCGTAACAGGGGGATCAGGAAGGACACCATTTTCCAGTGTGACACCTGTCCTGATCACCCCGGCCTCTGCATACTGGATCGCTTCAAGGCGTACCACACGTCATCGGAGTTCTACATTTTCTAAATTCTGTCCCTTATTCCTATTTCAGGGGTCATGTTGATCCAGGGATTATTCTGATCGCCATTATGGAGTCGGGAAGGAATTTTTCCCCTGTGATGAGGCTACTGTCGTCTGCCTCACAAGGGTTTTTTTTGCCTTCCTCTGGATCAACACAGGTTGAATTTGATGGACACTTGTCATTTTCAACCTTATAAACTAATAATTGGCCTAATACCCCCAAATAAATTAGAATTGTCCCTTTTCCCCAGCTAAATAGATATGGCCGCCATTCCCATTAGAGAATACCATGATGCAATTACAAAGCCTCTGTGCGGCCAGGACAGTAGAAACCCCCCAAAAGTGACCCCATTCTGGAAACTACACCCCTTGAGGAATCTAAGGAGGGGGGCAGCGGGGATATGGCCCCCTGGTGACGGGCACATTTGTGGCGTGAAAATGAAAAAATTGTATTTTTTATTTTCACGGCACATGTTCTACATATGTGCCTGTTACCAGTGGAGTCCATATGCTCACTGCACCCCTTGTTAGATTCCTTATGGAGTGTAGTTTACAGAATGGGGTCACTTATGGGAGGTTTCTACTGTCCTGGCAGCACAGGAGCTTTTTAATTGCGACATGGCCTCCATCCTCCATTCCAGCCTCTAAATGGCGCTCTGTCCCTTTGGTCGCTTGCCCTGTGCCCTTATGGCACATTATGTCCACATGTGGGGTATTTTCGTACTCAGGGGAAATTACCCTACACGTTTTGTGTTCACTTTCTTTTTTAACCCCTTGTGGAAAAGGAAACAATCAAGGCTAGACAAACATATAGTGTAAAAAATGTTTAATTATTACACTAAATCATTGATCTTGTCTTGATTTTTTCATTTTCACAAGGGGTTAAAAGAGAAAAAAACACACAAAATGTGTAGAGCAATTTCCCCCGAGTCCGTAAATACCCCACATGTGGACATAAAGTGCCATGTGGGCGCAGGGCAAGCTCCGAAGGTAAGGAGCGCCATTTGGATCTTGGAGGTTGGATTTGGCCAGAATGGATGATGAACGCCATGTCGCAATTACAGAGCCCTTGTGCTGCCAAAACACTGGAAACCCCCCACAAGTGACCCCATTCTGGAAACTACACCCCTCAAGGAATCTAACAAGGGGTGCAGTAAGGATATGGACCCCTTGATGAAAATTTTCACTTTCAAGTCACATTGTTCCACATTTGTGCCCATCACCAGTGGGGTCCATATCCTCATTGCACCCCTTGTTAGATTCCTTGAGGGGTGTAGTTTCCAGAATGGGGTCACTTGTGGGGGGTTTACAGTGTTTTGGCAGCACGAGGGCTCTGTAAATGCAACATGACCCTTGAAATCCATTCCAGTAAAATCCAGCTTGCAAAGGCCAATTGGCACTCCTTCCCTTTGGACGCTCGTCCTGCGCCCGCTTGGCACTTTATGTCCACATGTGGGGTATTTCTGTACTCGGGAGAAACTGTGCTACACGTTTGGTGTTTTTTTTTTCTTTTATCCCCTTGTAAAAATGGAAAATGAAGGCTAGAACAACATTTTAGAGTAAAAAATAGAATTTTTCCTTTTTTACACCACATTGTTCTGAAAATCTGTGAAGCACCTGTGGGGTCCAGATGCTCACCGCACCCTTTTTTACATTCCTTGAGGGGTCTAGTTTTCTAAATGGTGTCCCTTCAGGGGTGTTTTTTAGGTTTTGGCACCCCAGAGTCTCTGCCAACCTGAAGTGGTACAGTCAGAAATGACCAAATATAACGGAGGCATTGAAATTCACTAGGCGCTCCCTTATATCTGAGGCTTGTGGTTGCGTCAAATAGCGCAATTGGGCCACATATGGGGTATATCTATAAACTGCAGAAACGGGGCAATCAATATTGGGGTGCATTTCTCTGCTAATAGGTTTATCATTATGAAAGATATTGGATTACAATAAAATCTCTGCACAGAAAATAAAAATTTTCAAATTTATTACACACTTGGCTTTTATTTCTGTGACTCCCCTAAAGGGTTAAAATACTTTCTGGATGTGCTTTTGCAGAGTTTGGGGATGCAGTTTCTGAAATGGGGTGCTTTGTGGGGCTTTCTAACATACAGGCCCCCCAAATACACTTTAAACCTGAACAGGTCCCTAAATAAATCTGATTTTGAAATTTTACTGAAAATTTGGAAAATTGTTGCTAATGTTTTAAGCTTCCTATTGTCTAAAAAAATCTAATATAGTTTAATAAAAGCTACCAACATAAAGTAGACATGTTGTTAATGCTATTTAATATATAATTTTTGTGGCATAACCATTTTCTGTATAAGCAGAAAGGTTTCAAAGTTGGAAAAATGCATTTTTTCACAATTTTTCATGTTATTTTGGTGTTTTTCATAAAGATTCGTTATGAGTATCGACTCCATTTTACCATAAATGTAAAGTACCATATGTCACGAGAAAACAGTCTCAGAATCGGCTGGATAGGTAAAAGCATCCCGAAGTTATTAATGAATAAAATGACACTGGTCATATTCATTAAATTTGTTTCTGTTTTCTGTTTTCTTAAGGCCATTTCAGGATCTGTCCTTAAGGGGTTAATGATGGGATGGAATTTATTAAAGTTTCTGTGAAACGTAAGCAGTTCTTCTTCAGATCCTGTCCACATTATGAGTAGATCATCCATGTAATGGAAAATTGCAAGAGGTTTCATCATACAAGTCATTAGGAACTCCTCCTCCAGTTTGGCGATGAAGACATTAGCATATTGGGGAGACATTTTGCTCTCCATAGCAATCCCCATACATTGCAGATATCTCCCCCCCCAGTCCCGGTCCCGGCCTGTGATTGGCTGAGCGCTCCGTCAGCTGACAGGCCATTCTGAAGCTAGAGCGTGCGGGACCCTGGGAGAAAGACAGCTGCTTCTCAAATCGTCGGTCGCCTGCCGCGCACCGCTATTCCACCATAGCGATGCGCGGTGGGGGAACGATAATTTTAGGTCTAGCCCTAAATGAAAGATCAGCCAATGACACGATCATCGGCTGATCGTTCTCTCTATTCCACCGAGTGATAATCAGCCGAATCGGCCTCATTCGGCCCGATTCGGCCAATTATCGTTCCTGTGAAATAGGGCCCTAAGCCTGCCCCTTGGATTTATGACCCACTACATGGACACTCTCCACAGATAAGACTGAACAGACCAAGAATCTAAAGCCCCTATTACACAGAGCTTTCAACATGTTGAAAAATTATCATATGTAGTTCGCAGATGGTTCGCATATTCGTTTGTGTAATAAGTCGTTCGCCGATAAAACACATTGTGTGGGTTGTACTGAGGAACGATTAGTGACCATATAACAATGTAAAAACGATCGTTAAAAACAGTAATCAGTGAATGTAATAACCTCAGAACCGTTTGCTACAAAATCGCTAGTTATCGCTAGTGAACGATCGTTATAGCGAATCTTTGAGCGATAATCACTACGTGTAATACGGCCTTTAGACTTCTAAATAACCTTTCATGTACAGCAAATCCTTTTAATTACACTGGATTATCTATGTGATGAATTTACCCTCACCCCCCTGCCCCCCATTCACAGATGTCTCTCTTTTCTTCCTTGTAACAAAACTAAAGGCCCTATTACACGGAACTGTTATCGGCCATCAAGGCAGATAATCCTCCTGTGTAATTGAACACAACATCGTTCATGTTGGCTGATCGTTGTAGTCACTTGTCTTTCAACATGCTGAAAGGCAAATGACTCATATAGCAGTGATCCACTGCTGTCACACCATGGAACAGGAGCGGCGGCAGCAGACCACTGCTACAAGCTATGGGCTGCCAGGACGATCAGCGATCACCCAGGCAGCCCCCACCCCCCCACACCTCTCCCTGGCACCCCAAGCTCTCACCTGCTTGCTGCTGCCGTGTGCAATAGTGGCGGCAGCAAGCAGGGAACGAGGAGCAAACGAGTGCTAACAGCACTCGTTTGCTCCTCTCACTCGCCCCGTGTTATAGGGGCTTTAAAGGGGTACTCCAGCGGGGGGGGGGGGGGGATTTTTTGCTGCGGTTCCAGCGGCAGGTCCCGCATTGCAGCGCTCCGGTCTACGGGTCCCGGCTGCTTCCTAGTGTCTGACGCAGGCCCGAGATCTCAGGTCAGCCAGTCAGTGACAGAGGCGGGATCTGAGCGGACTTGAAACGGATCCCACCTCCGTCACTGACTGGCTGAGCAGACCTGAGGTGTCACGTCCCGGGCCTGCGTCAGACACCAGGAAGCGGCCAGAAACCGGGGACCGGAGCGCTGCGATGCTGGACCCGCCGCTAGAACCGGGGAGGGGAGTGGATGTCGTTTCCCTCAGCCACCTCCTCCCTGTCCCAGGAAAAAATGCCCCCCCCCACTGGAGTACCCCTTTAAACGTTGTATTTTTCCTGCAAGATGCTCATTTGTAAACTTTTCTGACGAAGGGATCTTTTGAATTCCAAAAGCTCCCAATTCTAACAATTTTTGGGCTAATAAGGGTATCACTCCTAAAATACTTTGATCAGAAGTATTTACAACCACAGGGATTTTTCTGGCTAACACTGTACCGTGCTATTTTTTTTCCCACTGTGTACAGATGAAGCCGAGGTTAACATGATATATAGGTGAATGGAAGGCAGAAATTACTCAAATAAAAAGGATGCAATATACAGAGGCACATCAAAAGAAAAGGTCCATGAATTCGAGGCAAGACAGGTGGAATGGGATAAGGGGTGGGAACAGAGAGCGAGGAGGAGGACGGAGAAGAGTGAAAGAGAAAGGGTACAGTATTAGTTTCTGTTTTTTTGTGGGGTTTTTATGAAGGAGGGGAGGGAAATAAATCTAAAATTAAATTAACTAGACCTGGCTAATATGTGGTTGTGATTGGGAGGGTGCTTTGGGTGTCCGCAACAGGATAGAAGAGAAAGAAAGTGGGAGACTGTGGGAGGAATGGGATGTCCCTGTCCTGATCAATAGCCGATAGTTATTTATTTTTAAAGGGATGCGGCTGCGGTGTCTGAATGGGAGGAGAGATGGAATGTACAAAGATTGATGAAAGTGATGGAAAAATGGTATAAACACTGGTCTAGTAAAATAAAAAAACTAAGATGATGACAATAAAGATAAGGGAACATCAGAGGTACTCAAGGGAAATTGAAAGTACAGTGTAACCAGGCAGTGCTTCCCAACCTTTTCCACCTCGGGGTACCCCTTGGAAAAAAAAATTAGCTCAGGGCACCCCTACTAAATAATGTTCTACAAAATAAGAAAACTGTCATACAGTGACTCACAGGTGACGTCTTCTTTGATCTGAGGCATCACTTTCCCTTTTCTTCTCCATCCAGTCCAGTCCTCCATGATGATTTCTTTCAGATATGTTTCATCTTTTCAGAACCTGCGAGACAAACAATTTAGGCTCTAGCAACTTCCTTTCCTTTCTCCCTTCTGTAGGCTCCCAAAATAACTGCGCTGTTTGGTGCAGTAAAGCGAGTAGGAATGTGGGATGCCCCTTGTATGTAGGATCCCCTGCTGTGCCCCCATGAGCTAATAATACCCCCAGAGGTGCCCCCATGAACTAATAATGCCCCCAGAGGTGCCCCCATGAACTAATAATGCCCCAAGAGGTGCCCCCATAAACTAATAATGCCCCCAGAGGTGCCCCATGAGCTAATAATGCCCCCAGAGGTGCCCCCATGAACTAATAATGCCCCCAGAGGTGCCCCCATGAACTAATAATGCCCCCAGAGGTGCCCCCTATGAACTAATAATGCCCCCAGAGGTGCCCCCTATGAACTAATGCCCCCTGCTCTGCCCCTAAAAAAAAGAAACATCCTACTCACCTAATCCGCACTGTGTGGCTGCAGGGAGCAGCTCTCCTCCTCTTCTGGCTCCATCTTGCGAGCCGCAGGGACGGGACCTCCGGCAGGCGTGATGACATCACATCATCACGCCTGCCGGAGAGGTCACGTCCCGGCGTCCCATAGGCTGCTGGTATGAAGTGCCAGCAGCCTATGGGAGTGAATGTAGGAGCAGGACGCTGACAGGCCCTGCTCCGGCATTCTGCTCGCTTTAATGTTCCACCCGCTCACTGTGCGGGCGGAACATCAAAGCGATCTGTGCATCACGAGAAGCTGCGCGGCCGCAGCTTCTCGGGATGCTTAAAGAGACAGTGTCACATTTCCCACCAGGATCCCGCGGCACCCCTGGCGGGTTCTCCCGGCACCCCAGTGTGCCGCGGCACCCCGGTTGGGAAACGCTGGTGTAATGTTTCAAAGTATAGAGGATGTGTTTTTTTTTTTTTTGGCCCTTCTTGAGTGCCCTCAGAAATTTTAAAATGGTAAGGGCACAGTTGGCATGAAGGTCTTCCTCCTGAAGGGGAGGGAGGATCCGGAAGTGAGCGACGAACCCTAAAGAGAATTGGAATTTAAAGAAAAGCGTAAAAATAGAATACTAAAGGAAGAAGGTAGAGTAAAAATCTCCAGTGGCTAGGGGTGAATGAGTTAAATGTAGATGAATGAATTAATGGAAGCCATGTTCTTTCCCCATGGGGCATTGCAATGTATAAAGAAGAGGAGGGGTTGGTTGGGAGAGAGACAAGAGTATAATAGAAGTGATTGTCAAAGGTCAAATGAGAAAATCTGAGATGACAGGAGGGAGACATCCCATGGAATAGATTAGAGAGTGGGAGATGTGGATCAGAGGGAAATTATAAGGAATTAAGAAAGACCTGGCGGTGGTCGCCCGGGACACCCTCTTAAAATAGGAAAGGTAGTGGTTGTAATTAGTCAAAATGATGCTAGGTCAGTCTCACAGAGCTGGCTATTAAGGTTCATACACTGATCCCAGCTCCCCCTGTCTATTCCTGCGATCCCCATACCTAATCCCTCTGCTCAATTTACCTGTTATCTGACCTCGCGCCTGACCTTTGACTATCAGACTGTTTGCTGATTTTGTACTGCATTGCCCGTTTGGTTTTGGACTTTGGATTGTCTACTTCCCTTTGTGTTTGTTCATCTGTCTTGTTCTGTGTAACACCTATTCTAGAGCAGGGACCGCCTTTGTGGTTGTCCGCGGCTACCTAGGGTCATATGAGGCAAGTAGGTAGGGACAGTGGGTGGGCTCAGTATTAGGGCTCACTGTAATGTCTTGTCCCTACCTCCCCTGTCCTGACATCAAGTAAACCAAAAGATTTGTACTATGTTTTGAGCTGTGCAATGCATATTGGTGTTTTAAACATGAAATAAATAAATGAATTAAATAAAAAAAAATCTTTCATTTTTCTTTCAACATGTTGAAAAACAATCATATGTAGTTTGCCGACCGTTCGTATATATGTTAGTGTAATAAGTTGTTCACCGATGAAACATTTTGTGTGGGTTGTACTGAGGAACGATTAGTGACCATGTAACAACGTAAAAACGATAGTTCATAACAGTAATCAGTGAATGTAATAACCTCAGAATCCTTCGCTACAAAATCGCTAGTTATCGCTAGTGAACGATTGTTATAGCCAATCTTTGAATGATAATCACTACATGAAATACTGCCGTTAGACTTCTAAATAACCTTTCATGTACAGCAAATCCTTTTTATTACATTGGCTTATACTGTATCTACCCTCATCCCCCTGCCCCCCCCCCCCATTCACAGATGTCTCTCTAAAATGTTGTGTTTTTTCTGTAAGATGCTCATTTGTAAACTTTTCTGACGAAGTAATCTTTTAATCCCGAAAACTCACAATTATAACAATTTGTTTTGTTGGCCAATAAAGGTATCACTCCTAAAATACATTGATCAGAAGTATTTTGGATGGATTTTTCTGGCTTACATGGTACTATGCTATTTTTTTTTTTTTTTCAATGTGCAAAGTTGTAGCCAAGGTTAACATGATCCCTGATGCAACAATTGAGTCAGGGAGCTATGTTAAGTCAATAAAAAAGTTGATTTAAACGTGTCATTGTGATCAAGTTAACACAATCTACATCTGTATGCCAGAAACTTTGCCTTATCTCAGGAGAATAACCAGGGAGAAGCCCAAACCTTTATAAACTGCGATAAAGCACGGCAGTGCACTAATAACTTGGCTGAGAAAGCGGCTGATACCAATTTTTGTCTGGTGTTATTTCTTCAGTGCTAGCCCTCAGCTTTACTTAATTTGAACAGGGATAGTCACTTGGGGAATCCGGGTGGACAAAATGAGCTCTAGCCTTGTCACCTTCACCGACAAAGATACCTATCAAAATATCTTTGATCCAGAAAGATACTTACATACTTATTATAACCCTAAATCAGGAATTTTTGTGGTCGATGGATACCTAGATTTTGCACTAAAGAAGCTTCATGAGTATTTCACTACAAGTAAGTGCAACAAATGTTATTATATTGGTGTAAACATTACTGTGAATTCTTTTTATAAGTTGGACAAAATCCTAATTATACAAACTGCACCTTGCCCTAATTTGTTCTGTTGATTATTGCACCAGGCTAACTTAGGAGATATCAGTTAAGTTCATGCAGTAATGATTAAAGGCCCTGTTCCACTGAACGATTATCGTCCGTATTCGGCCGATATCGGCCACTACGGACGATAATCGTCCCGTGGAATAGAGTGCAACCATCAGCCGACATCGTTCATGTCGGCTGATCGTTGCAGTCGCTTGTTTTTCAACATGTTGAAAAACAAGCGACTGATATAGCAGTGATCTGCTGCCGGCGCTCCGTTGAATAGGAGCGTCGGCAGCAGACGCTGCTATATCCTATGGGCTGCCTGGGAGATCAGCGATCACCGGAGCAGCCCCCCCCCCGCAGCTCCCCGCCGCCCCCTCCCGCACTCACCCGCTCGCTGCAGCCGCGTTGAATAGCGGCGTCAGCGAGCGGGGAACGAGGAGCAAACGAACGCTGAGAGCGCTCGTTTGCTCCTCTTAAGGACCCGTGGAATAGGGGCATTAGGGCTGGCAATGATGTAGTACTGGGACTCTGTTAGTATGCTGTGTGATCACACAAGTAGCAGTAAGACATTGCTAGAGTCATTGCTACCGTATCTACTTGTATTTAATCATGTTATATACTGTAATAACTTTATTTAGGAGTAATGAGAGGAATAAGAGCACGTTCTAAGTGAATAGTATTGAGCTGTAATGCCACTCTTGGACCACATCCTGGATAACACTTTTAAATCTATGGAGAAAAAATACATTCCATGACCACCAACCAATGCAACTTGTAACTTCAAACATCAAAAGGATAATATATACTTTCTTTTGTCTACAGGAGGTGTAAAGGGTAAGACATTGATTGATATTGGGCAAGGACCTACCATGTATCAGAACCTCTCCGCTTGTGAAGCTTTTGATGAGATCATTGGTGCCGACTATACTGATCGCAACCGAGAATACTATGAAAGAAGCCTGAGAAATGAACCTGGAACATTTGACTGGAGCAATCTGATTCAAAAAGTCTGTGACTTGGAAGGGAAAGGGTACGTTCAATTATTCTATTATTTAAAGGAACCTGTAAGACTGAACAATTATGCTCATATAATCTGAGAGCAGCATGTTATAGAACATGAATAGGTTGATTGATTTTGTGCGGGGGGGGGGGGGCAAAAGTTTTAATTTATTCATGTCGTGGTAAATACTTGAAATCAAAGTATTTTAGGAGTGATACCTTTATTGTCCAACAAAAAATTGTTAGAGCTGTGAGCTTTTGGGATTCACAAGATCCCTTCGTCAGACGAGTTCACAAATGAATGACTTACAGAAACAGCACAACATTTTAGGGATGTTACAAGCAAGAAGGGAGAGACATCTGTGAATGGGGGGGGGGGTGGGGGGGTATATACATCACATAGATAAGCCAGGGCAATAAAAAGGACTTGTTGTAAATTAAAGGTTATTTGGAAGTCCAAGATTGTTGGTCAGTTAAGTCTTATCTGTGGAGTGTGTCCATGTAGTGGGTCATAAATCCAGGTGCCAGGTTTAGTCCATGTGTTAATGACTGGAATGTTTTTATCAATTTGAATTCCCACACTTTCCTCTCTCTGTCACTCTGGAAGTGACCTTTGAGGACCATAACCTTTAAATCTGTTATTCTATGGTCCAGTCCTGAGAAATGTTGGCCTACAGGGGTGTTGAGACTTCTTTTTATTGTATGTCTATGTAAGTTCATTCTAGTTTGTAGTTTCTGTTTTGTTTCTCCAATGTAAATCCCTGTTGGGCATCGTGTACACTTTATCATGTAGACCACATTGGAGGATGTACATGAGAAAGCATTGGTGATTGTGTAGTCTCGCTGTGTATTGGGGATGCGGATTGTGTTTGTTTGCAATATGTGGGGACATGTGCTACATTTTCTGTTGTTGCAAGGGAAGGTGCCAGTCTCTGTTGTAGATGTCAGAGCGCTTTTTACAAGAAGGTTTCTTAAATTCGGGGGCTGTTTGAATGAAAGAAGAGGTAATTCTGGGAAAATCTCTTTCAGTCTGTTGCCCCTCTGGAATATTGGTTGTAGTTCAGCAGCAATCTTTTTTAGGATCTTCATATTAGGGTTATAGGTGACCACCAATGGTACCCGGCTGTTCTCCTCCTCCTGTTTATATTCCAGGAGGCTTTGTCTTGGAATTCTTTTGGCCCTGTGGATCTGTTTATCAATGGTTATTGGGTGGTAGCCTTGTTTTAGGAATGTCTCTCTTAAAGATGATAGGTAATGTTCTCTATCTTTATCATCAGAACAAATCCTAATGTATCTGAGGGCTTGGCTATAGATGATGGATTTTTTTGTGTGGTTTGGATGAAAGCTGTTCCATTTTAAGTATGCTGGGTGGTCTGTAGGTTTTTTGTAGATTGATGTTTGTTTGGTGTTGTTCTCTATAGATATGGTTGTGTCCAGGAAATGGATTTTGGATTTGGAGTAGCTGAGTGTGAGTTTGATGGTGGGATGGAAGTTATTAAAGTTGCTGTGGAAGGTGAGCAGTTCCTCTTCTGATGCTGTCCAGATTTTGAGCAAATCATCAATGTACCGGAAATATGCTAGAGGTTTGATCATACAAGTATTTAGGAACTCCTCCTCCAATTTGGCCATGAAGAAATTGGCATATTGAGGAGACATTTTGCTTCCCATAGCACTTCCCATACATTGCAGATACATGTCTTCCCCAAAACAAAAATAGTTATGGTTAAGCACAAACCTGATGAGTTGTGTTGTTGGTTGCTATACATTTTTCATGTAAATTCTTGCATTCTCTGGGATGAGGAGTTGTTGGCAGTCGGATTCATAAGCCTACAGTAAACAGATATTTAAAAGGATTAGAGCTATTGTCAAAAAATAACTATTGAAGCAGTGTTGGGGCATCATTTTTTATGCCATGATCTATAGTTTTTATTGGTATCATACTGATGTAAAAGAAAATTCTTGATCACTTTTATTAATTTTTTTCTGATATATAATAAAAAAAAAAAAAAGCAATCCTGTTTTTTTCCCTCTTTTTGTTTATGCTGTTCACCACGCAGGAACAATATTGCTATATTTTAATAGATCGGACAATTGTGCACACCCAATATGTTTTTTTTTGTTTTTTTTTTACATATTTTTACAATGGGAAAGGGGTTGATTTAAGCTTTTATTGGGGAAAGTTTTCCTAATATTCTTTAAAACTTTTTTCTTTTTACACTTTATAAGTCACCCTAAGGGACTTACATATGCAATCATTAGACTGCATATACTGATTAATGCTATGCCATTGCGTAGCACTTATCAGTATTATTGTCGATCTGCACATACAGTCTGCCTGAGGGCAGACTCTATTATAAGATTGCCAATCCGACAGGACACAGATAAACACTATACCCCCCGCCTGTCAGGGAAAGTGATTAGGACTCCTATAGCCATTCTGGGGGTCACTGACTCCCCTAAACGCTGCAATCACTATTAAATATGACATTAAAGGGTACCTATCATTTAAACAAACTTCTGACATGTCATAGGTTTGTATCAGTCTTAGTCCGCGTGTTTAGAACCCTGATGATTGTTAGAATGAAGGGGCAGGAGCCTCTTCATCTCCCTCTTACTGCTAAAAGAGCAGTCAGTGGAATTATAATGGAGCCTATAAAACCTCCAGTAATAAATGCATCATAAGTTTCATGGGGCTCCATTATAATTCCGTTTACCGCTACTTTATCAGTAAGACGTGCATCTGTCCCTTCATTCTAATGATCAGCAGGAGTCTCAGCACCTGGACCCCGACCGATAGAAACCTCCGACATATGGCTATAACATTTCAGAAGTTTGTTTAAATGTTAGGTACCCTTATTTACCCTTTAAATTATATAAGTTTGAGTTTACGGTGATCTTTTTGTGATTGTTTTCCATTTCAGGACATCAGTGGAAGAGAAGAAACAGAAGCTTAAAAACACAGTGAAGAAAACTCTGAAATGTGATGTCCTCAAGAGCAACCCGTTAGAGCCATTGGTTTTGCCCAAGGTTGACTGTGTGATAAGTCTTGGCTGTCTGGGGTATGCTTGCAGTGATCTGGACACCTATCGAAATGTTCTAAAAAATCTCTCT
The DNA here is from genome assembly GCF_027789765.1 of Dendropsophus ebraccatus. Classification (NCBI taxonomy): domain Eukaryota; kingdom Metazoa; phylum Chordata; class Amphibia; order Anura; family Hylidae; genus Dendropsophus; species Dendropsophus ebraccatus. The sequence continues at coordinate 36,606,188 of NC_091465.1, forward strand.
TCTTTGTTAAAAATAGGGGGTAACATAATCATAGCTGAGGTTCTTAACTGCAACTCATACTTATCAGGAGGTAAAAGGTTCTTCTCTCTGGTGCTAACAGAGGAGTTTATGAGAAGTGCAATAACTGAGATGGGTTTTGAGATTGTAGATCTGGAAGTCAGCTACAGAAAGTATGACAAGGATCAGTTTTGCAAATATGATTCAAGTTTGTTGGTTCTTGCTCGCAAGGTAAGAGATGTTTAGTTTAGTGGAGAACCTACAATGCAGTTAAAGGTGTATTCCAGTACAAAACAATTATTGCTATGATGCTGTTACTAAAAAAAAAAAAAAAACACACTTACCTCCCTCAGTCTCCCATTACAGCTTCTTCTTATTCACCCCTGTTTGTCTCTTCTCCCTACTCCTGTGGTGAGATGTCAGAGCAGTACCTGCCACTCAGCCAATCACTGACCAAGACAGAACATCTTGTCTCAGAAGTAGAAAGAAGAGGGGTACAGTAGAGAGCGCACAAAGCTGCAATCAGAGATGTTGGGGACCGAGGTAAATAAGTATCACTTATCATTATTATTATTATTATTATTATTATTATTATTATTATTTTACACATTTTGTGCCTGAAAACAGGCGCAAACCAGGTAAAAATCCACACCTGCCCTAAATAAATCACACCTCCTCCATGCCTTGCCACCCACTTATCAGGCGAGCGGGGGATACAGCTGGTGTACTCCATGGAGAAAGCAAGAGTCTGCGCCTTCTCCCTGACGCAACCATAAAAAATCTCCCCCATTGTCTTCTTAAGAAACTTACTTTGATAAAAATAATAATATTTATTTGTATAGCGCCAACAGATTCCGCATCGCTTTACCTTGATAAAGCACATCACATTTTTTTCCTTTGTACAGAAAATGACATTTGAGAAAGAATGCTGTACGTCTCTATATAAGATCAGAGGCATATAGAGGTGCAATAGTAGCTCCATGTACCATATATAGTTTTATACAAAACAAAACAGTAATATAGCCATGTGCATCCAGCGCTACAAAAACATGGCCACTTTTCCCCCTCTCTTGTCTCCAGTTCAGGTGTGGTTTGCAATTAAGCACCACTTACTTCAATGGAAATGAATTTGAAACCCCACTCAATCTGGAGACAAAAGAAGGGGGGAAGGTGGCCATGTTTTTGTAGCACTGGATAACCCCTTTAAATCTGGTTCACTTTCTAGTCTAGTCTAGTCTTAATAGTCAGCATTTTTTCCCCAGAAATCTGTACAAGTTTTTCTGTGGGATTGGGCTAGTGAGGCTAGCCTTTTGTTGCTCATGATCCTGTCACAGATTTTACTAAATGATAACCACTACATATCAGGGACAGCCCACAACACCTGCCATTTTCTAGCCTCTAACACATCCATCATCTTTAGGAAAAGACTCCTCCTTTGTGCATGTCTTTTGCTGAACAACAGAGTGTACAGACTATGCTAAACCTCCAGTGCTCAAGTATGACCACCACAGGCACAATAGACACTACCATTGATCAGGTTAGGACTCCTAACCTGCACTTTTATCTGTTAAATTCATGTGTGCCTGCTATGGACATCTTTCAGCACAAGGTGGAATAGGAGCTCCAAAGGCTCAGCTATATGGGTGTGGATTACAGCGATAATTTGTGTAAAGAATATGTGTAACAATCCCCATATAGTTATTTGTCAGTCTGAAAAGGGTGGTTCTGTAGTAGTTCTTTACAGGTCTCTCTATATTAGGGAGATCATGTCTATGCTACAGGATACTACCACTTATAGACCAAATGTCTTCCCCCACTTCTGCACCCAACAGTGCCCGGTGTTGATTCCCTCTCAGAGCATCTTTGTGCATCATCTCCTCCAGCCTTTGGTTACACGCACAATGGGATCAAAAAGCCATTGTTGCTCTCAAGTATCATTTGTACAAATATAGTTACTATTGTGACAGCCTAAGAGAATTCATCCTCATGGCAACAGAATTTTTGTTGGCTCATCATTTCTTTTCCTTTGATGGGAACTTCTATCTGCAGGTGCTTGCCCCCCAATGAGCACTAAGTTTTCCCCTTTGCTAGCTAACCTATATATGTCATACTGGTAGCAGGTCGTCTTATTTAATTTGTTTAATCACTTGTTTAATCACTTGCTTAATCACTTGCTCAGCTCAACTCCTGGTACCAGAGATATATCGACGACCTCCTCCTAGTATGGACAGGGACAGTAAACTTTTTGGAATACATCAATAGTAATATGTTAAATCTTAAATTCACTTTACCATAAACCATCTACAGGCAATGGTATCCTCCACGCACCCAGTAATCATCCTTCTCACGTATTTAGAAATCTCCCGGTCAGGGAGTCCGTGCAGGTGCGGAGAGCTTGTTCCAGTGACATCTCTTATAGATCAGCATGTGAGGACCTACACAGGAGATTTAGGAGCAGGGGTTATTGCTCTACGTCTATCACACAGGATAATGTAGATTCCAACAGTAGGGAGTATCATTTTACAGACAGAAATGTTAGAACCCCAAGTCAGAGAGACCAACCTGTACCACGTTCTCGTCACCCTTTTGCCTTCAGTTTAACACCATTAAAAACATCATAAATAAATATGTTCCCATACTATTTCAGGATGGTTTGTGTGAGAGCATCTTGAGGTCATGGGTCAGGTGTGTGGCAACTTCATATTGCCAAGTGCATAATTCCTTAGGTCTTTTGGAACATATAAATTGAAATTTTTGATAGTAAACTGCCATGATTAAGGGCATTGCCCTGAAACACGTCGGAATGTGTTTTTAGCATAACATGTTTTAGATGTACGAAATAAAGACTTTGTTTTATTATCAATTATCAATTATCTTTGCTGTTTGTTCAAATGTATGTTATCTTTGCCACCTGTCAGTTGTTATATCATTTAGGTGATTGGTATATATACACATATATGGTATATCTTATAATATATATCATGACATGTAATACTGCACAAATTATTATATCTAAAATAAAGCATACATTTTTATATGGCAATTGGATTTTCTTCTTTGTTTAAAACAAAAAAAAAAGTTAAGTCTCACAAAATATAACACATCCTACGGTTATTTTAGGATCTAGTTAACATAGAAATGTTTGAAAGTTTATGAGCCCATTAGAATTACAAAACTTGTACAGCCCACCCTGGGAACCTGCAGATTTTACGATTGTGTAGTGTATGCCCTGCTCTGTTCTTGTGGGTCTTACTATATTAGTAAGATAATTTGCCTCTTGTTTAAAAGAATTAATGAACATCTTAGATCTATATGTACAGGTTCTGAATGTCCAAGATTCATCCAGCACTTGTGGGGTTCAGATTCTGACAGTGTTTATACATTGCAGTTTGTGGGCCTTGGGAGCGTTAAATCCAGTTTAGAGGGTATGGATAGAGTTATGTTTTTATTACAATGGGAGACATTTTGGATCATCAGAATGGATGTGTTAGAGCTGTTAGGCTTGAATGACAAATTTGATCTAAGTGCTTGTATTTCATGCTAGGTAGAGTGAAACAATTATTGCTTGATCTATCTTGTTTGTTTCCTTACACTCTGTTGACATGAAATACATTCTCCAACTTGTTTGGATATCTTGTCAGTGCTGCAGTATTTTACTATTTACAACTGGATTATATATGTTGCAGTGAAATGATAGAATCAGGGATTTGATCAAATCACTAAGGGATTTGATCAAATCCCAGGAAATGATGAAATGGCCAAGCCCTTCTATCATTTCCCTGAAGAAAGTCAGTGATTTGATCAAATCACTGACCCCTTTCAAGGAAATTATTAAATGGAATTCTATCATTTCCCTTGCAACATACCTCCAGCTCTCCGCTTGCTGTGTGATGCTGCTGATGCTGCCTCCTGCCCTCCATTCTGCTCCCCTGTCCACCTCTGGTCCTGTGTGCTGTGTGATGCTACTTCCTGCTCCCGGCCCTGCTCCCCTGTCTGCCTCTGGTCCTGTGTGCTGTGTGATGATACCTTCTGCTCCCGGCTCTGCTCCCCTGTCCGCCTCCGGTCCCATGTACTGTGTGATGCTGCGTCCTGCTCCCGGATCTGCTCCCCTGTCCGCCTCCGGTCCTGTGTGCTGTGTGATGATGCCTCCTGCTTCCCGTTCTGCTCCCCTGTCTGCCTACGGTCCCGTGTGCTATGTGATGATGCCTCCTGTTCCCAGGTCTGCTCCCCTGTCCGCTTCCGGTCCCTTGTGTTGTGTGACGATGCCTCCTGCTCCCGCCTCTGCTCCCCTGTCTACCTCCGGTCCAGTGTGCTGTGTGATGATGCCTCCTTCTCCCGGCTCTGCTCCCCTGTCTGCCTCCGGTCCCATGTACTGTGTGATGATGCCTCCTGCTCCCGCCTCTGCTCCCCTGTCCGGCTCCGGTCCAGTGTGCTGTGTGATCATGCCTCCTGCTCCCGGCTCTGCTCCCCTGTCCCATGTACTGTGTGATGATGCCTCCTGTTCCCGCCTCTGCTCCCCTGTCCGCCTCCAGTCCCATGACCTTTGTGATGATGCCTCCTGCTCCCGGCTCTGCTCCCATGTCTGCCTCCGGTCCCGTGTGCTGTGTGATGATGCCTCCTGCTCCCCGTTCTGCTCCCCTGTCTGCCTCCGGTCCTGTGTGCTGTGTGATGATGCCTCCTGTTCCCAGGTCTGCTCCCCTGTCTGCTTCCGGTCCCTTGTGTTGTGGGTTGATGCCTCTTGCTCCCGCCTCTGCTCCCCTGTCCACCTCCAGTCCCATGTACTTTGTGATTATGCCTCCTGCTCCCGGCTCTGCTCCCCTGTCCGCCTCCAGTCCCGTGTGCTGTGTGATTATACCTTCTGCTCCCGGTAGGGCTTCAGGGCAGTTCAAAAGAATGATGGTTGAAATCAACTAAAACATTGCAGAGAAACCATCACATATTTTTCAATGTCAGTGAATGTAGGACATCGCGCCCTGGAAAGTCAAATATGCAAAAATACTATGGAGACACCATTACATGTTTCTCAAAATCAGTGAGCTAGCCAGACCTTCTACTAGGAAGGAACAACCGAGCCAATGAAGGTCTTCAACACGTGATAGTATCTACACTGTGTTTTGGTCAACCATCATTCTTTTGAATGCACTTAGTAGGCTTTGCTCCCACTAGCCAGAATCCTACTCCAAACTGATGAGGGGCAAAAATGCTGAAACAGCTGTTGGTGGATGGATACCTTTCATGGATGATTTTCTTGGCTGGTTGTTTCTTCCTGGCAGAAGATATGGCTAGGTCACTGACCTAGAGAAACACATGATGATGTTTTTCCAGTACTTTTGCATATTTGATTTCTCAGGGGGCAATGTCCTATATTCACTGACATTGAGAAACATGTGATGGTGTTTAGTTTGATCTCCCTGAGGTCAAACATCATCCTTTTCAAGGCAATTACTAAGTTTTGCTTCCACTACCTTGTGTGGGTGGATTCCTTGACTGAACACCTTCATTGGTTTGGTTGCTCTTTCCTAGTAGAAGATCTGGCTAGCTCACTGATGCTGAGAAACACGTGATGGTGTATCTGCAGTATTTTTGTATAACTGAATATATGGGGACTGGGGGACCCATAGTTTATAAGGACTGCAGGAGGGGTCTGATACTAAATGGTGACTGCAGGAGGGAATGGATATTATATGGGGTTGCAGGAGAGGGACGGGAAAGTGATTTTATATGGGGGCTGTATGAGGAAGATTGGTTCAATATTGGGGCTGCAGAAGAGGGAATGATACTATATGGGGGCTGCAGATGGGGAACTGATACTGTATTAGGGCTGTAAGGGGGGACTGATAGTATGTGCGATCTACAGAAAAGATAGAACTGATAATATATAGGGGCTGCAGGTGTGGAATGATATTATATGGGACTGAAAGAGGGGAACAGATACTGTATGGGTGTAGAATGGAGGGGCTAATACCATATATGGGTGCTGCACAGGGTGGAAGGACTGATACCATATCGGGGCTGCTCGGGGGAAAAAAACATATAGGGGAATGACCAGGGGAAGCCAGGTAATATAAAAAGGTAACAGAGAGGGGTCGGTTTCTATATAGGGCCTGCACAGAGGGGCCTTATACTCTATAGGGACTGCACAGAGGGGTCAATACTATGTGAGGACTGCACAGAGGGCCTTATACCATGTAGGGACCTTACTACTACAGTATATAGGGGCACAGAGCATACCTAACAATTTTGCAAGGGCAAAGGGGGGCAACTGACTACAATATGTGTAACCTAAAATGCAGATTCTGGAGAGAGGATTCATGGCCGGGAAAAGACTTCAAGATGGCCCAGGCTGGATGTAGAGAAAACAGAAAAGTGAACTTCTCTAATCAGAGAAGATACCCCCTGTGAATCACTAGATGTAACAACACTCTGTTATAGGATGTACAGTGGTAGTGATAGTGGTCATGGTGTCGCGGTATTATTTAGGTATTATGTGGTGGTATAATTTGTAATATTTTCTTAATATCTGAACTTTACTGAGCGTTATCAACAGCATATGGACTAAGGGTCCTAGTACTTGGAACAATAATTGGCCGAATCAGCCCTATCCATGTAATAAACACAACGGCTGATCGTTAATATAGATTTGGACCTATAATTGCGGGGCTGCGACCACGCAACGCTACGTGTAATAGCGGTGCGTGGCCGGCGGCTGTTGATTTCCAAACTGTATACATTACCTATCCATACTGCAGGGCTCCTCTTGCACTCTGCTTCTCTCCGGGTTCTGCGCTCTCCAGCTTCAGAGCGGCCTGTCTGAGCTGACAGGCTGCTCAGCCAATCACAGGCCGGGACTGCCATGGCCAGTGATTGGCTGAGGCGCCTGTTAGCTGAGACAGGCCGCTCTGGAGCTGCAGCACGCGGGACCCAGTGAGAAGCACACTGCAAGAGGAGCCCTGCAGCATAGATAGGTAATGTATAGAGTTTAAGCAAGAGCTGCAGGGACATCGGTAACGATGTCCATGCATCCCTTGTTAAACGATTATCGGGCCGTGTAATAGGACCAGTAAACGATCGCTGATCTAGCAGATCGGCGCTCGTTTACAGTTATTATCGGGCACCCATCGGCCCGTGTTATATGCTGCAAGTCATTATCAAAAGGAAGTGCGAAATTTAACAAATAAGGAAGAGTGACTTCAGAGATGTTAAAGGGGTAGTGCGGCGGTAAACAATTATTCACAGAATAACACACATTTCAAAGTTATACAACTTTGTAATGTATGTTATGTCTGTAAATGGCCCCCTTCAAAAAAGGTAATTGTCCACAGCTTCTTAACGTATAAATATTTCTTTATTTGCGCATCAAAACATAAAAAACAAAACAAAAAGTGAACAGTGAGCTAAAAAACGCCGGTTTGCGAGGTTCTCCCTCTTAATCATGGCAAAGTTAAAACATAAGTAACAGGTTTTTATGTTGCCACATGTGATGCAAATGGGGAAGGAACGCCAGATAAATCACATGATCGGCTTACAAAGAGTATATATGTGCATAAGATAACTGACGAAAGATACAGAATAAATAAAAATAACAATAACATTACATTAATGCGTAAGTAACGCTGATAAATATCAAATCAGAAAATTAGTAAATATACAGAAGGTCTGTTTTGTAATTCAGACCTTTTGGAAACCTTGTGTCCAGCAGGAGAATCGACAGGGCTTCTCGTTTGCGCAGTAGGTAGGTCCAATTACCGCCTCTCCTAGGTTGATTAACCCTTTCAATCGCGCTGATACGGAGACTGCTAGTATTGCCAGAATGGCACTCTACAAAATGTTTAGATAAACCTGATAGGGATCTAATTGATCTGCCAAATGTATGTGACCTAATATCTGTCAAGTGCTCCCCCACTCAGATCTTAAGTTTTCTTGAGCTAGAGCCCACGTATTGTATGTTGCAAGAAATGCATCGTGCCACATACACTACATGAGTGGTGTTGCAATTAATAAAGGACTTATTAGTGTAGTTGCGACCTGTACTACATGAAGTTATGATGTGGCATTTTTCTGTGAATTGGCAGAGGCCGCACCTCGGTACCGCACACTTAAAAAATCCCTGTACCGTAAGCCAATTTTGTGCGCCCCTGCCCAAATCACCTGAGGAAATATCACTGGGTGCTAGTAGATTACCCAAAGTTACACCCCGTCGTGCCACGTACCTGATACCCACATCAAGGGCCGATTCACATTTTTTATCATGATATAGTAAGGGTAGATATTTATTCACTATTTTGCAAATGTCCCGAAATTGGGGACTATATCTGGTGGAAAAAACTATGGGGTTTCGTGAAGGCTGATTGTATGAGAGGCTATTCGCATTATGGTTTTGTATACCGTGTCCACTCAATGGATCACTATTCGCATTATAAACTGATGTATCATGTCTGTCTTGTAAATGAAACAAGCGATCCTTTTTTTCTGCTATACCTCTAGCTCTGTTAATTACATGCTGTCTATACCCTCTGAGTAAGAGGCGGTGAGTGAGTTGTTCTGCCTGATGTAGATAGACATCCCCGTCTGAACAGTTTCGTATAAGGCGAATAAACTCTCCTATTGGCAGGTTTCTAGTAACGTGTGATGGGTGACTACTTGTGGCATGGAGCACCCCATTACCTGCACTCGGTTTTCTGTACATCTCAGAATGTATTTTCCCCTCTACAAAGCTCAGGGTGACATCCAGAAAAGAAATAGACACAGATTCAAACTGAAAAGTAAAACTTAAACCCAGTGCGTTATTGTTGATAAAACGCACAAAATCAACAGCCTCCTCGTGTGAACCACGCCATATTAGGAGGAGATCGTCTATGTAGCGTCCATACCAGGCCACCAGGCCGACAAAAGGGTTATGGACACTACACAGACAGGTCTCCTCCCAATAGGCCATGAACAAATTTGCTAATGAAGGGGAAAAAGACGCCCCCATAGGGCAACCAAGGATTTGTAAAAAGAAATCATCCTGAAACTGAAAGAAATTATTGGCCAACAAAAATTCAGTAACTTTTAGTATAAATTCACACAGATCATTGCTGTAGTTACTATATTGTCGCAAATGAAAGGTAAAGGCAGTAACAGCGGCATCATGGGGTATGTTCGAGTATAGAGCAACTACGTCACATGAAAGCCATGATACATTATCAAAAGATGGAAGAGTTTCAATATTAGCCAGTAAGCTCTTACTGTCTCGAACATACCCCATGGTCCGGACTGCCAATGGCTGCAGCAAATTGTCCAACCAAACACAAAGCCTTTCCAACAGAGAATTAATGCCAGAGACAATGGGACGTAGCGGTGAGGGAAAAACATCTTTATGAGTTTTGGGTAACGCATGGAAAATGGGAGTTACAGGAAAGGGGCGAAACAAATAGGTGCGCTGTTTATCACTCAGAATGTTAAACTCCACTCCTGTATCCAGCAGATCTGGCCCCCTTCCCCATGTCCCACCACCCCCACTCGTGTACCCGGAAGTGTGATGCGCTATACATACCTGTCACGTGCCGACTCGTCTCCGATCTTCAGTCAGCGCTGTCGTCAGATATATGCATGCACAACTATCTGAGGAAGAAAGCTTATGCTTTTGAAACGCGTAATACTCTGTGCGTATTCTAAATAAACTTTTTAAATATTACCATCATCGTTCCTGTGATTCCTCTGAGGCAGCGCTGGCATCTAGGAGTTTGACGCTTTTTTTCCGCTTTTTGCCTGCACTTCTACGGGCCTCTTTGGGAGCATCCCGGTCTGTCTCTCCCAGCTAGCTGCAGCCCTGAACACAGACGCCAAGTTGAAACAGGACACAGTACCCCATAAAGGGGTAATATGCAACAAGCCCAAGGGGCTTTAAGGTGAGCCTCCATCTACCTTTCCATTTACCCATTGGTACCTACGGTATCACACGAGGCGCCGCCTCCCGCCTTTCGCTTTTCTTCCTTTATCCTATCTAGGATTGGCCTCCCTAGGTGTGAATGTGACCTCTCCACCCTTGCCCTTGCCCATCTTGGCTCCTTCCAGACTGTGGTTTCATTCTACTCCCACTGGTTCGACTCGCTAAACCGTTAATCATTACCAGCAAGACCCTGAGTAAAGTCATCCAGTTTCAGACCGAACCGGTGATCCTTCAGGTGGGGGCACTACACTCTGAGAAGTGTCCTGTCCTTTTCTTCCCCGGCTAGCCTGCTAAGTCTTCCTTGACTGCAGATCCGCTCCCACAACCTTGATTTGAAGACTGGGGAAATTTTGTGTTGGGGTCCAGATTTCTTTCAATGCTGTCTTTAGTCCTCGCAGGTCCGGACTTTGTCATCAACATCAGAGTCCTCCAAGCCATTTCCTGGTCTCCCGCCTCAATACCAAGATCTAGCGGACGTGTTTTCTGAAAAGCAAGCTGACATACTACCACCCCATTGGCCATACAATTGCTCCATAGACCTTCTGCCTGGGGCTATGCCTCCTCATGGTAGAGTGTATCCACTTTCAGACCCAGACTCTCAAGCCGTGTCCGCATAAACAAATAGAGCAAGCTGCCCGGGAGGGGATAGTAGTGGTAATGGGTGATTTCAAATATCCAAATATAGATCGGGGTCTCGGTTCAGCTAAAACCACAAAGGGGAGGGAATTTACTTACCTGCTGCAGGATAATTTTCTTGGCCAGTTTGTGGAGGAGCCAACTAGAAGTGATGCACTGTTGGATCTATTTATTTCTAACAATGCTGAGCTGGTTGGGGATGTCACTGTCCATGAACAAGTGGGTAACAGCGACTCTTTAGCGAGAAGTGTAAAAAACACAGACATGTTGAGAGGACAAAAACATTTAATTTTAAAAGGGCCAATTTTCCTGGGTTAAGCAATGTACTTCAGGCAATAGACTGGGAGCGGCTGCTGTCAAATACAGATACAGAAAATAAATGGGAAGTCCTCCAATCCACATTAACTGTACTGCTAAAATTATTTTTATGGGTAACAAATATAAACAATTAAAATCAAATCCCACATGGCAATAAATGACAAAAAAGGGTGTTCAAAAGATACAAATCAGAGAGGTCAGCTGTAGCCTTTAAACATTACAAAGAGATCAAAAAAAGCCATAAAAAGGTAATAAAAGCAGCAAAAATTCACAATAAAAGTCAAGTGGCCATAGATAGCAAAAGAAATCCCCCAATTCATCAGACATATTAACAACGGTCAGAGCATGTAGGACCCCTAAGTAATGGTGACGGTGAGTTTATAACTGGGGATCAGGAGAAAGCTAAGTCACTTAATGGGTTCTTCAGGTCTGTATATACAAATAAAGTGGATGGAGCTGAGGTGGGTGTGGCCAGTACTGAGGTGGGCAGGGCCAGTGCTGCTTCTAACGTGTAAAATACTAAACTGCCTTACTATAGATATGGTCCAAGATAAATTAAATAAACTCAATGTAACCAAAGCTCCAGGGCCTGATGGATTACAACCCAGAGTTTTTCTATCTCTGTATGAAATATTCAGTGATTCTTTGGTGAGTGGTATTGTGCTGAGTGACTGGCGGAAGGTAAATGTAGTGCCAATCTTCAAAAAGGGCTCTAGGTTTTCTCCAGGTAAATATATTAAATTAGCAAAATGTCTACTTTATGTTGGCAGCATTTATTAAATTTTCTTTGAATTTTTTTTAGACAATAGCGCCTAGTGAATTTCAATGCCTCTGTTATATTTGGACATTTTTGACTGTATCACTTCAAGTTGGCAGAGGCTCTGGGGTGCCAAAACATAAAAAAACATTTAGAAAACTACACCCCTCGAGGAATGTAACAAAGGGTGCAGTGAGCATTTGGACCCCACAGGTGTTTCACAGATTTTCAGAACAATGTGGCGTGAAAAAGGAAAAATTTTACTTTTTACACTAAAACATTATTCTAGCCTTCAATTTTAAATTTTCAGAAGAGGATAAAAGGAAAAAAAACACAAAACGTGTAGCGCAGTTTCTCCCGAATACGGAAATATTTCACATGTGGACATAAAATGCCAAGCGGGCGCAGGAAGAGCCTCCAAAGCGAAGGAGCGCCAATTGGCATTTGGGAGCTGGATTTCACTGGAATGGATTTCAAGGGCCATGTTGCATTTACAAAGCCCCCATACAGCCAAAACAGTGGAAACTCCCCACAAGTGACCCCATTCTGGAAACTACACCCCTTAAGGAATCTAACAAGGGGTGCTTTGGGAAATTGGCCCCTTGGTGATAGGCACATTTGTACCGAGTAAATGAAACAAATGTATTTTTCATTTTCACAGCACATGTTCTACATATGTGCCTGCCAGCAGTGGGTTCCATATGCTCACTGTACCCCTTGTTAGATTCCTTAAGGGGTGTAGTTCCCAGAGGAATTTCTACTGAGTACTGAAATACCCCTCATGTGGACATAAAGTACCATGCCGGTGAAGGGTAAGCCTTCAAAGGGAAGGAGGGCCATTTTGCTTTTAGAGGCTGTAATGGGAATAGGGGCCATGCCTATTTCATTGGGAAAAAGTGACACTCTGCACTCTGTCTTCTGAGATCTCCCCTTTTTTCCTGTGTGTGGGACTTCACCTGGAAAATGTTGCCCTGGTACAATACGAGGTCCTTCATATCCAGAAGCGCTGGGGCCCGATCCATGGCTGCCAAATATTAGGGCTTTAATTACTGCTTCTGATTTTTCCCAATCGTGCCACAAGCTACAGTTGTTCGGGCAGCGACGCTTATATGGATTCATCATCACTGGATGATGATCATGATGATGATAATGAATGGAAGAAAGAAGGATCCCCCCATTCATTCTCACTGGCTGTTTTGGTGTTGGAGGCAATAAGAGCGTATGCCTCCTCCGCCGAAAACACCCTGTGCCATATTTATATGGGGATTAGTATATGGGTTATGTAAATGTGTATTTTAGTGTAGTGGTGTAGTGTAAAACTTAATTTTAAGTAGTGTAGTGTAATGTAGTGGTTTTTACATGTTTTTAACCTACGATAAAAAAGCAGGTAAGGAGCAGATGGGGATCAAGCATCAAGCAGACAATGTGGAACCGCTGGATCTTCACTCCGGACGTCTGGATCTAGGCATACATTTACATTTAGACATACTGAGTGTTTGGGCATCTACTTGGCAAATGAGGTTCAATGTGAAAAAATGTAAAGTTATGCACCTGTCATCATATGTCCTAGGGGGAGTTATACTGGGAGAGTCGCTGATAGAGAAGGATCTAGGTGTACTTGTAGATAATAGACTACAAAACAAAACAATGTCAGTCAGCTGCTTCTAAGGCCAGCAGAATATTGTCATGCATTAAAGAGTCACTGTCGTGAATTTTTCATTTTTTTGCAGAAATCAATAGTCCAGGTGATTTTAAGAAACTTTTTAATTGGGTTTATTAGCTGTAAAATAAATTTTTTATCATGAAAAGGCAGTTTGAAGCTCTCCCCCTGTCTTCATTGAGACAATGAGACACCAAAACAGGACAACAAAGAGTTAATTAGAAGCTACATTACCCGGCTTTCTCCTCTGATGTCACCACTCACCTATCTGACCTCTGAATAGCACTCTGAATAGCTCCCATGGGGTGTAAGGGCCCTATTCCACGGGACGATTATCGTTCGCATAATCGTAAACGATAAACAATCCAGACGACCGCTATTACGAAAGACCTGAAATCGTTCACCCATTCTCATGGAAAGATAATCGTTACTTATGATTGTTCTTGCGGTCGTCTTGTCCTCACTATTGCATTTGTCACTACTGCGAACGACCAAACGACGTCTTATTCAATGCGAACGATTTGCGAACAAGCAACGATAAAAATAGGTCCAGGTCTTATTAAACGATCAATATTTTCTTGTTCGGTCATTAGTCGTTAACTGCTATTCAACTGAACGATTATCGTTTAGATGCAAACAATTTAACTATAATCTGAACGATAATCGTCCCGTGGAATAGGGCCCTAATCTTTTGTTCTCTGCTCTCCGCTGCCGACATTTCTCCTCCATCTCTCCTCCCCCCTCCCCTCTCTATAGCACAGACAGGATACATCTGATTGAGATTTCCTGATACTGAGCCATGGATGACAGAAAGGAGGGGGGGGGGGGACCTGGGAAAAGGCTTTTTACATGCAGATAATAGCATATTTCCTAATAAACCCAATTACAAAGTTTCTTAAAATCGCCTGGACTATTGATTTCTGCAAAAAAAAAAAAAAAATTCACGAGCATGACTCTTTAACCTCTTAAGGACATATGACGTACCCTTACGCACGCGGCGATCCCGGGACCGCCGCTATTAGCGGGCACTGTCTGATTGCCGTGCCCGCTGATTAGCTAATCGGAGGCAGCTGTCAAAGTTGACAGCTGCCTCCGATTACCGGAGGTAACCGTTCCCTGGTGTCTAGTGGGGGAGATCGCTCCTCCAGGAGAGCGATCTCCATTACTGCTGCTGGCCGGGGACCGCTCCAAGATGGCGCCGTCCCCGGCTCGGCACTCGTTTGTTTCCGGATGCAGCAGCCGAAAGCAAACGAGTGCCGATCTCATTGATCTTTGCTGTATATATATACAGCAAAGATCTCAATGAGAGATCAAAGTGTATATACTAGAAGTCCCCCAGGGGGGCTTCTAGTATATGTGTAAAAAACAAAAAAAAGTGTTGTTAATAGTAAAAAGCCCCCTCCCCTAATAAAAGTCTGAATCACCCCCCTTTTCCCATGTTATAAATAAAAGTAAACAAACAAATAAATAAATAAATAAACATCTTTGCTATCGCCGCGTGCGTAATCGCCCGAACTATTAATTAATCACATTCCTGGTCTCGCACGGTAAACGGCGTCAGCGCAAAAAAAATCCCAAAGTCCAAAATTGTGCATTTTTGGTTGCATCAAATCCAGAAAAAATTTAATAAAAAGCGATAAAAAAGTTGTATATGCGCAATCAAGATACCGATAGAAAGAGCACATCATGGCGCAAAAACTGACACCTGACACAGCCCCATAGACCAAAGGATAAAAGTGCTATAAGCCTGGGAATGGAGCGATTTTAAGGGACGTATATTTGTTAACAATGGTTGGAATTTTTTACAGAAACATATATATGTAGATCAGCTCACCCCAGATAATTAATGGCGCATGCAGGTACACGAGTCTCCGGGTTTGGAGTGGAGCACGTGGAAATATATGCGGGCCGTGTCCCGTATCGGCAAATCCAACGTAGAAAGAGATTTTCCACAGCTCCTTAGGATAGTGCGAATTCTTTATTGGTACATATACGGTGAAATTAAAAACTGGTTAAAATCACGCCGACGCGTTGCGGAGGCAGCCCTCCTTAATCATGGCAATGTAACTACTATACAAATAAGCCTTATATAATGTGTAGGATGTACCAAATACCACTGACTCCACCCCCACAAAGGTGGGAGGGAGAGGGAAAGGGAGGGGGAAGGGGAAAGGAAGGAGAAAGGGGGGGGGGAGGGGGGGGGAGGAAGGGGGAGGGGGAGGGGGGGGGAGGGAAAGGAGAGGGGAGGGAAGGGGAAGAAAGGAGTGGAAGGGGGGGGGGGGGGGGAGGAACGTCCCACAAAAAAACAACGGAAAAGTAGCTGCATAATAATTAATCAATATTCAGTGATATATATATGGTATACTGTGTGATAACAAAAGCAGGTATATGGTAATCCGTTGTGATACATTGTTGGAGGATAACCGAAATGACAGAGAATGGAAAAAAAAAAAAAAAAAAAAAAAAAATTCAAAAAAAAAAAAATTTTTTCAAAAAAAAAAAAAAAAAAAAAAAAATTTTTTTTTTTTTTTTTTTTTTCTTTCTTTTTCTCTTCCTCTTTTTTTTTAAAAAAAAAAAAAAAAAAACACATATTCATTATTATTATCAAAAAGTATTATCAAAAAATGTAGAAGAGATCCGTTTTTAGGTTCATGCCCTGGGGAAAACGTGTGGCCAAGTTTAGGATCCAATATGCTTCCCGTTTTCTGAGGAGCTTGGCCCAGTCTCCACCTCTAGGGGGTTTATTCACTTTCTCTATAGCTATTATTTTGAGCGTGCTAGTGTCACCCATGTGGCATTGATGAAAATGTCTGGACAAACCAGACATAGATTTTGTCCCCCATGGTGCCGTTGTGGAACGGATGTCACGCATGTGCTCAGAGAAACGGACCTTCAGTTTCCTGATAGTGGACCCTACATATTGGACGAGGCAAGATGAACATTCCGCAAGGTATATCACGTGTGTGCTAGAACAATTGATGAAACTCTTGATGGTATAAGAGTTTCCCGTAATGTGTGACAAGAAAGAATGGGTTTTAAGTGAAAATGTGCACATTGGACATCTGGGGGCAGCACATCTAAAAAAGCCAGTCATGTTGAGCCAGTTCTTGTTGGTCCTTGCTAGATGTTCAGTTTTAAGTGTGGATGGTGACAGGATGTTGCCCAGAGTTTGACCCTTCTTGGCCACACATTTAACCCCCCCTGTAAGTGCTTGTTCACACAGGGTATCTTGATACAAGATAGGAATATATTTAGTTATGATAGTCTGTATGTCCTTAAACTGGGGACTGAATGGGGTGGAAAAAATGAGTGGGACTATGCCATTCGTAGTGTGTTCAATTTTGTGTTTGTTATCTTTTCTATCCGTGAGATGATATGTGCGGTCATGGCTCTCGGCGATGTTGCGTGCCCGATTGATGGTATGGTCATTATAGCCTCGGTTACGTAGTCTCTCAGTGAGTTGCATGGCACTAGCCAAATAAGCTTGCTGAGTGGTGCAATTGCGTATTGTTCTTATGAATTCCCCGATGGGGAGATTTTTGGTAACATGTTTCGGGTGACTACTATGGGCGTGGAGTATGCCGTTGCCAGCAGAAGGTTTCCTGTATAATGTACTTGTGATTTTGTCTCCCTCCCAGGACAATAGAACATCTAAAAAAGGAATAGAGTGGATCTCGTATTGAAAAGTAAATTTGAGGTTCAATGTGTTGCCATTAATGTAATTAACGAAATCCTTGGCTCTCTCAGCGTCGCCCGCCCATACCAGGAGGAGGTCGTCGATGTACCTCCCATACCAAAGGATAAAACCTCGGTATGGGTTGTGTGTATTGTACAGGACGACCTCCTCCCAGTATGCCATGTAGATGTTGGCAAGGGACGGTGAGAAAGCAGCCCCCATGGGGCAGCCCCTGACCTGCAAGAAAAAAGCATCTCCAAACTGAAAAAAGTTGTTGGATAATAAAAAATGTGTGACTTCCAAAATAAACATACAAAAAGGATTGCTGTAATTCCCATATTTGTGCAGGTGGTAGGATAATGCTGTAATGGACAGGTCATGTGGCAAAGAGGGGTAAAGTGCCACCACATCACAGGATAGCCAAGTGGCATCCCGTATGGGTGGCAATTTATCCAAAGCAGAGAGGAGGCTCTTGCTGTCACGAATAAAGCCTATGCTGCGTGTGGCCAAAGGCTGTAACAAAGTATCAAGCCAAGTGCATAGGGGTTCCAAAAGGGAGCCAATGCCCGAAACTATAGGGCGAAAGGGTGGAGGAAATACTCCCTTATGAGTTTTGGGTAGAGCATGAAACACAGGAATTTTAGGGAAGGGGGGCAACATGTGTTTACATTGTTTAGTGGTCAGAAAACCCCCCTCCTGGCCTGTATCCAGGATGCCTTGTAGTTTTGTCCTGACTGTGTCCGTGGGGTCTGAGGAGAGGGGCCTATACGTGGAGGTGTCGCCAAGAATGGTGAGAACCTCACGTACGTAGAGGTCCCTGTCCAGGACAACCACTGACCCCCCCTTGTCAGATGGGCGTATGACAAGGTAGGGGTTGGACATCAAATCCTTAAGAGCAGATCTTTCACCTCTAGACAGATTGTCCTTCCCAGGTTCGGCACCGGACCTGTGTGCCAAAGCAGTCAGCTCCTGTTCAATTTTAGTTTGGAAAACATCCATACAGGGTGCCCTGGAGCTGACTGGGTAAAAGTCCGGGTTCGGTACTGGCATTCTATCAGTAAAGTTAACCCTTTCTAGGTGGGTGGAGCCCTCCCCTTCCAAATCCAATAAACATTGCACAGACATTTGTTCCTGGAACAACAGATTTAAAGGTATAACATTATTCCCAACCATATTCAGATTTTGTGGTGGAAGGGTAGGGGAACAAGGAACAATGGGTACTGTGTCTTCATGGGTTAGGAAATGTCTCTTGACCGTGACAAGACGCATGAATTTATTAACGTCCTGGAGTGTGGTATATAAGTCAAAAGGTCTATTGGGGACAAAGTTAAGGCCCCGGGACAACACTTTTAAGTGGTCACTCGAAAGGACAGTGGCAGAGAGGTTGTGTACATCGGCAAATGAAACAGTCTTTACCTTCTCTGATGTCTGCCGCGTTTTCCCCGAGCGGTGTTTCCTGCCGGCTCTGCGTGGCTTCGGTCGTTTTTTGGCTGTTCCTGGTGTACAGTAGAACGTGAGCGGGTGTTGGGAGGGTCACTGTGCATCTGCTGATTACGTCCGCGACCCCTTCCATTCCTCCTGTGTGGGCGTCCTCTAAGCGATGCAGGTGTATGGGGGAACTCCTCCAAGTCAGATAGCTCCGTCTGGGTGTCTGACGTTTCTGCGTCTGTGGAAGCAAAAGTGACGTTCCTGTGCCTGGGCGGAGCCGTAGCATGCGGTTCCTGGGCATCTCTTACTTTGCGTCTTTGCTCCCACCAGGTATAGACGGCGTCAGTGGAGTAGTCCTTTTGGTCCCGGGAAAACTTAGTTTTTTTAGTAGTGATAATATCATTTTCAAAATCCTTTAGGGATTGAGTTATCGAGTCCATTTCCGTTGTATAATCAGGCAAGTGTTGGTATATCAACATGCTTTCCTCAAGATCTTGGAGGTCAGCATTCAGGCTCACCAGTTTGCTCTCTCCCTTTTGGATAATTATGTTCATTAGAGTAAATGAGCAGGTGGTGAGAGCTGAATTCCATTCCACGGCATAGTCATCTCCTTCCGCAGGATTAGGTGGTTTTCTCACTCTCAGTCCCCGGGGGATCATGTTTCTCTCCACGTACTCTTTTAGAGTGTTAACATGCCACCAAATTTTTAACTGTTTCTTTTTTGTTTTCTCATAATTCCATATGGCTTTGGTCATGTTGTTCGTGGAGTTAGAGGGATCTGCCCCCGAAAAAACTTCGGCTATCCTCCTACGTCGTTCCTCATTGTCGAGTGGTAGAGACGTAGCCATAATAAGTAAGATATGTCTTGGGATAACGTTTGGAGAACACTTGTGTGCACGCTGAGTATACAGTCCTTGTTATAGGGGTTATGTTGTATTTCCTCTTGTGGGGTGTGCACGAATAACGGCAAAGTTCAGAGAAACATATATATGTAGATCAGCTCACCCCAGATAATTAATGGCGCATGCAGGTACACGAGTCTCCGGGTTTGGAGTGGAGCACGTGGAAATATATGCGGGCCGTGTCCCGTATCGGCAAATCCAACGTAGAAAGAGATTTTCCACAGCTCCTTAGGATAGTGCGAATTCTTTATTGGTACATATACGGTGAAATTAAAAACTGGTTAAAATCACGCCGACGCGTTGCGGAGGCAGCCCTCCTTAATCATGGCAATGTAACTACTATACAAATAAGCCTTATATAATGTGTAGGATGTACCAAATACCACTGACTCCACCCCCACAAAGGTGGGAGGGAGAGGGAAAGGGAGGGGGAAGGGGAAAGGAAGGAGAAAGGGGGGGGGGAGGGGGGGAGGAAGGGGGAGGGGGAGGGGGGGGGAGGGAAAGGAGAGGGGAGGGAAGGGGAAGAAAGGAGTGGAAGGGGGGGGGGGGGGGGGAGGAACGTCCCACAGATCAACAACGGAAAAGTAGCTGCATAATAATTAATCAATATTCAGTGATATATATATGGTATACTGTGTGATAACAAAAGCAGGTATATGGTAATCCGTTGTGATACATTGTTGGAGGATAACCGAAATGACAGAGAATGGAAAAAAAAAAAAAAAAAAAAAAATTCAAAAAAAAAAAAAAAATTTTTTTAAAAAAAAAAAAAAAAAAAAAAAAATTTTTTTTTTTTTTTTTTTTTTTTCTCTTCCTCTTTTTTTTTTTTCAAAAAAAAAAAAAAAAAAAAACACATATTCATTATTATTATCAAAAAGTATTATCAAAAAATGTAGAAGAGATCCGTTTTTAGGTTCATGCCCTGGGGAAAACGTGTGGCCAAGTTTAGGATCCAATATGCTTCCCGTTTTCTGAGGAGCTTGGCCCAGTCTCCACCTCTAGGGGGTTTATTCACTTTCTCTATAGCTATTATTTTGAGCGTGCTAGTGTCACCCATGTGGCATTGATGAAAATGTCTGGACAAACCAGACATAGATTTTGTCCCCCATGGTGCCGTTGTGGAACGGATGTCACGCATGTGCTCAGAGAAACGGACCTTCAGTTTCCTGATAGTGGACCCTACATATTGGACGAGGCAAGATGAACATTCCGCAAGGTATATCACGTGTGTGCTAGAACAATTGATGAAACTCTTGATGGTATAAGAGTTTCCCGTAATGCTTTGGATAAATTGCCACCCATACGGGATGCCACTTGGCTATCCTGTGATGTGGTGGCACTTTACCCCTCTTTGCCACATGACCTGTCCATTACAGCATTATCCTACCACCTGCACAAATATGGGAATTACAGCAATCCTTTTTGTATGTTTATTTTGGAAGTCACACATTTTTTATTATCCAACAACTTTTTTCAGTTTGGAGATGCTTTTTTCTTGCAGGTCAGGGGCTGCCCCATGGGGGCTGCTTTCTCACCGTCCCTTGCCAACATCTACATGGCATACTGGGAGGAGGTCGTCCTGTACAATACACACAACCCATACCGAGGTTTTATCCTTTGGTATGGGAGGTACATCGACGACCTCCTCCTGGTATGGGCGGGCGACGCTGAGAGAGCCAAGGATTTCGTTAATTACATTAATGGCAACACATTGAACCTCAAATTTACTTTTCAATACGAGATCCACTCTATTCCTTTTTAGATGTTCTATTGTCCTGGGAGGGAGACAAAATCACAAGTACATTATACAGGAAACCTTCTGCTGGCAACGGCATACTCCACGCCCATAGTAGTCACCCGAAACATGTTACCAAAAATCTCCCCATCGGGGAATTCATAAGAACAATACGCAATTGCACCACTCAGCAAGCTTATTTGGCTAGTGCCATGCAACTCACTGAGAGACTACGTAACCGAGGCTATAATGACCATACCATCAATCGGGCACGCAACATCGCCGAGAGCCATGACCGCACATATCATCTCACGGATAGAAAAGATAACAAACACAAAATTGAACACACTACGAATGGCATAGTCCCACTCATTTTTTCCACCCCATTCAGTCCCCAGTTTAAGGACATACAGACTATCATAACTAAATATATTCCTATCTTGTATCAAGATACCCTGTGTGAACAAGCACTTACAGGGGGGGTTAAATGTGTGGCCAAGAAGGGTCAAACTCTGGGCAACATCCTGTCACCATCCACACTTAAAACTGAACATCTAGCAAGGACCAACAAGAACTGGCTCAACATGACTGGCTTTTTTAGATGTGCTGCCCCCAGATGTCCAATGTGCACATTTTCACTTAAAACCCATTCTTTCTTGTCACACATTACGGGAAACTCTTATACCATCAAGAGTTTCATCAATTGTTCTAGCACACACGTGATATACCTTGCGGAATGTTCATCTTGCCTCGTCCAATATGTAGGGTCCACTATCAGGAAACTGAAGGTCCGTTTCTCTGAGCACATGCGTGACATCCGTTCCACAACGGCACCATGGGGGACAAAATCTATGTCTGGTTTGTCCAGACATTTTCATCAATGCCACATGGGTGACACTAGCACGCTCAAAATAATAGCTATAGAGAAAGTGAATAAACCCCCTAGAGGTGGAGACTGGGCCAAGCTCCTCAGAAAACGGGAAGCATATTGGATCCTAAACTTGGCCACACGTTTTCCCCAGGGCATGAACCTAAAAACGGATCTCTTCTACATTTTTTGATAATACTTTTTGATAATAATAATGAATATGTGTTTTTTTTTTTTGAAAAAAAAAAAGAGGAAGAGAAAAAAAAAAAAAAAAAAAAAAAAAAATTTTTTTTTTTTTTTTTTTTTGAAAAAAAATTTTTTTTTTTTTTGAATTTTTTTTTTTTTTTTTTTTTCCATTCTCTGTCATTTCGGTTATCCTCCAACAATGTATCACAACGGATTACCATATACCTGCTTTTGTTATCACACAGTATACCATATATATATCACTGAATATTGATTAATTATTATGCAGCTACTTTTCCGTTGTTGATCTGTGGGACGTTCCTCCCCCCCCCCCCCCCCTTCCACTCCTTTCTTCCCCTTCCCTCCCCCTCTCCTTTCCCTCCCCCCCCTCCCCCTCCCCCTTCCTCCCCCCCCTCCCCCCCCCCTTTCTCCTTCCTTTCCCCTTCCCCCTCCCTTTCCCTCTCCCTCCCACCTTTGTGGGGGTGGAGTCAGTGGTATTTGGTACATCCTACACATTATATAAGGCTTATTTGTATAGTAGTTACATTGCCATGATTAAGGAGGGCTGCCTCCGCAACGCGTCGGCGTGATTTTAACCAGTTTTTAATTTCACCGTATATGTACCAATAAAGAATTCGCACTATCCTAAGGAGCTGTGGAAAATCTCTTTCTACGTTGGAATTTTTTACAGGCCATCAGATACAGGAAAAGTTATACATGTTAGATATCGTTTTAATTGTAATGACTTGAGGAACATGCATAACAAGTCAGTTTTACCCCAGGGCGAAAGGCGTAAAAACAAATACCCCCCAAATAATAGAAATGCGTTTGTTTTTTTCAATTTCACCACATTTTGAATTTTTTTCTGGTTTCGCAGTGTACTTTATGCAAAAATTGTCATTGCAAAGTACAATTAGTGACGCAAAAATAAGGGCTCAACGCAAAAAACGCAAAAACGAAAATTGGCCCCGTCCTTAAGGGGTTAAAACAGGCATGGAATCTCGGGACAAGGATATAATATTACAGCTTTGTAAAGCTTTGATGCGGCCTCATCTGGAGTATGTTGTTCAGTTTTGGAACCCGATTCATAGAAAGAGCTGGAAAAGGTACAAAGGCGGGCAATTAAACCAATAAGGGGAATGGAGCATCTTAGTTATGAGGACAAATAGAGCATAAAGACACAGTCCGGCACAGCCAGGTTAGCCTCTAGGAGAACTTAACCCACTATGGTGGGGGGGTTGCTGACTGCAATAGTATGGGAAGGATGTATTTCTGCTAGATGGGGTGCTCAGCCAAGAAAGTCTACATCTGTAATCACTGTAAATATGAAGAAGCGGCACTCACCATCAAATCGTGCAGAATTCTGTGCATATTTATTTCAGCAAATACGTATATGCAAACAGCTAGCAGGCAAGACGCCAATCGGCCATGATGTCATTATAGCCAATTGGCGTCTTGCCTGCTAGCTGTATGCATATACGTATTTGCTGAAATAAATATGCACAGAATTCTGCACGATTTGATGGTGAGTGCCACTTCTTCATCATATTTTTAGTTAGGAGGACAGATTAATACAATTAAATTTGTTTAGTCTCAAGAAGTGACGGTTAAGGGGAGATATGATTAATTTATTTAAATATATAACTGGCCCCTACAAGAAATATGGGGTAAAAATCTTCCAGGTAAAACCCCCTCAAAAGCCAAGGGGGCACTGCCTCTGCCTGAAGATAAAAAGGTTCAATCTCCAGAGGCGATAAGCCTTCTTTACCATGAGAACAGTGAATCTGTGGAACAGTCTACCCCAGGATCTGGTCACAGCAAAAACAGTGGAGGGCTTCAAAATAGGCTTAGACAAGTTCTCAATAACAAAATAACATTAATGCATATGTATAAAACAAATCATCCCTCCTCTTTCCCTTCATCCATCCCCTCCTTGGTTGAACTTGATGGACATGTGTCTTTTTTCAACCATACTAACAATGTAACTATGTAACTATGTAAGGATAATCTTCAGAAGGGCTTCTAGATCAAGTCTTCTTCATCTAGAAAATGGATGGATCTCTCGATGTCTGTATCGATTTCCAGTTACTTAACAAGGTGACGCTGAAAATTGATACCCACTGCCCTTGATCTCGGAGCTGTTTGATCGCATTCGTGGAGCCCAGATCTTTTCTAAGCTTGATTTCAGGGGTAACTACAACCTGTTCAAGATTCGTGAGGGAGACACATAGAAGACTGCTTTTAACACCAGAGATGGGTACATCAAATATCTGGTTATGCCCTTTGGTTTATGCAACACCCCAGTGGTCTTCCAGGAGTTGGTCAACAATATCTTCTGGAATGTTCTGTACATCTGTGTCATTGTGTACCTGGATGACTTCCTGATCTTCTGACCCATGTGGGTCATGTATGCCAAGCGCTGTGATGTTAAGGGGCTAATCGCCTTTATGCCAAGAAGAGGTGTGTATTCCATTAGTCCAGCCTTCCATTTTTTTTGCTACATTGTTTCCGAAGGCAGGTCTGCAAATGGATCTGTTGAAAATGTCTGAAGTTCTTCAGTGGCTTCGCCCCATTGGACTTCGAGCCATACAAAAGTTCCTGGGGTTTGCCAACTATTACCAGCAGTTTACCAAGCCCTTACCAAGAAGGGCGCTGACCCCAAGCAGTGGCCAACCAAAGCAGAGCAAGCTTTTACCAAGTTAAAGTACAATTTTGCTTCTACTGCCATTCTGACTCTACCAGGGCTTTGTCCTTGGAAGTGGATGCCTCTTTAATGGGAGCTGGGGCATCCTTACCCAGAAGGACTCATCTGTGAAGACTCGAACTTGCGGCTTCTTCTCAAAGACCTTTTGTCAGGCCGAGAGGAATTATACCATTGGAGATCGGGAGCTGTTGGCGATCAAGTTGGCTCTAGAGAGTTGGTGTCACCTTTTGGAAGATATCTGATTAACATTTTCAGGGACCACAAGAATCTTCTTTACCCCCAAGCAGCCAAGCGACTTAATCCCAGGCAGGCAAGGTGGTCCCTCTTCTTCTCCCGGTTCAATTTCGTCATTCACTTTCATCCAACAGAGAAGAATATAAAAAGGCAATGCACTCTCTTGAGCCTCTGATGTTGTCGTTCAGGAGGATGCTCCAATTCATATGATACCACCAGAACATCTGATGGCAGTGGCCACCTCAGCTCTTCAGAATCTCCCCCCTGGCAAGACCTACGTGGGGGTCAAGTCTTTCTAAAAACTTCAAGGACTTTGTGGCCTCTTCCTCCATCTGTGCCTAAAAGAAGGCCTCTCGCCTGAAGCCAGCCAGTCTACTTTGGGCTCTGCCCATTCTGGATTGTCCTTGGGAACACATTGCCATGGACTTCGTTACTAACCTCCCTTCTGAGGGTAACACTGTCATCTGTGTATTCACCAATTGGTTTTCAGAGATGTCTCATTTTGTGTCTCTGTCCGGTTTACCTTCCTCTTCTTGTTTGGCCAGCCTTTTCCTCCAACATGTCTTCCATCTGCATTGCCTGCCTCAACATATTGTTTCTGACCAAGGACAGCAATTTGTTTTGAATCTTTGGTATGCTCTCCGCTCCTAGCTCCAGGTGAAGTTGGACTTTTCCTTGGCCTATCAACCCGAGACCAACAGGCAAGTTAACAGTCAACCAGGTCCTGGAGAATTATCTCCATCATTTTGTCTCAGCTCGTCAGGACAACTGGTCTTTTCTGCTTTCCTGGGCAAAATACTCCTATAATCATCTGGACTCAAGTTTGACTGGCATGTCACCATTCTTCATCGTTGCCTCTGCCAAGCTTCTTAGAGGAACCTGCCGTGGATTACCTGGTCAAAGATTTTTCCTTCATTTGGAAACAGACATGCCAATCTTTGTTGCAGGCCACCGGTGAGATGGAGTCCCAGGTGGACAAAAAGAGGATATCTGCCATGACCTTTGCTCTAGATACGTGCGTCTGAACATTCCA
The DNA here is from genome assembly GCF_027789765.1 of Dendropsophus ebraccatus. NCBI lineage: Eukaryota > Metazoa > Chordata > Amphibia > Anura > Hylidae > Dendropsophus > Dendropsophus ebraccatus. Next base: position 36,632,253 of record NC_091465.1, read on the forward strand.
AGTTACAAGATGAGCCCACGGTTTTTGGGACTGAAAATGGCACTGAAACAAAACCCTACAAGCTCCTTCTGCCTCCCAACATACGGTTTCCGAACACCTTCCATGTCTCTCTTCTAAAACCGGTGGTATTTAATAGTTTCTTGAGGAAGCTTATCTCTCCTCCTACTCTGCCAACCTTCTCATCTGATGTCTACGCTGTTAAGGACATTCTAACCATGAAGACGGTTAGAGGGAGACGGTTCTTTTTGGTGGACTGAAAGGGTTTTGGTCCTGAAGAAAGGTCCTGGGAGCCAGAAGTGAGCTTACTGAGAACTTCTTATAAGCAAGAAGGAGGAGGAGGCCAAAGGGGGGTACCGTCAGCGTCCTGTGCTCTGGCCCGCTACCGCACCTGCTCTGCTCACACTTCTCTATTGGCAGGTGCTGGACCCCACGTGCAGGGGCCCGGCACCGCTATTTCTTTGGCTCAGCTTCACATTTTTGCTCTCTCCTCAACTGCCACCTAGGGTGCGCAAGCCTGTTCAGTTAAATGTAAAGGAGAAGTACATACCTAATTGCTGGTTGCACACTGACACTCCCCTATAAATTCCTGCACCTCCCTGATCTCTCTCTTGGAACTTCTGCATGCTTTCTGTGATTCCTGCCCGTGGTTCCTGCCCTGTGTCTGCTATCCTGTGTCCAGCCGTGAGTTCTGCTAAGTGTCTCCAGCTGCACCACGCCGGCCGCCAGCAAGGCAAGCCAGGGCTAGCAACCTGGAGGTCACCTGCTGCAGCAAGTCCATCCCACCTTGCGGTGGGCAATTGTGAAGACATCCCCTTAGACATTCCATCACTCCTGGTACGGCTTCGCTAGTGGTGGTACAGCAGATCCATGTCTCCAGTCACTACAACACTTGATACAGCCACTGACAAAAAAAAATGTTAACATTCCTGATTTTGGAAAAGGTGGCAAAGGACTTAAAGGAATGTCAAGAGCTTTGACAGTGAAAGTAAAGAGTTCAGTAAACAAGCAGTTCAGGCAAACAAGCATGTGTTCAGGAGAAAGGAAATAAGCTTTTTCTAGAGTCTTTATTTTCCAAAACCTTTTTCCTGTACTGCCTTCTCCTTTGACAGCCCATAAGGAGTCTCTTCTTCCTTGGGCAGGCAACCAGCTATATATAGGAGTTTAGCAGACTATACACAAGCAAACTGGCAGATAATGTTTAATAAAGACTATTTAGAAAGGTTCTCTGACCACGTCAAGTGATGCTGGCAGATATAGGGATAAGGCTATGATTTTCCATCATGTCCAACCCCTATGTCCACCAACATCATAAGTCGTTGGTTGGTTGGGAGTGCCATATACCCTATGCCAATGAACCCACCGCTAACTTTGTTCTGGGAGAGATATTCTGCAGTCAGAACACTCTGGCTGTAATTTACCCCTCCCCACCCTATAGAAACACAGGAACGCTGGCCCATGCCGTATGTTCCTGTGTATGGGGGTGGTGGGATTGAGGCTGGATGGGAGAGATAACTGATAACAGTTGTTAAAGGTGTATATGAACCTTTAGTCTATACAGTGGCCCAAATAGTGTCTATAGATATTTATAAGAGAAACATATTTACTTTGTTTGCTTCCATATGGCATCATAATCTTCCTGCAAATACCACCTGGTTTAGTATCAGAAATCTTATATTCAATGACAGAGGTGTAGCTAGGCTCTCCTGCACCCGGGGCAAAGATTCAATTTGCCCCCCCCCCCCCCCCTTTATAGGCGCAGTAAGCACAGGGGGGCCCATATGTATATATATTTATTTTATTTATTTTTTTAATTAAGTTTAGATGAGTGATTTGCTCATCCCTACTGGCAGCACTAGTATGGTGTTCCCAATATGGGATACATAATGTCATATTTACTGTGTACCTGGAATGTTCCCATTTAAAATTTGGTCCCTAAGTATCTTAACGGAGGCGACGTTGTCTCCGCTCCCTGCTGTCTGTATCTGAGGAGACGCCGTTGTCTCTGCTCCTTGCTGTCTGTACCTGTGAATAAGAAGGCGGAGTTGTCTCCCCTCCCTGCTGTCTGTACCTGAGGAGGCGCCGTTGTATCCCCTCCCTGCTGTCTGTACCTGAGGAGGCGCCGTTGTCTCTGCTCCCTGCTGTCTGTACCTGAGGAGGCGCCGTTGTCTCTGCTCCCTGCTGTCTGTATCTGTGGAGGTGCAGTTGTCTCCGCTCCCTGCTTTCTGTATCTGTGGAGGTGCAGTTGTCTCCGCTCCCTGCTGTCTGTATCTGGGGAGGCGCCATTGTCTCCCCTCCCTGCTGTCTGTATCTGAGGAGTCGCCATTGTCTCCGCTCCCTGCTGTCTGTATCTGTGGAGGCGCAGTTGTCCCCGCTCCCTGCTGTCTGTATCTGTGGAGGCACCGTTGTCTCCATGCCCTGCTGTCTGTACCTGAGGAGGCGCCGTTGTCTCCGCTGCCTGCTGTCTGTATCTGGGGAGGTGCCGTTGTCTCCGCTCCCTGCTGTCTGTGAATTAGGAGGCGAAGCTTCCTGATCTATCTTCAGTGTCAGTAGAGTTGATCAAACTTCGAGAAATCCAAGGTTCGATCAAACCTGCTGCATTAGATTGCTGATGCCTTCCCGGTCTGTGGGGAAGGAGGAGACTTCCTGGGTACCGACTGGAAGAATAAGCTAAATCCCGGAAATCCGGGCGGTACCCGGGCACTCTCCTCCTTCCCCACGGACCGGGAAGGCATCAGCAATCTAATGCGGAAGGTTCATGAATGTTTGAGTTCTATAGAACCTAGGATTTCCTGAGGTTAGATCACCTCCACTCAGCAGCGGAGACAACAGCAGCAACACCTCCAGTAAGGTATAACCTCACCAAATTCAAAATAGAAATAATTTAGAAAAATGACTCTTGTATCATGGTCACTGTATATACAGATAGAGGTGTTTTATAGCGTAGGGAACCTTGCCTCACCAGCTGTTTCAAAACTACAACTCCCATCATACATTGAAAGTCAAAGCTAAAACTCTGGCTGTCCAGACATGATGGCAGTTGTAGTTCTGCAACAGCTGAAGAGCCAAGGATACCTACCTCTGCAGATAGTAGGTAAGGGTTATATAAATGTGATGTATATATATGGAGAGGGCAGGAATTAAGGGGTTAAGTATGGAATAATGTACAACCAAACCCCTAAATAGACACTGGACACTCTCTTGTGTGCCCCCCATCCCAGACAAGTGTCACTCTTTACCCGCCTGTACCCCTCCCCAGACTGTGCACCCCTGATTGTCCTCCCCTTCCCACACACCTGTATCTTCTTTCTTCCTCCTCCTTCATAGTGCAGTGTACATACAGGACCTGCGGTGACATCATAGTCACATGTCAAGGTCCTTCACCATCTCTTTCCTGTACTGTCTCCTGGCAGCTGTTTAGCCCTAAAATCTCGGTAAAAACGCAATTTTGCGGATATTATAGCTAAACAGCAGCCAGGAGACAGTACAGTATGGAAAATACCTCTTTTGATCAAGCAAAAATCGCCCCCTGCCTCCTCACACTGACAGAGGGCAGGAGGCTTCCAGGCTGCCTCATCCACTGTGATCCTTCTCTCTCTGCTCCCTGTGATGGCGCCCCCCGCTGGTCTTGGCGCCAGGGCAGCTGCCCCCCTTGCCTACCCCCTAGCTACAGCCGTGTTCAATGATAAAACAGAACAAAGGGAATCATCTCATCACACTATTTTGCACTGTAGAAGATTATTTTTTTTTTTTACCAAGAAAGGGTTAAAAAAAAAGTGACACTCACCCAATTTAAAAATGGGAGTGCTCAGCATATTGTTCCATTTAAGCTTTGTCTGCTCTAAAATATTGGGTCAGATGCCTCTTCTTTGCTGCCACTTTTACTGTAAAGTCCTGTTTAGAAGGATTGCTTAGCCTTAGCTTGGGATCTAACTTACTCCGTGTTCATATCTGTAGTTTATAAAGAATATTGCAAAAATGGAGACAGCCTTTACCGACAAAGATACTTATCAAGATTTCTTTGATCCAGAAGAATACTTAAATACGTATTATACCCCGAAATCGGGAATTCTTGTGCTCGACGGATTTTTAGATTTCGCACTAAAGAAGCTTCATGAGTATTTTACTACAAGTAAGTGCAACAAATGTTATTATATTGGTGTAAAAATTGTAATGAATTCTTTTTATAAGTTGGTCAAAATCCTAACTATACAAACTGTACCATGCCTGTAGTTTATCGGCTAATTTGTTCTGTTGATTATTGCACCAGGAGATATTGCCTGGGTCAGTAAAACCCATGCAGTAATTATTAAAGGGGTACTTGTTCTGTCCCCACATGAGGCGAATGAAGGTGGAACTGGCTGATAGTGACTGTGAGACTCTCCCACCTTCGTATACAGAATGTAGAGCAGACCGGACAAGCACCAGCTCATACAGTACACAGTGATATGATTGATATGAAGATTCGGTTTATTTAACTTGGATGTAGCACTAATGGATGATACAACACTGTAGTTATTTATGTAGTTATTATGTTTCTGCTGAGGTACTTCTGAGATATTGCTGGTCAGAAATTGATGCCTTCACAAGCCCCAAAACAAGCATACTCCCTGTCTCACAGTGAGGACAAAAATGTCGCCTCAGAACAGGTTACTAGGAGACTGACGTGTGAAAACCCACCCAGTTTAAAAAAAACTTTAATAAAAAGAGTAAAAACATAGAAATTCTGGCCAGCAAATAGGCAGCATAGGAAAAAATGCATAAAATAGACAAATACTAATGAATGCAGAAATATATAAATAAATAAATATATATATATATATATATATATATATATATATATATATACTGCTGAAAAACTGTATATATAAGGGAAGAACAGCACAGTACTCCAGTGAAAATCCTTTTTTCTTTTAAATGAACAGGTTTCAAGAAGTTATATAGATTTTTAATTTACTTCTATTTAAAAATCTCAAGTCTTCCCATACTTATCAGCTGCTTTAAGTCCTGCAGGAAGTGGTGTTTTCAGTCTGACACAGAGCTCTCTGATGACGTCTGAGACAGGAACTGTCCAGAGCAGGAGAGGTTTTCTATGGGGATTTGCCACTGTTCTGGACAGTTCCTGACATGGACACAGGTGGCAGCAGAGAGCACTGTGTCAGACTGAAAACACCATTTGCTACTGGACATACAGTAGCTGATAATGATGGGAAAACAAGATTTTTAAACAGAAGTACATTACAAATCTATATAACTTCCAGAAATCAGCTGATTTGAAAGAAAAATATTTCACTGGAGTACCCCTTTAGTGAATAGTGTTGAGCTGTAATACCACTCTTGAAAAACTTTTAAATCAATGGACAAAAATACATTCCAATTCCACCAACCAGTGCAACTTGTACTTACAAACATCAATGGGATAATTTATACTTTCATTTGTCTTTAGGAGGTGTAAAGGGTAAAACATTGATTGATATTGGGCATGGACCTACCATTTATCAGGACCTCTCCGCTTGTGAAGCTTTTGATGAGATCATCGGTGCCGACTATACTGATCGCAACCGAGAATACTATGAAAGAAGCCTGAGAAATGAACCTGGAACATTTGACTGGACCAATGTGATTCAAAAAGTCTGTGACATGGAAGGAAAAGGGTAAATTAAATTATTTAAACTTCTAATTTAAAAATATTAAAAGGAACCTGTCACACTGAACACTTATACAATATGGGAGCAGTATGTTATATGGGGGGGGGGCAGCAAAAGTTTTAATTTATTCATGTAAATTCTTGCTCTCTCTTGGATGAGCAGTCCAATTGGTGGTCCTAGTCAGTGACTGGCAGTGACCTCTGTATGCTAACTCATGCAGCAAAGCTGTTAGTCATTAAGTCACTCCTCCCACTGGACTGATACGCCTACATTAAACAGATATTTAAAAGAATTACACTTTATACTTAATTATATACCACAAAACTATATATCAATCTGCTAAGCTCATGTCCTATAATATAATGCTTGCAGATCTGACATGATGTTCAATTTAAACCAAGTTAAGCATATTCACTTAGCATGCCCAGAAGTCTTTTTCATTAACCTTAATGGGACAGGTTCTGCCTTTTTTGCCTATGGTCCATAGGGCTTGTTGTAAAGCATATCTCTAAATGCTGTTAAAACATCAGCCCCTATAAAAGTACTAAAAAAATAAAAATTACATTAACCCCTTAACGACACATGACATACCTCGTACGTCATGGCGCCATTAGGGGAGTTCAGAGATCGCCACACTCGCTAATTAGGACATTTAAATGCAGCTGTCAAACATGACAGCTGCATTTAAATGTCCAGCGGTGCCCCTCCATGGATGTTTAGTGTGGGGATCCCCCCCTGTGATTCGATCGCGGAGAGTGGATCCCTTCTTCTTTCCTCAGCGTTGGAATTACACTAATCCCGGCTTAGCAATCAATGTACTGTATCTGGTCTGCAGCAGCCCAGTGTAATACAGCACTGATCTAATGGATCAGTGCTGTATTAAGTATACTACATTCATTTATATGATAGATCAGTGTAGTTGTATTAGAAGTCCCCCTTCTATTTACTGTGTATGTTTAAAAAAAAGTTTTTTTAAATAATTAAATTAAGTTTTATTAATTAAAAAATTCCCTCCCCTAATAAAAGTTTGAATCACCCTCCTTTTCCCATTTGAAAAATAAACATAAATAAATAAATATGCATATTTGTTATTGCTGCGTGCGTAATCAACCAAACTATTAAATTATTACATCCCTGATCTCGCACGGTGAACTGCGTAAGCATTTACAGCATTTTTGGTTGCATCAAATCCAAAAAAATTTTTAATAAAAAGTGATCAAAAAGTTGCATATACGCAAGTAGCGATGGAAAGTACAGATCATGGCGCAAAAGATGACACCTCACACAGCCCCATAGACCAAAGGATAAAAGCGTTATATGCATGGTCACAGAGCAATTTTTTTTAAAGATTTTAATTTTAAAAAGCTGTCAAATAAAATAAAAGTTATGCAAGATGCATATTATTGTAATCATACCAACTTAAGGAACATAAATAACATGTCAGTTTTACCATAGGGTGAATGACATAAACGCAAACCCCCAAATAAAAAATAAAGAGTGTTCTATTTTCAAATTCACTGCCCATATATTTTTTTCTGGTTTGACAGCATATTTTATGCAAACATTAAGTCTGTCATTGCAAAGTACAATTAGTAGCGCAAAAGGGATCAGGTGAGTCTGTAGGTAAAAAAATACAAGCGCAGTGGCCTTTTAAACACAAGGGGGGAGATTTATCAAACATGGTGTAAAGTGAAACTGGCTCAGTTGCCCCTAGCAACCAATCAGATTCCACCTTTCATTTTCCAAAGAGTCTGTGAGGAATGAAAGGTGAAATCTGATTGGTTGCTCGGGGCAACTAAGCCATTTTCACTTTACACCATGTTTGATAAATCTCCCCCAAGGAGTTAAAAACAAAAGCACAAATATAAAAATTGGCCCGGTCCTTAACCCCTTAAGGACAGAGCCAATTTCGATTTTTGCGTGTTCGTTTTTTCCTCCTTGTGCTTAAAAGGCCATAGCACTTCCATTTTTCCACCTAGAAACCCACATGAGCCCTTATTTTTTGCATCACTAATTGTACATTGCAATGGCAGGCTGAATTTTTGCATAAAGTACACTGCGAAACCAGAAAAAAATTCAAAGTGTGGTGAAATTGAAGAAAAAAAAACGCATTTTATTTATTTGGGGGAAATGTGTTGTTGTGTTTTTACGCCATTCGCCCTGGGGTAAAACTGACTTGTTATATATGTTCCTCAAGTCGTTTCGATTAAAACGATATGGAACATGTATAACTTATATTGTATCTGGTGGCCTGTAAAAAATTCAAACCATTGTCAACAAATATATGTCACTTAAAATTGCTCCATTCCCAGGCTTATAGCTCTTTTATCCTTTGGTCTATGGGGCTGTGTGACATGTCATTTTTTGCGCCATGATGTATTCTTTCTATCGGTACCTTGACTGCGCATATACGACTTTTTGATCGCTTTTTATTACAGTTTTTCTGGATTTGATGCTACCAAAAATGCGCAATTTTGCACTTCGGGATTTTTTTGCGCTGATGCAGTTTACCGTGCGAGATAAGTAATGTGATTAATTAATAGTTCGGGCGATTACGCACTCGGCGATACCAAACATGTGTATTTATTTATTTACTTTTATTTATAACCTGGGAAAAGGGGGGTGATTCAGACTTTTATTAGGGGAGGGGGCTTTTTATTAATAATGACACTTTTTTTAAAACTTTTACACTTATACTAGAAGCCCCCCTAGGGGACTTCTAGTATAAGTGCATTGATCTCTCATAGAGATCTCTGCAGCATAGATATGCTGCAGAGATCCATGAGATAGGCACTCGCTTACTTCCGGCTGCCGCAGCTGGAAGTAAACGAGTGCCGAGCCGGAACCGGCGCCATCTTGGAGCGGTCCCCAGCCGGCTTCAGAAACTAGACCCCAGGGAACGGCTAAATCCGGTAATCGGATGCAGCTGTCATGTTTAACAGCTGCATCTGATTACTGTATACCGCGATCGGTCGTACAACGGTCGTACTTTTACAAAAATATACGTTGTGTGAACATAGCCTACGTCTGTAAATTTAGACTTATTTTGTCTAGCTTATTTATGGCTTGGGAAAATTAAAAAAAAGGCCATATTTTGGCAGAAAATCTAATGCTGGGAACCCAGGTAAAAAAATTAAATACATAATTACTTTTGTTAAACAGATGCTTTTAAACAGACAAAAAACATCCCCACCAAACATTTCATAATTCAAAGGCTATGAACTCTGCTGTTTAATCTTGTTTGGACTGATAGCCCATGTATTAAAACATTGTTGTTCCAAAACATGGGCACTATATTTTTGTCTGAGCTGGGATCTTAAATTCTGCATCTTGAGAAGAGAACAAATAACTTGCGAATCATTTTCGAATATTTTTACACCAATCGGGCCCATTTGCGCCTAAAAAAGGCATTTTAACCTTTTCATAAATTTCCCCCAATTTGTTGGCTTTGTAAAGGTTCTGTCATCATGTTAATGTCAAGTTTTATCTTTGAAGAGTACACTCCACAAATGTCATTTGCTTAATTACCATTTCTTCCAAGTCTTGGGCTGCCAAATCCGGGGTAAGCTAATTAAAAATGTAACTTTTTAAATACACTTACAGAAGTACAGACAGAGCAGATCAGACTTCTAAGCCCACAGCCTGATGAACAGAATGCTGATATGAAGGAAGCGCTTAGCTTCATTCATACTGTAAATTTGCTCATCTCTAATATCTCGTGTAGTAAATATGTGTTATTTTTTTGGAATCGTTACCTATGTCCATGAAGCCTTTTTTGCCAACAACTTTTCATTGTTTAGTTCTCTATTGTCTACTACTATATTGTATCATTTTATCCATATGCAGCACTCAACAATAACCCTTCAGGCCCAAGGCACCAGTGACGGTCTGAGCAGCTTCTCAATCTACTGTTTAACTGCACCAGTAGCAGTGCAATGAGTGTATTCTGTAGAGAGAAGTAAACTTTATTATTTGTCATCATTGGATGCATGGACATCACAAACCAAAAATTTCGATCCAAAACAAAAAAAAGACACATAAATCCAGCCCTTGGTTCACAATCAGCAACCTAGCTAGCTTAGTATGTGAATGCTGAGCTACCATATTGGCACTCATTGACATTACATGTCAAGCCATCCTATATCGGCCAAAAAGTATATTTTATAATATAATCTTGTTATACTGGGAGGAGGAGTCATGGTGTTGCAGGATTTGTCCTGTATCTACATATCTTCTTGCTATGTTTTTGAAGTGGTTTGCTATCCCAGACACTGTGTTGTGCAACGTGTTGATAATGGTCTTGCTCATGATGTATGCCTATTTGTTCTGTGTAGCACAGTATCATGGACTTTTTTGTATTTGGAATATTATTATTTTAAACTTCTCTCCGAATGTGATGATATTAGTCATAGTGTGTGTTCTTTTTTTTTTTGTGTTTATAGTTTTTATCAGGCGATTATTCTTTAAACACGGAACGTAAGTTTGTCATACACGATTATTGGTGGCGCTTATTCCATTAGAGGCAGATAATCATTTGTTGTAATAGCACATGTTAAAAGACGACAACAGGCCGGAGGTCTGCTGGCCATAGTCTTTTAACATGTTGTTACATATTAATGACTGCAGCGACGTTCTGGGGCACATTGCTCCATCTAAAAAGAGCGACCACAACAGACTGCCAGTGACTAGAATGGGCTGCTGCCCATGGACCCTCCCCTCGAGGGCTTACAATCTATAAGGTAATGGGAGAGAGACAGGAGGTAAAGTGCAGCCAGTCAAGTGTGATGCAGGATTGTTATAGGTTGGAGCTTACTTTGAAGAGATGGGTTTTCAGGTTATTTTTTAAGGACTTTATGGTGGATGAGAGCCGGAGGTGTCGAGGTAGAGAGTATAGGGGAGGCTTAGGCAAAGTCTTGGAGGCGGTTGTGCGAGGTACGAACAAGGGCGAGCGCAGGGGTAGGTCACTGGAGGATCGAAGGTTGCGTGAGGGACGGTGGTGGGATGTCAGGTCTGAGATGTACGGAGGGGACAGGTTGTGGATGGCCTTGGGGAGCCAGTGAAGGTATTGGTAGAGGGGAGAGGCAGAGGCAAAGGGAGGGTAAAGGTGGATTAGTCAGGCAGCAAAATTAAGGATAGACTGGAGAGGAGCAAGGGAGTTAGATGGAAGGCCAGAGAGGAGGATGTTACAGTAGTCCAAGCAGATAATGAGAGCATGTACCAGCAGTTTTGTGGGGTCAGGGTTGAGAAAAGAGCGGATTCTGGAAATGTTTTGAGGTGAAGGTGGCAGGAGGTGGGCAAGGCCTGAATATGGGATTAAAATACAAGGGAGAATCCAAGGTGACCCCAAGGCAACAGAATTGGGGGACAAGAGGCAAGGCTCCTCCGCATTATGGTGCACACATGAATCCGGCCTCAGGAGCAAGCAGACCGACAGATCCAGGGCGCATGTGCTAACTGGCACGTCAGCGCACGGCCCTTGTAAGCAACAGCGCTTGCACCCCTGAAGATTACGTCACCAGGACACAGGAGGCAGGGTCAGAATCAATATGCAAGGAAAAGAAGAAGGAAGTAGTGGTAAGGCATGCCGAAGTGCGGCACAAACGCCTCACTACTATTCCTCTTTGACACATGGATTGAAAGTTATGGGCAAGATTATGAAAAAAGTATGGCATCGTTGGCTACAAGAAAGGTACCACACACAATTAGGGACACACCTTCACTACACTGTCAGCACCTCGGGACCAGCCCAGGTGCTGACGGATTCCCTTAAAGGGGTTAATCAGAAAATAGGCTAGAAAAAAGACATGTTTCAGCATCTGGAGCTAATCAGTAAAAAAAAATGTAGACATTACCCGTTGATCTAAACTGCCTCACTTACTCATGACAAAGCAAGGTAGAAAGCACTAGGACATCTTAACCCCTTCATGACTGAAGGTCATTGATGCATGGATGTCCAGGTCACATTGAAGCAATGTTCTTCCCCGCCTTCTTAAAGTCTTAAGGCTGTATTCCCACGTTCCGTGTTCCTCGCGGAATGCCTGTAATGGAGCCTCCCCCGCCCAAACAGCATCTGTGATAGGATGCTGGAAGCGGGGAAACTGTACAGATAGGCGCCGCCTATCACTGCTCACCATGCAGGAAGAATATTTTTATATTTTAATAGATCAGACAATTGTGCACACCGGATTTTTTATTTGTATAATGGCAAAGGGGGTGATTTAAACTTTTATTTTTATTTAAAAAATATATTTAAAAACTTTTTTTTTTACACTTTATAAGTCCCACTTATATATGCAATAATTAGACTGCATAAACTGATCAATGCTATGCCATTGCATAGCAATGATCTGTATTATCGGCGATCTGCACATACAGTCTGCCTGAGGGCAGACTTAATTAGAAGATTGCCGATCTGACAGGAAAAAGGTAAGTATTAGGACCCCTACAGCCATTCTAGGAGTCACTGACTCCCTTAAATGCTGCAATCGCTAGAGATGACAGCGTTTCAGGGGTTAAAGACAGGCAGCTACATGTTTGCGGCTGCTTGTCATTGTTTCTTGGGACACTAATGCGTGTGGGGCTGCTTACACTGAAGCGGCACTGCACACATTAAAACCTCTGATATATGTTCATCGCCTTGACACACACACACATTATATATATATATATATATATATATATATATACACACACATTCCGACATTACAGGGCATCAGCAATAGGAATATATATTGCTAACATTAAATAATATGATAAGTTTGCGTTTACTATTATCTTTCTGTGATTGTTTATTGTTTTCTGTTTCAGGACATCAGTGGAAGAGAAGAGACAGAAGCTTAAAAACACAGTGAAGAAAACTCTGAAATGTGATGTCCTCAAGAGCAACCCATTAGAGCCATTGGTTATGCCCAAGGCTGACTGCTTGTTAACTGTTGGCTGTCTGGGGTTTGCTTGCAGTGATCTGGATACCTATCGAAATGTGCTTAAAAATCTCTCTTCTTTGTTAAAAGTAGGAGGTCACGTGATCATAGGTGAGCTCCTTAACTGTAGCCCATACTTATCAGGAGATAAGATGTTCTTCTCTCTGGTGCTAACAGAGGAGTTTTTGAGAAGTGCCATAACTGAGACGGGTTTTGAGATTGTAGATCTGGAAGTCAGCGACAGAAAGTATGACATGAATCAGTTTTGCAAATATGACTCAACTTTGTTGGTTCTTGCTCGCAAAGTAAGAGATGTTTAGTTTAGTGGACAACCTACAATTCAGTTAAAGGGGTATTCCATTACAAAACAATTATTGCTCTGAAGCTGTAACAAAAAACAAAACAAAAACAAAAACATACTTACCTCCCTCAATCTCCCATTACAGCTTCTTCTTGTCCACCCCTGTTTGTCTCTTCTCCCTACTCCTGAGGTGAGATGTCAGAGCAGTACCTGCCACTCAGCCAATCACTGGCCAAGACAGAACATCTTGTCTCAGAAGTAGGAAGAAGAGGCGTGCAGCAGAGAGTGGAAAATGCTGCAAAAAGAGATGCGGGGGACCAAGGTAAATAAGTATGACTCATTATTATTATTTTATACAGCCCCAACAACATATTAATAATTTGTATCAGAATACCCCTTTAATCTTATTCTAAATTGAACTAAGAATTCAGATCAGGAGGAGTTAAGTGGCAATGCATAATATCACCATTTACCTTCATAGGGCATACAGTAAGTAGCATATCGGGTAACATGGAAACTACCTATTGCTCATTTAAACTGGGGTACAAAAATACATTTAGTATTAATGGCCTCAGTAATTTACCATATAGATGCCCATTCCAGACACCCAGTTCACCCACAACTCTCTTTCCCCTCTAAATAGTTTCTGTGGTGCCCTATGCTAGAACATCATCTATGTACTAAGCAAGAGCCATAAACAGAACACTCACTGGGCCACTTGGAGCAGGTAATCCACCATCAGCACACAGGCCTACATTAATTTCGACACATCTGACCTTGTGTCTTTACTGAAATTTGTTCTGGCTGAGAGTTGGCATAGATTTCTATTACAACTTACACCTGTTTGCAAGGTAAACTGAAGTAAATCTGATGCCAAACCCTATCCTCAGGCTGCCAAGTTTTGCCCACTTTGTAAGCTCCAAACCAAGTGTCAAAAAGCTATAAAAGAAATTCAGAATCACTTTGCAAAAAAAATGTTGCTACTTTTTGACAAGTACCAAGTGTTTTTGCAACGTCTTCCCTAAGTATGCCCTGCTCACCTTATGGGTAAGCAGGGGGCGTGGCAAGGCAGGGAGGAGGCGTGGTCTTCCCTGCACCTAATTTATCCAGACCTTCGTCTGCAAACAGGCGTAAATCATGCTAAAAATCCAAACCAGAGCTTGTGTAGAACCCTGCGACTGCCATATGGCAGCCTTAGATTCACCGGATTTACTGAGAGTCTCAGTAAATCTGGTGAGAGGTTTGGGCTAAGGCTTTGTTGCACTGGTTTACTTGTAAGCAGATCTTAAAAATGCCACCAATGTGTATAGACATTGGGGGAGTTTTGTTAAGACTGACATACTAGTACTCCAGTCTTCAATTTAGCCTCGCCCCATTTTTTCAGAAAAACAAAACATAAAATAAAAAAAAAAACATAGAAATGTCTTCCCCCACCTCTGCGCTCCCAATATTGTCCAGTGTTGTTCCCTCTTAGAGCATCTTTGTGCATGGGTTGATCACCTCCTTCAGCCTTTGGTTACAATCACAATGGGTTACATACGCAATAGTAAAAAGTTCTTGGAAGATATCCATAAATTACCTATTGAAACACAGAGCAAAAGACTTTCCTGCAATGTAGTTGCATTATATTCTAGTATTCCTCGTCAAAAAGACATCAAAAAGTATCATTTGCAAAAATATAATAAAGTACAAGATATGGAGTGGAGCTCATTCAAAGAAAAACACTGAAGTGTAACTCACCCGGTGATAGTGGATGACAATGTGTCAACCACTCCACCATATGCCACGTCAGCAGACACAAATAGATATTATGGGTCCTTATCCACCAAATTGGATATCCATACAGAGAGCCGCTGGGAGATCTCTCAGAAACCAGAGGGACTGGTGTATGACTTATACAAAAAAAAAACAGAAAAAACACACAGCCAGCGCTCAAGGGCCACACAACGATAAAGCAAAGAAATGTAGGGTTTAAAGAAGAGATAGAAGACCATTCCACTTACTCCACTCAGGGGTCGGTAAACGCCATATACCAGACCCCCTCCCAGATGGCAGTAATCCACATATCGGACAGTCAGGGTATCCAGCTATAGTTTATTTCAGGCAATGCGTTTTGGTGAATTTTACACCTTTATCAAGCCTAAGGCTATGTTCACACTACGTGAGAGGCCAGTCACGGAACGGCCAGTCTCTGCAAAGATCATCCGGCCGCAGTGCTTTGATGTGGGCGCATCAGGGCGCGCCCGCTTCAGAACTTCACACAGCACACAATGAAGCTTGCGGCTGGAGCAGCTCGCTTCATTGTGTGAATGCACAGGTCTTTCTGCAGCCGCAATTCACTGAATTGTGGCCACGGAAAACTGACATGTCAGTTCTTTGCGGTGCCGTATGGGATCCCGGCCAAAGAGTATACCATGTGTATACGCCCTGGCCGGGATCCCATAGCAGATAAGGCAGTGTTCCACACTGTACAAAGTATGGCCATTGTTGCTGATGGCAACAACGGCCGTACATTTACGCAGTGTGAACATAGCCATAGAACATAACATAGACATTATGTTTAGTAAAATTATGTACAATATTAAACCAATGTATTTGCACAAATATAGTAACTTTATTGACAGCCTAAGTGGATTCATTCTCATGGCAACAGAATTTTTGTTGGCTAATAATTTCTTTTCCTTTGATGGGAAGTTTCTTAGCGCTAAGTTTTCCCCTTTCCTACATAACCCGTAAACAGTATGTCATATTGGGAGGAGGTCGTCTTATATAATCTGTCTAATCCCTTTGCTTAGTTCATCTCCTTGTACGGCAGATATATCGACGACCTCCTCCTAGTATGGACAGGGACTCAACAGGATGTGGTAAACTTCTTAGAATACATTAATAGTAATATGTTAAATCTTAAATTTACTTTGCACAAGATCAGATTACCTTTCTTGATGTCTTTCTTAACTCTGGACAGGGGCAAAGTACATACTGCCTTTTACCATAAACCATCTGCAGGCAATAGTATCCTTTATGCAAACAATAATCATCCTTCTACTTCTTGTAGTTAGAAATCTCCCGGTCAAGGAATTTGTGTGGGTACGGAGATCTTGTTCCAGTGACATCTCTTATAGATCAGTATATGAGGATCTACACAGGAGATTATCCTGCCTATCACAAGGGATATTGTAGATTCCAACAGTAGGGAGTATTATTTAACGGACAGAAATGTTAGAACCCCCAGTCAGGAGGACCAACCAGTACCACGTTCTCTACACTCAGTTTAACACCATCAAAGTCTTTAAAACTTAAAAAAGTCTTAAAAACATCATAATAAAATATGTTCCCATACTATTTCAGGATGATTTGTGTGAGAGCATCTTAAGTTCAGGGGTCAGGTGTGTGGCCAGAAGAGGTAAGACATTGGGCAACTTCTTATCCCCCAACATTCTAAAAGAATAGCCGGGAAACTACTGTACCTGATTGTCTCTTTCAGGTTTGTTAACATGTGGCATTCCCCGAAGCGGTACCTGCAAAGATTTGAAAAAAAAAAAAAAACATTTTCCTCTACAACTGGCCAGTCTTACTGCAGTTTATTTGGCCACGTGCAACAGTGCAACCTATAATATGTGGGAAGCACTAAGAGGAAACTTAAGATTAGAATTTCAGAGCACCTGGCAGATGCCACTAATCCAACAGCACTTGTCATACAGAAAGCCATGTCAGGACTTTCTAGCCATTTTAGGGAAGTACATCAGGGTGACATGTCATTGTCTACTCTACAAATACAAGGGATTGAACATGTACAAAAACGGTAGAGGGGTGGGGACTGGAAACACTTGTTTCATCAGCGTGAACAGGTCTAAATTTGAAAAATGACTTGCTTTATATTGACTATGTTCATGTATTGTTGATGCACTCTACATGTTGTTTTTGTTATTATGTGCAGTCTTATGTCATTGGAATATTTTTAAATTTTAATATTGTTTTACTTGGGATTGCACCTGGGTCACATAGGGTTAAGCTTACACCTGTTGTGCTGCAAACATGTGACCCCCTGTTCGACCTCCTTTCTTTTGGAACATATAAATTGAGAAGGTTTTTGATTGTATACTGCCATGAGTAAGGGCATTGCCCTGAAACACGTTGGAATGTGTTTCTAGCATACATATGTTTTAGATGTACGGGATAAAACCTTTTTTTTTTATTATCAATGGAGTGGTGGATTATCTTTGCTGTTTGTTGAAATGTATGTTATCCTTGCCACCTGTCAGTTGTTATATCATTTAGGTGATTGGTATATATACACATATATGGTATATCTTATAATATATATGATAACATGTAATACTGCACAAATTACTATATCTAAAATAAAGCATACATTTTTATATGGCAATTGGATTTCCTTGTATGTTTAAAAAAAATTACAACGGGAGACATTTTGGATTATCAGAATGGATGTGTTAGAACTGTTAGGCCTGAATGACAAATTTGATCTAAGTGCCTGTATTTCGTGCTAGGCAGATCTGCCTCATAGGGGTTTTCGCCTTCCCCTGGATCAACACAGTAGGGTTTTTCTTGGTTGAACCTGATGGACTCTTGTCTTCTTTCAACCCTATTAAAGGGGAACTCCGGATAGAGGTAAAAAAAATTAAACTTCTGCAGAAGCATATAGCAGTACTTACCTATCTATCCCAGTTTTGAAACTTTCAAAAATCCAATTTTTTTTTTTTTTTGGGGGGGGGGGTTGTTCTGTTTCGTGTTTCTGTTTTTCCTGGTTGAGCAGATGTACTCAGTACTACAGGTTCCAGAATGCAATGCTTTCCCTCAGCTGTTCCATCACAGTCCCCCACCCTGCCTATTCCCCGCCCAAAGCTGTTGCAGAACATCTAGGCTTTGTTCACACATTGCAGTTTCATTGTGTTACTGAATTATTTGCAGTACTTTATAATTTCATTGTGTTCCCACCCGCACAGCACGCTGTATTCTCCTTCTGTAATGCTGATATTAGAATAAAGCAAAGAACTTAAATCATTTTTTTCTTTTCCTTTTCACGCACATATTATGATCAAGCATCTTTTATCTTTGAAGTTGATTCCCACAGTAAGGAAATAATCTGATACTATTTTACATGGGATATACTGTTTATGCCTTAGTTTTTGTGCAGGTGGGATTGGCAGTGCCGGCTTTTATCCTCTCTGCTGTTTAGCATTATCTATTTGTGTTACTGCATTATTCTTGTGCATACGCTGCAGTACTGCAATGACACTCCAACATGTGTGAACACAGCCCTAATTTCTCTGTAGACTTTTGCACTATCGGCGAAGTTGAAACACTTGCTGCCCCCTCTCTGCATCATCAGCCTGTGCCTAGCAAACACACACAATGTGAGACAGAGGCATGGAATTAGGGATGGTCCGAACCGAGTTCGGTTCGGGTTCGTACGAACCCGAACCCTCGTTAATGATTCCCGCTGTCTGCCCGCTCCGTGGAGCGGGCGGATCCAGCGAGAGAACCGCCTGGAAAACTGGGATACAGCAATAGCCATAGGCTGTATCCCTGTTTTCCAGGCGTTACTCCCGCTGGATCCGCCCGCTCCACGGAGCGGGCAGGCAGCGGGTATCTGCTGCCGAGCGTTCGGGTTCATACGAACCCAAACCTCGGCAGGTTCGGACCATCCCTACATGGAATATTTGTCTCATAAGGGGAGAGCAGTGGGAGCAGGAGACAATGTGGATTGACACAGGGGCCATTTTTCTTCACTTCCTGGATTTCTATCAGCTACCAGTGTGGCAGAACCGCACAGATACAGTAATAGGCTATGTTCACACTACGTATCTTTCCGGCCGTAGTGCAAACCGCGAATATACGCACGTAGTTTTGAGGTTGATGCGTTCGCTTGAAAGTATACGATATACGGCCACACAATGCACACTACGTATGAGCTAACGGCCGGATCGTATACGGCGCCGTGAAAAATGAACAAGACCATTGTTTGAGGATGGAAATGTTCCAACTCACGGCCGTGCATTTCCATGCGGTCCCGCACGAAGTACTTATTTCAGCCAAATTGAACTTGATTTTTCGAATCAAAAGGTTCTGTGTGGTTTACGGGGCTGGACGAAGATTTCTAAGTAAATGACCTGTTTCAGATCGCTTCGAAATAAGCTAGGGAAGCATAACTGTACTACAGGCATATGTTCGCGGTTCGCCCACATGTTCGCAATCCAGCTGCATGTCTATTTTTCTCACGGCCGTACTTTCAGCCGCACATGTACGGCTGCGTACGAACTACGGCCGGACTCATACGTAGTGTGAACATAGCCATACATTGTATAGACACATCTGTATAACTTTTAATGTATGTACTTTTAATAGAAAACAAGTTTTTCTTGTCCGGAGTTCCCCTTTTACTATGTTACTATGATTATTGCCTGATTTATCTTGTTTGTTCCCTTCCACTTTGGATATCTAGTCAGTGCTGCAGTATTTTACTATTTACAACTGGACTATATATTTTTGTAGCTGAGTAGATGAGGGCCGCCCTTAGGGGTGTATGACCGCACATGTGACACTTCAACCTAACCATCAAAAGGGTGCTCAAACACCCAGCGAATCCTCCCAAGTGACGGGGCTGCCACCTGGTGCTGCACCGCCCAGCCCCCCGATTGACCGCTCAAAAAGCTGTAGGCTCCTTGCACTGTCATTCATTCTTGTGACAGCAGGCAGATGCCGGAGGATACAGAAGCCAGCAGAAGCTAGGTGAGTATAGGGGGGAGAGGAGAGGGGGTTACTGAATAAATGGGTTCAAAAGAATCATGGTTGAGCTTAATTAAAACACAGCAGAGAAACTATCATATATGTCTCAATGTCAGTGTGTCAGGAGACGCAAAATAGCATACACAAGCAAGGACAGTGAGCCCTGACTAGTCCCGCCCACTGTCCCTGCCTACTTGCCGCAACGGTCCTAAACGGCCACAGACAACCACAAAGGCGTTCCCTACTCTTGATATGTGGAACACAAAACATTGACAGACAAACAAACACAATAAGAGAAGTCAGACAAACCAGGTCAGCAACAGTCGGGCGGCGCAGTAGAAAAACAATAAGCAGGTGGATAGTCAAGGTACGGTGCAAAAGGTCAGGGCTAGCGGCAATAAGCAAAGTCGAGGTAGGCGATAGAGTTCAGAAACACAGAGAACAGAGAGAAGGGATAGGGAGCTGAGCAAGCGAATAAACTCTAATAGGGAAAAAAGGAGTCTGCTGCTATTTACCCAGAATCAGAGACTGATCCCAGCACCAAGCTCAGCTGAGCAGATCCATCAGTGCAGTAACCCCTGCACTGCCAGAAGTCTGACAGGCAAGGAGGGTGTGGCTGGAAATTTCAAACACAATTCAGACAGGGAAAAAACACAGACAGAAACTCAGCGCTTCCTCAACCGCCCGGCACGGACCGAGGAGCACAAAGTCACATTCCTAACACAGTGAATGTAGGACATTGCGCCCCTGGAAATCAAATATGCAAAAATACTAGGGAGATACTATAGTATATCACGTGTTTCTTCATGTCATTGATCTAGCCAGACCTTCTACCGGGAAGGAACAACCAAGCCAATGGGGCTGCAGGAGGGGGATGAGGGACTGATTTTATATGGAGGCTGCATGAGAAAGATTGATTGACTTGTGGGGTTGCAGGCAAGGGATTGATACTATATGGGGGCTGCCGAGGGGAACTGATACTATAATAGCGCTGTAAGGGGGGGTCTGATAGTATGTGCTGTCTGCAGAGAAGATAGAAGTGCTAATATATAGGGGCTGCAGGAGTGGAATTATATTATATGGGACTGAAAGAGGGGAACAGATACTGTATGGGGGTTGAATGGAGGGGCTAATACCATATGTGGGTGCTGCGCAGGGTCAAAAGACAGATATCACATTGGAGCTGCTCAGGGGGAAGACACCATATTGGGGAATGACCAGGGGGAAGCCAGGTAATGTAAAATGGTAGCAGAGGGGGCGGTTACTATATAGGGACTGCACAGAGGGGCCTGATACTCTATAGGGACTGCACAGAATGGTCAATACTATGTGAGGACTGCACAGAGGGCCTTATACCGTGTAGGGACCTTACTACTATATAGGGGCACAGAGCATCTATATCATAAAAATGTCTGTCTATCTGTCTTTCTGTCTGTCTGTCCATCTGTCCTCTATAGACTTCCAAACGCCTGAACAGTTTGACTTCAAATTTGGCCCACAGATACATTGGGTGCCTGGGAAGGTTAGAGCGAAGGTCCCGTCCTTGCCAGATGTACAGGAGGGGAGGGGGAAAAGCGCCCCATAAAAAAAGAATGGGAAAATCTCCACACTGCCCACACAGGTGACATAATTAGTGCTGCATCTCTCCAGCAGTAATGGCAGTTGGAAGCCTTAGCAACCAATAATATTACTACTTTCATTTTCAAAGGGAGCTGGAATCTGATTGGTTGCTAGGGCCAGCTGTCTGAGAACAGATCCACAAAAATAACTGGTAGACCCCCTGCTCCAACTATACAGTACAGGTATACAGGACACTACAGGTATACAGGACTCCAAAACTATACACTACAGGTATACAGGACCCCCAAAACTATACACTACAGGTATACAGGACCCCCCCCAAACTATATATTACAGGTATACAGGACCCCCAAACTATACTACAGGTATACAGGACCTCCACCAACTATATACTACCGGTATACAGGACACCCCCCCCCCCCAAACTATACACTACAGGTATACAGCACATTCACCAACTATATACTACAGGTACACAGGATCCCCAAACTATACACTACACCTCCACCAACTATACGCTACAGGTATACTGGACTCCCCAACTCTGCACTACAGATATACAGCACCTTCAACAAGTATACAGGTATACAGGACCCCCAAACTATATAGTGCAGACATACAGGACCCCCCCACACACACACACACTCTACACTTCAGGTATACAGCACCTTCACCAACTATATACTGCAAGTACACAGGACCCCCAAACTATACACTTCAGGTATACAGGACCCCCCAAACTATACACTACAGGTATACAGGACCCCCAAACTATACACTACAGGTAGGGCTGGGCGATTAATGGAATTAATTTGATTTGCCTAGAATATCAAAATCGATTTGAATTTCTTTGAAGATCGTAAATGCGATTTTCAAAGAAAAAAAAAAGTGGTAAGGAAGCAGTGGTGTGCAGAGCCCGGGCTTGCAGTTACCGGCAGGCTCTGGCCTGAGTGGGGAATCGCCGCCGGGCCGGCCACCCCCATACACAGGATTGCCGCCAGGCCACTCGCCCCCACGAGGTGGGGGGGAGGGGCAAAGCATGAGGTCCACTGAACCATGACAGGCCGACGACGAGGCCTTTGCACGGGGAGAGGCGGTCAACAGAGCCGGCTGCAAGATGGTGAAAGTTAGATGGAGTCGGCCAGGAGCAGTGCTGCTGTGGAGTGGTATGTGTGAGGAGGGCTCAGGAGATAGGTGTGAGGGGCAGTGCTGACGTTGCAGCACCGAGTGTCTGTGGGGGGATACAGCATAGACCCATCCACTATGGTTGCCGCCATACTGAAGAGAGACACCATAAAATATAGAGGAGCCCCCATACTGAAGAGTTCCCCCACAATATAGTTGCCCCCACACTGAAGAATGTCCCCATAACATATAGAGGAGCCCTTCTACTCAAGTGAAACCATAATGCTACTACTACGCCCACTACTACTACCCTTATCTACTACACCCCTCATCTTTCATACCTCTACTATTACTACACCCCTCATCCACCAAGCCTCTACTACTACCCCCATCATAATTAGCAAAACAAAAAAATATATAAATTAAGATTTAAATCGAAAATCAAGAAAATAAATTAAAAATAGAGATTTTATTTGTGGCCATATTGCCCAGCCCTAACTACAGGTATACAAGACCCCCCAAGTATACACTACAGGTATACGGTAACCCCGAACTATAAAATACAGGTATACAGGATGCTCAAATTATAAACTATAGATATACAGGACCTCCAGCAACTATATACTACAGGTATATAGGACCCCCAAACTATACAGTACAGGTATACAGCTCCCCCAACTATACAATAAAGGTACACAGGACCCCTAAAAACTATACACTTTAGGTATACAGAACCCTTCCAACTATACACTACAGGTATACACAAATTCCACTGATTGCTTAACGATTGCAGTTTCCTATTAAGCACCATTTGCAATGACAATAAACAAGGCCCAGGGCCGATAACTGCAGGTGGTGGCATAAATTTGGATTCTGCATGTTTTCTACATGGACAATTGTATGTTGCTGTATGTCCAGAGTTGTATCAGGTAAAAATCGTTATGTCAATGCACCTGGCAATAACACTGTGTACAACACTGCCAATGTTGTTTATAACCAGGCTGTATACAACACTGCCAATGTTATATACAACCAGGCTGTATGTAACACTGCCAATGTTGCATATAACCAGGCTGTATATTACACTGCCAATGCTGTATATAACCAGGCTGTATATAACACTGTCAATGTTGTATATAACTAGGGTGTATATTACACTGCCAATGTTGTATATAACCAGGCTCTGTATATAACACTGCCAATGTTGTAGATAACCAGGCTCTGTATATATCACTGTCAATGCTGTATATAACCAGGCTGTGTACAACACTGCCAATTTTGTATATAATCAGGCTGTATATAACACTTGCAATGTGTATATAACCAGGCTCTGTATACAGTCTTATCAAGTAACATCTCAGTTTGGCTTTTAGGTATTTACAATGTTTATAGTTTTTAGTTTATTTCTAATGTGCATAAGCTACAATTTACATAAACAGTGCAGAACTGTCGGGGTATTTAGGGCTCCTGGCAATTTCCCCTTAAACAAAATAAAAGGGGCATAGATTGGCCTCCTGCACACCCTTAGAACAAATCTAATTAACACACTGACAGATTATATATCCGGGCAGTGCCAGGTACATTTTCTAGTACCTAATAATTATGACGGGCCATGGGGGGCAACTAACTAAATTATATGTAACCTAAAATGGCAGATTCTTATGGCCGGGAAAAGACTTCAAGATGTAGGCTTGATGTAGAGAAAACAGAAAAGTGAACGTCTCTGATCAGAGTGCATGGCCCCTGTGAATCACTAGATGTAATTACACTCTGTTATAGGATCTACAGTGGTAGTGGTAGTGGTCATGAAGTTGCGGTATTATTTAGGTATTATGAGGCATTATTATTGGTAATATTTTCTTAGTATCTGCACTTTACTGAACGTTATCTACAGCATATGGACTAACTGGATCCTGTTCAATGCTGCAAGTCATTATTAAAAGAACCACCAGGAACTGAAAAGTCTTATAAGGAAGTTCGAAATGTAACCAATGAGGAATTGCTTACAGACAAGAGGACTTAAAGAGTGAATTTAGAGATGTTAAAAAATGCTGTAAAATCTAGTCACTGACTGTTAATTCTTATTAGTTAATTCTTTATTAGAATGTTATAATAATGCAGCCACTGAGAAAACACACTTCACGGCTATGGGGGCATCCTGTGCCCCAGGTCGCCGCTGCTGCTGCACCCAGTCTGACGGCTCTTCTCTGTTGGTGGGCGCTGGACTTCACGTGTAAGGGGCCATCATCTATTCAACCCAGAAGGGTGTCTCAACTGCTCCACGATCCTGCTCTCTCCTCTGTCACCAGCACGCACGTACAGGTGTAAAAAGTTTATCTAACTCCTGAGAAGAGAACTCTCTGTCAGGAGTACAACCTGTGCCTTTATTGTGCTTTATTGTGACTTTTTCACGCTTGTCCTTGCCGGTGATCATCTTGGCTCCTTCCGGACTACGTTTCCAGTCTACTTCCACAGGTTCGCCTCGCTAAACCATTAATTATTACTGGGAAGTCATCAAGTCTCAGAGTACAGTTATCCAGTCTCAGACCAAACCGATGATCCTTCAGGTGGGGGCACTACACTCTGAAAAGATAGCCTTCTATGTCCTGTCCCTTTCTTCGTCTACTATCCTGCTGGGTCTTCCTTAGCTGCAGATCCACTCCCCCAACCTTGATTGGAAGACTGGTGAAATTTTGTGTTGGGCTTCAGATTTCCTTCAACGCTGTCCTCAGTCCTCGCAGGTCCAGACTTTGTCATCAACATCAGAGTCCTCCAAGACATTGCCTGGTCTCCCTGCTCAATAAAAATCTAGCGGACGTGTTTTCTTAAAAGGAGGCTGACATACTACCACCCCATCGACCATCCGATTGCCCCATAGACCTTAAGCTTCCTCATGGTAGAGTGTATTCACTTTCAGAGCCAGACACTCAAGCCATGTCCGCATACACAAATAGAGTGGGCTGCCCGTGAAAGTATAGTAGTAATAATGGGTGATTTTAAAAATCCAGATTTAGATTGGGGTCACAGTTCATCTAAAACAACAAAAGAGAGAGAATTTCTTAACCTACTGCAGGATACTTACTGGGCCAGTTTGTGAAGGAGCCAACAAGAAGTGATACACTGTTGGATTTGTTTAGTTTTAACAATGCTGAGCTGGTTGGGAATGTCCATGAACACCTGTTGGGAGGGCAAAGACATTTAATATAAAAAGGGATAATTTTCCTGCAAGCGATGTACTTCAGGGCATAGACTGGAAGTGGCTGCTGTCAAATACGAATACAGATAATAAATGGGAAATCTTCAAATCCACATTAAATAACCTTACTGCCAAATATATTCCTATGGGTAACGAATATAAACAATTAAAATCAAATCCCACATGGCTTACAACTGAGGTTTAAAAGGGCTATAAATGACAAAAAAGGGCATTCAAAAATACAAATCAGAGGGGTCAGCTGTAGCCTTTAACCCCTAAATGACCGTGGGCGTAAATGTACGCCCCCGAAGTCCGTGCCTTAAAGTGACTGTACCACCAGGCCCAGGCTGAAGCACTGGAGGTGGGCTGACCCACCCCCAGTGGGAAGAAACCCCAGCCCCTCCATGACGTGACTCCATTAGAATCAATGGAACCCTATCATAGAGGGGCTAGGGTTTCCTCCCACTAAGGGTGGGTCGGCCCGCCTCCAGTGCTTCAGCCTGGGCCTGGTGGTACAGTCACTTTAACACAAACGGACGTACATTTACGCCCGCGGTTTCCCCGATTGCTGTGTGTACACACACAGCGATCGGGGAAGATGGCCTGCTATAATGTATAGCAGGCCATCATAGCTTGTCGGCACGGTGGGTGGTTAACCACCCACCCCCCTGTGCTGACAATCGCCGCTATTGGCTGATCAATTTAGATCAGCCAATAGCGGCGATCTGCAGCTTTCTGGGTCATCGGTGACCCGGAAAGCAATGGCTGTCACGGCGATATAAGTCCCCCAAGAAAGGGTTAAATACCTGCTGTGGACACCTCAGCTAGGTAGCTGAGGTGTCCACAGCAGGTATTGACCCATAGTCACCTGATCCAGCGTCCCGATCGCGTCTTTCGGGTCCCAACTGCGTCCTCTTCTTCGTCAGCGTCTTCGGCTTTTTCCGTCAGTCCGTCATTCCGTTTTCCGGAATTTACGTCCTACTGCCCCCTAGCGGCTGATAAGTGTATATAATACACTTATCAGTACCTATAGGGTTGTAGAAAGTGTTTTTTTTTTTGGGGGGGGGGGGTTCAATTTTTTTCCCTTTTTTTTAAAAAATGTTTCTGCACCCTATCGCCGCTGAGTGCTGATCAGCATCACATGTAAGTGCACTGCTAATCAGCAACTCCTCCTTTTTGGTGTAGGGTGTTTTTTTTCTATATCCTACAGCCACGGTCTGCTGATAAGTACCACACATAATTGCGGCATTTATCAGCAACACCTTTTTTGGCGTAGTTTTTTTTTTTTTTTTTTAACTTAATGTTAAAAAAAACATGCAAAAAACACTATTACACTACACAAAATAAAGTTTTACATTACATCACTACACATTTACATACCCCTTATACCAATCCCCATATAAAAATGGCCCCCAGGGTGTTTTTGGCGTCGGAGGCATACGCTATTATTGCCTCTGACACCGAAACAGCCAGTGAGGATGAATGGGGGGATCCTTTTTTCCTCCATTCATCCTCATCATCCAGTGACATAGCGTACGCTGCCCCCCAGACACGTCCTTTCCGTCAGTACTGTCCCAATAAGAGATGACGGTATGGCGTGATATTCTACAAACTCTGTGACAGTACCTCAGGGTACACTTACAGATATAGGGTACATGCAAACTGCGGATTAGCGAAGGATAACCCTTTGTGCATTCCGCAGCTGGCACCTGCCGCGGACTAATGCGGGCGCGTGCATCTCCGTACATGTCATAGACTCCATTCTATGCACGGGCGGATTCCATCGTCAATCCAAAGAATGAACACGTTCATTCATTGGACAAAGGGCAGAATCCACCCGTGCATAGGATGGAGTCTATGATATGGATGGAGATGCGCACCTGCATCAGTCTGCCGGTGGGTGCCAGCTGCAGAATGCACAAAGGGTTATCCTTCCCCATTCCGCAGTGTGCACGTACACTTAGAGTGTATGAAGGAAGGGACACCCGAATCCAGCCCCCAGATGCCCCCCCATCCTCCGAGTTAGTGGGAAGGTCGTTTTGGAACTGATCTTCCCACTGTTGGATAAAGGTTACCACCTATACGGGGATAACTTTTATACCAGCACCCCCTCTTCCGGTCCCTCGCTGCCCAAGCTACTGTAGCTTGCGGCACAATCCCAAAATATCAGAAGCAGTAATAAAGCCCTAATATTTAGCAGCCATGGAGCGGCCCCATCGCTTCTGGATATGAGGGACCCCGTATCGCACCAGGACAACATTTTCCAGGTGACATCCCCCACACTGGAAAACAGGAGACCCCAGAAGAGGTGCAGAGTGTGGCATAACAGGGGGATTAGGAAGGACACCATTTTCCAGTGTGACACCTGTCCTGATCGCCCAGGCCTCTGCACACTGGATCGCTTCAAGGCGTACCAGATGTCATTGGAGTTCCACATCTTCTAAATTCTTTCCATTATTCCTATTTCAGAGGTCACGTTGATCCAGGGATTATTCTGATTGCCATTATGGAGTCAGGAAGGAATTTTTTCCCTGTGATGAGGCTACTGTCGTCTGCCTTACGAGGGTTTTTTTGCCTTCCTCTGGATCAACACAGGTTGAATTTGATGGACACCTGTCCTTTTCAACCTTATAAACTAATAGTCAGTATAATACTCCCAAATAAATTTAAAATTGTCCCTTTTCCCCAATTAAATAGGCATGGCCCCCATTCTCATTAGAGGCTTGCCATGTTGCAATTACAAAGCCTCTGTGCGGCCAGGACAGTAGAAACCCCCCACAAGTAACCCCATTATGGAAACTACACCCCATAAGGAATCTAACAAGGGGGGGGGGATATGGGCCCCTGGTGACGGCCACATTTGTGCCATGAAAAATTGTATTTTTCATCTTCCCAGCACATGTTCTACATATGTGCCCTTTACCAGTGGGATCCATATGCTCACTGAACCCCTTGTTAGAATCCTTATGGGGTGTAGTTTACAGAATGTGGTCACTTGTGGGGGGGGGTTCTACTGTCCTGGCAGCACAGGAGCTTTGTAAAGACGACATGGCCTTCATTCTCCATTCCAGCCTCTAAATGGCGCTCTGTCCCTTTGGTGGCTTGCCCTGTGCCCATATGGCACATTATGTCCACATGTGGGGTATTTTCGAACTCAGAGGAAATTACCCTACACGTTTTGTGTTCATTTTCTTTTTTAACCCCTTGTGGAAATAGAAAAAAAATCAAGGCTATTTTTAAAACTAAATCATTGATCTTGTCTTGATTTTTTCATTTTAACAAGGGGTTAAAAGATAAAAAAAAAACACACAAAATGTGTCCCCTGAGTACAGAAATACCCCACATGTGGACATAAAGTGCCATGCGGGTGTAGGGTAAGCCTCCAAAGGGAAGGAGCGCCATTTGGCCTTCGGAGGCTGGATTTGGCTGGAATGGATTTTGAGGGCCTTGTTGCATTTAACCCCTTAAGGACAGAGCCAATTTCGATTTTTGCGTTTTCGTTTTTTCCTCCTTGTGCATCAAAGGCCATAGCACTTGCATTTTTCCACCTAGTAACCCACATGAGCCCTTATTTTTTGCGTCACTAATTGTACTTTGCAATGACAGGCTGAATTTTTGCATAAAGTACACTGCGAAACCAGAAAAAAATTCAAAGTGTGGTGAAATTGAAAAAAAAAAAATGCATTTTGTTTATTTGGGGGAAATGTGTTTTTACGCCATACGCCCTGGGGTAAAATTGACTTGTTATGCACGTTCCTCAAGTCGTTACGATTAAAACGATATGTAACATGTATAACTTATATTGTATCGGATGGCCTGTAAAAAATTCAAACCATTGTCAACAAATATACGTTCCTTAAAATCGCTCCATTCCCAGGCTTATAGCGCTTTTATCCTTTGGTCTATGGGGCTGTGTCAGGTGTCATTTTTTGCGCCATGATGTGTTCTTTCTATTGGTACCTTGATTGCGCATATAAGACTTTTTGATCGCTTTTTATTACAATTATTCTGGATTTGATGCGACCAAAAATGCGCAATTTTGCACTTTGGGATTTTTTTGCGCTTACACGGTTTACCGTACGAGATCAGGAATGGGATTAATTAATAGTTCGGGCGATAGCAAACATGTTTGATTATTTATTTATTTGTTTACTTTTATTTATAACCTGGGAAAAGGGGGGTGATTCAGACTTTTATTAGGGGAGGGGTTTTTTATTGACAACAACACTATATTTCTTTTTTTTACACATATACTAGAAGCCCCCCTAGGGGACTTCTAGTATATACACTTTGATCTCTCATTGAGATCTCTGCAGCATAGATATGCTGCAGAGATCCATGAGATAGGCACTCGTTTACTTCCGGCTGCTGCAGCCGGAAGTAAACGAGTGCCGAGCCGGGGACGGCGCCATCTTGGAGCGGTCCCTGGCCGGCTTCAGAAACGGAGATCGCTCCCCCGGGATAACATCCCGGAGGAGCGATCTCCGCCACTAGACACCAGGGAGACGCTGGATCCGGTAATAGGATGCAGCTGTCATGTTTGACAGCTGCATCTGATTACTGTATTAGCGGGCTCGGCGATCGGACCGTGCCCGCTAATACCTACGGTCCCGGGCAACAAGCGGCACCCGGGACCGCCGCGGTTCAGAGCGGGGTCGCCGTGCGGCCCCGCTCTGAACGCCCTTACCGGCAATAGGGCGTACCTATACGCCCTTTGTCGTTAAGGGGTTAAAAGGCCACAAGTGACACCATTATGAAAACTACACCCCTAAAGAAATGTAACAAGGGGTGTAGTGAGCATATGGACTCCACTAGTGACGGGCACAAATGTGGAACAATGTGGCATGAAAATGAAATATTACATTTTTTACACTAAAATGTTGGTCTAGCCTTGATTTTTTCATTTTCACAAGGGGTTAAAAGATAAAAAAACACACAAAATGTGTAGAGCAATTTCCCTGAGTCCATAAATACCCTTCATGTGGACATAATGCGCCATGTGGGTGCAGGGCAAGCCTACGAATGGAAGGAGTGCCATTTGGATTTTGGAGGCTGGATTTGGCTAGAATGGATGATGAACGCCATTTTGCATTTACAGAGCCCTTGTGCTACCAAAACACTGGAAACCCCCCACAAGTGATCCCATTCTGGAAACTACACCTCTCAAGGAATCTAACAAGGGGTGCAGTGAGGATATGGACCCCTTGATGACGGGCACATTTGTGCCTTGAATGTGAAAAAATGAAAATTTTCCCTTTCACGTCACATTTTTCCACATTTGTGCCCGTCACCAGTGGGCTCCATTTGCTCACTGCACCCCTTGTTAGATTCCTTGAGGAGTGTAGTTTCCAGAATAGGGTCACTTGTGGGGGGTTTCCAGTGTTTTGGCAGCACGAGGGCTCTGTAAATGCGACATGGCCCTTGAAATCCATTCTAGTGAAATTCAGCTTCCAAAAGCCAATTGGCGTTACTTCCCTTTGGAGGCTCGTCCTGCGCCCGCTTGGCACTTTATGTCCACATGTGAGGTATTTCCGTTCTCGGAAGAAACTGCGCTACACGTTTTTTGGGTTGTTATTCCTTTTGTCCCTTAGTGAAAATGAAAAATTGAAGGCTAGAACGTTTTAGTGTAAAAAATAAATTTTTTTCACGCCACATTGTTCTGAAAATCTGTGAAGGACTTGAGGGGTCCAAATGCTCACCGCACCCCTTGTTACATTCCTTGAGGGGTGTAGTTTTCTAAATGGTGTCCCTTTAGGGGTGTTTTTTTATGTATCTGAAGTGGTACAGTCAAAAGTGACCAAATATAACGGAGGCATTGAAATTCACTAGGCGCTCCTTTATATTTGAGGCTTGTGGTTGCGTCAAACAATGCAATAGGGCCACATATGGGGTATGTCTATAAACTGCAGAAACAGGCCAATAAATATTGGGGTGCAAGTTCTCTGGTAATAGGTTTACAGTTATGAAAGATATTAGATTACAATAAAATCTCTGCACAGAAAATTTTAATTTTCGCTTTTATTTTAGCTTTTATTTCTGTGAATCCCCTAAAGGGTTAAAAAAAACTTTCTGGGGGGGGGCGTGCCCGGAAGCGGATGAGAGTGGCGGCATAGGCACAGAGCTCCGCTCCTGACTGCTCGATAAAACGGTTTAACGACCAGTACACGGCGACCTACTCACCCACGATGCGCACTAAAGGACCCTCGAAAGCTGCAGGGAAGCAATCGGCCCCTGCCACCCGTCCGCCGAGCACCCTGGACTCGTTTTTGGCGTCCGCGCCACAGGCCGGCGCATCCAAGATGGCGCCGACTCCCGGGAGAAGAGCGCGGAGAGCCTCTGACCCAGGATCCCCTCTTCTATACCAGCATCCGGAACCTCCAGAAAGGGTCACCCGGAGAGATGAAGAGGAGGCGGACTGGATATTGGCTACTCCAGAGGTGCTGCGGGATGGAGGCCTTCGTCCTGACGCTGCCCCGTTCCAGCCCCCTCTGACTACGTCATCAGGTACAGGCCGCCAGGCCCAGCAGCCACCAAGTCTTGGCCAGGACCGGCTTCCCGCTGCTCCTGTTGTGCTACAGGGTCCCGAGCACACCCCGACTAATGTGCCCAAGCCACAGCGGCAACCTCTGAAGCCCACAGGCCCTGCAACTACTGCCACTCCGGGTACCTCCCAGCCCTCCCCGGCCCAGAAAGATGCTGATCGGTTTCTGCACGTGGCGAAATCACCTCAGCGCGACTGTATGGACTGGTGGTCCTCCCAATCCTCTGCCTCAGACAGAGATGAGCAAGGGGGCTTGGCTGATAAAAATTGGTCCCGTTTTCTGCAAAATATGCCGACTAAGGAGGACTTTCGCTTATTAATCACAGAGGTCAGAGAGGTCTGTAAAGCCGAAACAGCTATGGTTAGACAAGATCTGCATTCCATGACACAGCGTATGGAAACTTTGGAAACAGATCATGATGATACACGTTATTATATTAAGGACCTGCAGTCTGCTGTTAGTGCGCAACACCAGGATCTATGCGAGTATCAGAGGCACCTAAAAGACCTCGATAATAGGGGACGTAGGCACAACATAAGGGTCTGAACAATACCGTGATCCAGACCTAAAATCGATTCTAGAGACACTTTTCAACAACATCTTGGGGGCGCCTAGTGACCATAAGATTCAACTAGATCGTGCTCATAGGGCCTTGAGACCTAAAGATGCCTCTCCCCTTCCGCGCGATGTGATCTGCTGTGTGACAGACTATACTCTAATGGAAGCTATTATTAACAAGGCTAGAGATATCCGAGACATTGACTTTGAGGGAACACCCATCCAACTTCTATTAGATCTTTCCTGGGTGACACTCCAAAAATGGAGGCGGCTCCGTCCCTTGCTGCAAATGCTTCGTGACTCTAATATACCGTACAGGTGGGGCTTCCCGTTCAGCCTGAATGCCCGGAGAGATGGGAGATCTGCCACCGTTCGCTCTGCTGATGATCTGGAAAAGTTCTGCGAGTTCTGCTCCCACATGCAAGATGTTGCCTCCCCCTCCCCCGCCTGTTTGGACACCCGTGCGGAATAAGAAAAGGAGACCTGCCCCGTCCTCTTCTCCTGCTAGGTCAAGGAGAAAGGACTCTCCGTCCCTATGAGAAATCTCCCGTGAAATCGGACAGTGTGCCCTTCAGATCTGTCTGCACTTACTTGCCATCTTGTAGTTAGACTTTATTCACCGGATATACCTTGAATATATACCACATACTCTGTTGTAATGTTGCATACCAAGCAGTTGCCGAGTGGTGACAATAGAGATGTTCTGTTCAAGAGTGATATTCCTTTGCTCTCTGTGCCTTTTCATTTCCACTTTCACCTTTTTTTCTCTTTTCTTTTTCTCAAACCTCTGGTCTGTTTCTGGCTCTACCCCCTGATCGACTGCTGAGTATATTACCATTCACCCCTATGGCTCAGCCGTGCGGGTGGGGTTTTCACTATTTTATTCTCCTATGTTTCCTCTCTCAGCAGTTCTTAGTAGGGTCCTGGTGGCCCTGCTGGATTATGGCTAGTTTCTTTTATGTTATGTTTTATGTTTGGTCCTTGTCTTGTCTGCCCCCCCCCCCCCTCTTGTGTTCCCTGATTATAGTTTATTGTAGGACTCAGTTCAGTGATGTTTTTTTTATTTCTCCAAAACAGGATGAAGGCAGTCTGGCCGTATGTTTGCTGTCCGGGTTTTGCTGCCATATTTCTCCCCGCTTTGTGATAGGGGCTCGCTGGGACCCCGACACAGATCCCCTCTTGCTCTGCGTGGCAGAGCCCAGGTATTTTACTATTCTAACCACCCCTACATTGCCCTGTCATGGTGCGCTTCCTGACACTTAATGTAAAAGGCCTCAATTCAAACCTGAAATGGCGCATGCTACTCAGGGAACTGACGCAAAAGCAGGTGGACATTGCTTTCGTACAGGAGACACACCATGACAGCTCTGGATCTTTTAAATTTTCCCTGCATAAGTTCCCCACTATCATATCAGCTCATACCGATCGAAAAAAAGCAGGGGTCGCTATTATGTTTAGTCGCATGTGCCCGTTCCTTTAAGAAACAACAGTTTTAGACCCTCAAGGGCGCTACATTATTCTGACTGGGAAACTAGAGTGGTCGCAAGTGACATTGTGTAATATATATGCCCCAAACGACCGCCAAATTCCCTTTTTGCGACAAATACTCGCTAAATTGGCTAAATTACCTCCCTCTGTCCTCCTTATGGGAGGTGACTTTAATATTCCACCCTCGGAGGCGATGGACCGCCTCGCACTGCCCCCCTCAACCCCTCTGAAATCCACGATCCGTCTCTCTACTGAGCTACAGAAATTAATCCGCACTCATCAATTGTTTGATTTATGGCGCACCTCTCACCCCTCTGATAAAGAGTATACCTTCTTTTCTCACCCCCATTCCACCCACACACGAATAGACCTCTTCTTAGGGAATATTCTAGGGCTCCGCTCGGCCACATCCTCTGAAATACACCCTATTACATGGTCAGATCACGCCCCGGTGTCTCTTGACCTTACACTATTGTGGCGACCACGGAGGATCTGTCACTGGAGGTTAAATGAATCCTTACTAAAACACCCCCCACACAAGGAGATACTGGCTACGGGTCTACGGGACTATTTTAATCTGAATAAGGATAGTGTCTCCTCCCCTTCTGTGCTTTGGGAGGCTCATAAAGCGGTCTTTAGGGGCAACTGTATATCCCTCTCCCCTCATATTAAAAAGAATGCTGCTTTACAGGCTGAGTTATGCTCCTCCCAACTGAAGGTCAAGGAGTCCCTACTATTTCAGAAACCCACTATCCCTCTGCTCCGAGAGGTGGTGGCTTTGCGGAATCAGCTTAAAGGGGTATTCCCCCAAAAATTATTTTTGCATTAATACGCTGCCCACCCGTAGCTTTCCATCTTTCCAATATAAAGTTATTACGGATTCTGCACAGTTTTTCTGTTACCCAGCTGCACTCACCGCCACGGATTGCATAGAATCATCAGACCTCAGTCCACACCGACACGCTCCCTGCTCCTGGCCCCCACCCTTCGTGTCGGCATCACGTGTCCTCAGTCCCAGCACAGTGAAGTGACTGAGAACACTGATGGGGCGGCTGCTGTTACAGAGGGAGACAGTGATCAGCGCAGCTATGACAGCATCCCTCTCTAACAGCAGCCAGGGCCGGGACAAAGGGTAGGCCAAGGTAGGCGATGGCCTAGGGCGCCATCTAGTGGTAATATACAAGGGGCGCAATTGTGGTCTCTGAATTTTTTTTTTAACTACTGGCTACTGTATTCTGCCTCCTGGTGGCTGCCCCTGCGCGCTCACATTCCACCAGCGCCCTCATATCCCCCTCACCTGCAGCAGCATCAGCTCTGAAGCTGCTGTGGGGCTCACATGCCAACGGGCAGGCCGGGATCCGGCCGCCAGCAGCGCCCTCTGCAGGACACAAGATCTAACCCCCACACACACACCTAACATGTGCGGGGGAGCAGGCTCTAGTCCCGCGGCGGCAGTCATAGCCGCTCCTCCTCCTGACTACTACTCCGGATCCTTCAGACTCCAGGAGAAGGAAGACGCTGGGGAGGAAGGTGAATATGCTGCTGGGCCTCCTCACCACTTACTGCCTGGCTGCACTAACAGGCTGCCTCACCCTGCCATCTAGGGTCCTGCTCCCTCCACATCACATGTTTCCTGCTCTGCTCTCATACACAGACAGACAGGCACACAGAGGAGGTGGGGGGAGGGGCGTAAGAACCCGGTGCCGGCTCCAGGAAGGAGATGGAAGCAGGAGGAAGCAAGGAGCTGCTGAAAGTAAAGTTTCCTTATGATAAGTGTGTGTGTGTGTGTGTTTGAGCTGTGTGTGTGTGTGTGTGTGAGTGAAGTGTGTGTGTGTGTGTGTGTGTGAGAGTTGTGTGTGTGTGTGTGTGTGTGTGTGTGTGAGCTGTGTGTGTGAACTGTGTGTGTGTGAGCTGTGTGTGTGTGAACTGTGTGTGAACTGTGTGTGTGTGTGTGTGTGTGTGAGCTGTATGTGTGTGTGAGCTGTGTGTGTGTGTGAGCTGTGTGTGTGAACTGTGTGTGTGTGTGTGTGTGAGCAGTGTGTGTGAACTGTGTGTGAGCTCTGTGTGTGTGTGTGCCTGTCAGTCTGTGTATGAGAATTGTGGATGTAAATATGACTACTACAACCACCATCATCTCCCTGGTAGCTGAAGTGTGTTACATGACTACAATCCCCATCATCCCCCTGATAGCTGAAGTGTGTGTTACATTACTACAATCCCCATCATCCGCTTATAGCTGGTGTTCCATGACTACAACCCCCATCATGTCCCTAATAGTATGTGTGTGTTTCATGACTACAATCCCCATCATCCCCCTGATAGCAGTGTGTGTTACATGACTACAGTCGTCATCATCCCATTGATAGCTGAAGTGTTACATGAATACAATCCCCATCGTCCCCCTGATATCTGAAGTGTTATTGTCCATACTACAAAATGATCACCTTCCTGATCACGCACGGTAAACAGAGCAAGCGCAGAAACCCAACAAATTTAGTACCACACAAAAACGTTGGAGGAGGCAGTGGTACAGTACATGAGGGGGAGGCAGTGGTGTGTGTGTGTGTGTGTGTGTGTGTGTGTGTGAAGTGGGTTTATTCTAAATGGGAATGCTGGAATGTGTGTGTGTGTGTGTATTCTATATAGGAATGCTGCACATCAAGTGGGACTATTCTACATGGGGATGCTACACATCAGGGAGGCCTATTCTATTTGGTGATGCTTCACGGGGGGGGCATATATTATATGGGGATGCTGCACAGCAGGAGGGGTTATTCTATATGTGGAAGCTGCATGGCGGACCCACATACTATGGAGACTGCTGCACAGGGGGCCTATACTATACAGGTGCACAGAAGGGGTCCATATTTTATACAGGCACAGAGGGGGTCTAATACTATGCAGGCGTAGAGAAGAGGTCTATACTACATAGGAGTACAGAGGGGACTATATTACTATATATGTGTTGGAGCAAGGATCCTAAAGTGTCTCTCTGGCAGATTCTGCAAAGAGGAATCGTGGCTCAGGGTGAGTGGAAAAGAAAAAGAATAATGTAATGTAATTTGTAATGCACAAAGTGGTATGCTGGGAGTTGTTGTGTCGGGAGGTTGCTGCTGCACAACTACAACTCCCAGCATACCTTCTTGTGCACAAATAGGTATGCTGGAGGTTGTAGTGCACAAGAAGGTATGTTGGGAGTTGTAGGGCGCTGTATTAAGTATCGAAATGGTATTGAGTATCAAAAGTTATGAAGCACTTTATTGATGTCGAAGATACCTCTTATTGTTTGCACTAGCTACAGGGGAAAAAACTATTTACATTAATTTATGATCATGCTATACTAAGTGTGTTTAAAAGTGTGTATACATGTCTTTTTTATGCAGATACAGTATATACGGGGTTTTTTTTTGTCTTTTTTCGGGGGGGGGGGGGGGGCGGGGGCCACGTGCCCCTGCCCTGGCCATTAACCCCTTAACCTCCAGCTGCCTCCATCACCCCCTACTGCCCTCACAGTCATGTCCGGGCTGCCACTAGGCTGCGCCCGTTCGCGCCCTCCCTTGAACTGGTGTATTGCAGATTACGGGGGTGTAAACTTACCCATACACCCCATACCTAAGGTAGCTCCCGCCCTCCACCGAAAACAGACACTGATACCCATTAAATTGGAAAATTGGCCACAGCAGCCTCTTTATTAAATATACAAATGTCCAACCAGAACAATTAACAATGAAAATCAAACTTTATATGTATAACATATATATAACTCTAACCATACCCTGGGAGGTAGAGGATGGCACTTCTGGCAGTATGAAAAACAAGTTCCCATGTCGCAACGCGCCGACTCAGGGAGGGGCAAATGTGCCACAATACTGCCAACCCCGTTCCAAGGACCATGTGATAACCACTGCCTGAGCAGTAACCAGTAGCAACCCCTCCCCGCTTCCACGCCCTGTAACCAACAAGGGGTTGCTACTCCTCCAAGTTACATCCAAACTCCTCCTTAATCTGCGCCATCCCCGACCTCCCCTCCGCCACAGCGAGCAAGCCCGACACCTTGAGCTTGCGAGTCCCGCCACACCTTGACTCCTTTCTCGATCCCATCCTGCAGATCGGAAGTCCATAAATCAAAACCCACCTCATTCAGGTGAACGCCATCACCGTCCATGAAACCCCAGCCCGGCACTTCGAGTTCCCTGTGCCGCACCACAATGCCCCCATTGCGTGCAACAAACCGAGACACCTCCCGGTTCACTCTGCCCCGAGCTCTATTCAGCCTGTCCACAGACCGAGCGTGCCTCCATACAAATCGAGCCACCATCTCCGACCATACTACTATCAGGCCCGGGAACATTGACCATAGACGGAGCATGTCATTTTTAATATCCCTGATCAGGTCCCGTGAGGAACGCACACCGAGGTCATTACCCCCCACGTGCAACACCAACACGTCAGGCGACCTGTCCAATCGGGAGTAAAAATTAATTTCTGGCAAAACGCCGCTCCATAACAAGCCCCCGATTCCCATCCATCGGACACTCACGTCCCCCCGAAGGAAACCCAACTGCCTGCCTTCGGGCCTAACCTCCACTCTGGCTGCCCCCCGACGGACGTAGGAATGGCCCAGGATCCACACCAAGCAGGCATCTTAAAAACAAAAAAGGAAGGCAAAACACATAACAATGACCCACCACCCAGGCAACACAGAAACTCACAACAACTCCAAACGCACATAAGATCTGAACCTCTCAGACTCCCAACTCCCAATCTGACGCACCATCTGCTCCCCCAACCCCCATCGTACCGCCTCAGTTGCTGCGCCAATGCGAAAAGAGTGAGAGGCAAACTCTCGCAGGGAACCCCAGCCTGTCCAGTCCGCCGCGGAAAACGGCAATAAATTGAAAGCGCGACAACGAGCGCCCATCACGATGTATCAAAAAGGAACCGTCCGGCAAGTCGGGACGAACTGCCAAAAAACGTTGGACGCAGCGAACCGGACAGGCCACCGACCCCGGCCCCGCATACAACATAATACGCTTCCCCCTCCCCGCCTGATCGGTCTTTGACCGCCGCAAAAAACAAGACACACAATCAATCCCCAACACAACATCCCCAAACTGCAGGTCCCCACTCGCAGCACAAGAGTGGCTGACCAGCTCCCCCACCCGGAACGCCCAAAAAAACGCCAACGCAAACGCCGCTCCAAAAAGCACCGCCTCATACTCACTGCTACACCTATCACCCAACACCCCAAATAATTTAACCAACAAGTCAAAGGACACAGGCCTCCTGCCATCTCGCGCTACCCTGGACTTCCTATACCCTATCACTGCTTGCCTTACCACAAAATCCATGGTAGCATCCCCGACCCCAAACCACTTGAACCAATAAGCCAAACCCGCCAGCTTCTTAACCAACCCCGCCACTGACACGCCCTCTTCAAATGCTATCCCCACAAAGCACAACAAAGCCGGCACTAAATCCCCATGGAGACCATCCACATCCAAACCGCTGCAAAAATTCCGCCACTCGCGCCACACCGCCTCACGTCCCCTCCAAGTCCCCTCTGTCACTGAACGCTCCATCAAGGAAAAAGCCGTCCGGAGACCACTTCCCACAGCAGGGCGGGAACTGGCTTCCCCTGCCGCTCCGCCTCCGGGGCCAACCGTCGAAAATGCTCCCACTGAAAACGAG
This sequence comes from Dendropsophus ebraccatus, assembly GCF_027789765.1. Classification (NCBI taxonomy): domain Eukaryota; kingdom Metazoa; phylum Chordata; class Amphibia; order Anura; family Hylidae; genus Dendropsophus; species Dendropsophus ebraccatus. Next base: position 36,672,050 of record NC_091465.1, read on the forward strand.
AAAGGGAGTCTGCAATCGAATTACTCACTCCTGGCACATGCCGTGCAGACACCCACGCGTTCAGTTCTAAACCCTTCCAAACCAAACATCGCAACAGATTCACCACTGGGGGGGAAGAAGCCGACAAACTGTTCACCGCTTGCACCACAGCCATATTGTCACAGCAAAAACTAACACGCTTGTTCCGGAACCGTTCACCCCAAACATACAAGGCCGCCACAATCGGAAACAACTCCAACAGGGCCAAGTTCCGCACCAAACCCGCCTCCACCCAGGCCTCCGGCCACTGCCCTGCGAACCATTCACCACCAAAGTACGCCCCATATCCCAAGGCCCCCGATGCATCCGTAAACAATTCCAGGTCCGCATTCTCGACCCAGTCTTCCATCCACACAGACCGCCCATTGTAGTGATCCAAAAATCGCGCCCACACCAGCAAATCCGCCCGATGAGCCGCTGACAACCGAACAAAATGCAACGGCGACCGCACCCCCGCCGTCGCCTGCGCCATCCGCCGGCAAAAAATTCTGCCCATGGGCATTATGCGGCATGCAAAATTGAGCTTACCCAAAAGCGACTGCAACTGCCGCAGGCGCACCTTCCGCAGGCCCAGAAACCCACGTACCAACCCCCTGAGCTCCTCCAGTTTGTCCCCTGGCAGCCGGCATTCCATTGCCACCGAATCCAACTCAATGCCGAGAAATCGCATCACAGTAGCCGGGCCCTCCGTCTTATCCGGAGCCAATGGAATGCCAAACCTGCCCGCAATTTGCTCAACCGAGTGTAACAAAACTGAACAGACCGAAGAACCAGCCGGACCGATGCACAAAAAATCGTCGAGGTAGTGCAAAATGGACTGCAGACCCGTCTCCCTGCGAACTACCCACTCCACGAAAGTGCTAAATGTCTCAAAATAAGAGCACGAAATTGAGCACCCCATGGGCAGGCAGCAATCCACATAAAAACCGTCTCCCCACCTGCAACCCAACAGATGAAAACAATCGGGATGTACGGGCAGCAGTCGAAAAGCCGCCTCGATGTCGGTCTTAGCCATCAAAGCGCCCGGTCCGCAACGCCGCAACCAATCCACCGCCCTGTCGAATGATACGTATGAGACCGAGCAAAGCTCTTGCTCGATCCCGTCGTTTACCGATCCCCCCTGCCGGATAGGATAAGTGGTGTATCAAACGAAACTTATTAGGTTCCTTCTTAGGAACCAAACCCAAAGGAGAGACCCGCAGGTGAGGCCACGGCGGTTCCGCAAACGGCCCCGCCATACGCCCCAGAGCCACCTCCTTATTCAATTTTTCGCCCACCACATCAGGCCGCAACCGCGCGGATTTTAGATTAGCCGGGCGAAAAACGGGGGCCTCAGGCAAATATGGGATGCGGAAACCCCACCGAAACCCGTCCCACAAGAGCCGTGCTGCCTCCTGAACCGGGTACTCATTTAGAAAAGGAAGCATCGCCTCTAGGTTCACCGGCGTCCGCCCCTTTACTCCCAGACTCAGCGGCACGCCCCCCTTTGTGTTTTTTAAAGCACTTGGACTGCGGATGACTCCCGCCGCAAGTTCCGCATTCGTGCTTGAACTTGCAGGTGGACCCAAACCTGCAATGCCCCTCATTAAACTGCCAGCAACACCCCGGGCGCTGGCTGGCCGAAGTCCCGGCAGTAGCTGCTGAGCCCTCGGCCCCCCCGCGAAACGGCTGCGACGGCGCCCGCGGGGCCGACATGAGCCGCATCCACAAGGCAATATCCTTGTGGTCCCAGCGCAACGATGGTCTAACCGCCTTACGCTGTCTAAACTGTTCGTCGTACCGTAACCATGCCGTGCCACCGTAGACCCGATAAGCCTCGCTTACCGAATCCAGGTAGCAGAACAAGGCCGAACAGTTCTGCGGAGCCCTCTCCCCCACTACACTCGCCAGGATGGAAAACGCTTGGAGCCAGTTGGTGAATGTCCGCGGGATCAGCCGATACCGCCGCTTCTCCTCCTCCTCCTTCTTGCTCTCGTCTGGCTTACCCTTGTCCAAGTTAAACTTTTCCAAGGGTAAGAGAGAAAAGATCTCCACATACTCGTCCCGCCATATCTTTTCCCGTACGTCCTGCTTCAGGTGGGCCCCCAAGGGCCCCTCAAAGCACACATATACTTCGCCTCTCGCCCTATCGTCCAAATGCAACGCCGCCCCCCCACTCGTCGCGCCAGTGCTACCGCTCGCCGCCACAGCCACCGTTCCCCCCGCCGACGATGAGGGCCCCCCCGCAGAGCCACCCACCGCCCCCAGTGGCCCTAAAGCTAAAGCCGCGACTGGCGCAGCGCCACTACCCAACCACGCCGCCACTGGCGACCCCTGGCTCGCTTGCGCCGCAGCACCTTGCCCAACCAGCTCACTCACCCCACTCAGGAACCGCATCACCAGCTCACCCATACCCCCAAACGGACTCCCCCCCGACTCACACCGTCCCCCAGCCCCTGGCACGACCCCACCACTCACACCAGACAAAACAGGGGACAAGACAGCAGGCACCACAGACATAGAGGGTAACTCACCGGGCTGACTCATGGCGGGTGCCCGAACAGCCGCGACGGCGGATCCACGAACTGCTGCAGACCGGGCGCTGATCTCTCCCTCCTCAATCTCCTCCATCTCAGCTTCAGACGAAGAGGCCCCCACCTCACCGGATGCAGCTACAGCTCCAGGGCCCCCCCTGCCACCCTGAGCAGCCTTCCGAGCAGGGCCGGCGACGACAGGGGAGCTGGCCGCAGATGGCTTGTGTGCAGGACTGCCCCGGGCCCGGGACAGTCTGGCCTCCCCCCGCTGGACTCTCGACGTCGCCCCCCCGGCCCCCGCAGTGCGGGACCTCGCTCCAGGCCCGCGGCGGGCCCCGCACTCTCTCCCCCGATCTTCCATCCTTCTTAGGGGCCTAACCCCAGGCCTCACGCGCCGGGCCGCCCCCCGCTGCTGCCGGGATGAGGGGCCGGCCGCATCACTTCCGGTTCCGGCCGCCGGGCAGGAGGAGGAGGAAGCTGCAGTTGGGGCCTCCCCTCCCGCTCCGGACCTACGCCGCGCTGCGGGATTCCTCCCAGCCGACCCCCCAGGCCGAGGAGGTGAGGACCGGCCGGGAGACGCTGGAGGGTCCTGGGAAGGGCTCCCTACACGGCGGGAGCGGCGGGGCATATCGGGGCTGAGCCGCTCCGGCGGGCGCCGGCGGCGTGCTTGCGGGCGAGCCTGAGAGGGGCCTGCCTCCCCCCCCGCTTCCCCTATTGCTGTACCTAGCTGCTCCTGCAGCCAAGCCGCCCCATGTTGCGCCGCTGCCTCCCTGAAGAAGGCCAACATCTGGTCTCGCTCCATCCCGTCAGGAGAAGATTGCAGCAGCCTGACGTCCGTTCGCTGGTCCGGATAAGGAGCAAGTGAGTAACTCCTCCCCTCCCCTCCTTTTACATCCCATCCAAAAACCCTCCCCCTGTCTCCTCTAATTGGCTACCCCCATCTAACCACCCGACTTTAACCCCCCCCCCTATCCCAACTGACATACAGCCACGTGCCCCTGCCCTGGCCATTAACCCCTTAACCTCCAGCTGCCTCCATCACCCCCTACTGCCCTCACAGTCATGTCCGGGCTGCCACTAGGCTGCGCCCGTTCGCGCCCTCCCTAAAAGGGAGTACTGCATTATGATCCTAGTCGCATTGCCACCATATTCTCGGAGTATTATTTATCTCTATACTCTCTTCCTGATTCGCTACCGGATGATCCTGCCTCCCGTGCAGCCCTGTTATGAGACTATCTTGAGGAACGCCAACTCCCCCGAATCTCGGCGGACGACCTTAGCTCCCTGAATGGGCCTATCTCTAAGGGAGGAATTGGCTGACGTCCTGAAGGGACTCCCCAATGGGAAGTCCCCGGGACCTGATGGTCTTCCTTACTTGTATTATAAGGAGTTTTCCCCGTTACTAAAATCCTACCTCCTTTCCATGTTTAACTCATTCCTCACAGATAACCCCATTCCATCCACTATGCTGGCTTCATTCATCACTGTAGTCCCTAAAGAGGTTAAAGACCCCTCTGATCCTGCAAGCTACAGGCCTATATCGTTGCTGAACTCAGATCTGAAAATATTCACTAAGATTTTGGCCCTAAGGCTGGGGGTGCTCCTGCTGGGCCTGGTACATGCGGATCAAGTGGGTTTTGTTCTCCAACGCCAAGCGGGGGACAACACTAGGAGGACGATTGACTTAATTGAGGTGTTGAACAGGACAGAAGCGCAGGGGCTGCTGTTAAGTCTCGATGCTGAGAAAGCATTTGATAGGCTGAGTTGGCCCTTTTTATTTAAGACTCTGGAGAGTTATGAAATCTCTGGTCCTTTTCTGAGGGCGGTGAGGTCCCTGTACTCCTCTCCTATGGCACATGTTAAATTGCCCCATGCTACCTCCACATCTATCCCTATTAGGAACGGGACAAGGCAGGGGTGCCCCCTGTCACCCCTTTTATTTGTTTTAAGTATAGAATCCCTAGCAGCACATGTCCGCTTATCCCAAGATGTCCAGGGGGTGCGAGTGAGGGACAGAGAATTCAAACTGTCCCTTTTTGCGGATGACGTCCTCCTTACACTCACTAACCCGCTTATCTCCCTCCCTAACTTGCACTCACTGATTGACTCTTATGGCGCCCTCTCTGGATATAAAATAAACTCCAACAAAACTGAAGCCCTAGCGGTTAATCTTCCCTCTGCCATGATAACATCCCTTAAAGCGGCCTTCCCATATAGATGGACAGATGGCTCCATCCGTTACCTTGGTGTGAAGGTTAGCTCCACGTACCGCAGTTTGTATGGTAACAACTTTCCCCATTTCTTCCAAGAGGTTAAAACGCAACTGGATAAATGGTCTTCTCTGCCCTTATCTTTTTTGGGTCGCATCAGTGCTGTTAAAATGACAATTTTACCCTGTTTTCTTTATCTTGTGGAAACACTGCCCATCCCTATCCCCCGTATGACCCTGCGTAGATTCCAGAGAGATATCTTAAAGGTTTATTTGGCGTCAGGGGCGCCACAGGATCTCTCAAGATGTCTTCTTTGCCAGTAGGACGAATGGAGGCCTGGCGGTACCTAATGTTTATAAATATTACTTGGCTGTCCACCTAAGGAGAATCCCCTTCTGGACCTCTCTTTTGTCCTATAACAAATGGACCGAAATTGAAAAACTATGGATAGCACCCATACACCCTTGTGAACTTGTTTGGTCACCTGGCCCTCCCGAGCCTCCTCTTGCCTTGCTGGGTCCTATGAAACATACTAGAGACGTTTGGCTGTCGACGGGAACAACACATTCCCAAAAATCTGCCCCCTCATTGCTCACACCCTTTCTATACACTAGCTTAGTGGAGGGGAGTTGCACTAGAGATCCTATTGCACCATGGCAAGATGCACGACTGTTTTATTACACTGATATAGTGGATCCCTTTACTAGGAAGGTCCTTCCTTTCTCCACTCTTAGACAGCGTAGGCGCCTTCCTTTGAGGGCGGCCCATTTTCATGAGTCAATCTCTTACATAGCCTCGGAAATTACGAATCATAGATCCTTCCGTAAGCCTACGCCCTTTGAACAGCTCTGTAAGAGCAGTCCCTCTACAAAAGGGCTGATAACTTCTATATATTCCTTACTTAAATCACCACCTACCAATACTGAGGTGAAACATCCCTATATGAGTAAATGGGAAGCCTACCTGCATAGACCTATCTCCAAGAAATTATGGGAAATAATATGGTCCCAGGCATCTAAGTCGTCCACCTGTGTTTCCTATAGAGAAAACCAATATAAACTCCTCTTTCATTGGTACCACACCCCTGACCTTCTCCACAAAATATACCCTGCCACCCCCTTGACTTGTTGGAGGTGCCTTACGAGAATAGGGACTTTACCCCACATTTTCTGGGATTGCTCTGCCCTGCAGCCCTACTGGAAGGGTAGTCAAGGTCTTAGCGGTAGTGATTGGGAAACTTCTTCCTCTGGATCCCTTACACTATCTCCTTAATGTACCGCCCAAAGGTATGCGTAGGCATACGGCTAGACTGCTTCTCCACATCCTGACGGCAGCCAAATGCCTTATTGCTAAATACTGGAAGCAACAGAATATACCTACGGCTGTGGAACTGTTTAACCGCATTCAAGAGATTAGGCGTATGGAGTATATGTCGGCGCAGCAGGAAAACCGAATAGAGATCTTTAACAAAATTTGGACAGACTGGGATTCATATTGAGATACCTCCCGGACTGCTTAGTCTCTCCTTGTTCAGTACGTTCGGAGATTTTCCCCTTATACGATACTTGTCTTTGTTTGTCTTGGTTTTCCCCCCGTTGCCTATTTTCATTGTAATCTATGGGTCCAGTTTTGGGTTAATAGTCCTTCTGCCATTTTGTTAGTAAGGCTCTACCTTACCTCCAGATGGACAATCTATTAAGTGTTCAGCTTCCACTGACTTGAGGGTCCCTTTGGGGTCTCCCAATGCCCGGTGGGCATGCAATATTAAGGGCCCCGCTGTCAGTATTAACCTTGCTGGACCTTTCTTCAGCTATATTTTGAGATGTTTCTGTTAGAGATTGGCTACTGTTGGACAAAAGTGTTATGTTATTTTCGTTTCTTCTGTTATAAAAACTGAAAATAAACAATTATTTAAAAAAAAAAAATTCTGGATGTGGTTTTGCAGAGTGTGCGGGGTGCAGTTTCTGAAATGGAGTGCTTTGTGGGACTTTCTAACATACAGTTAGAACCTGAACAGGTCCCTAAAATAATCTGATTTTGAAATTTTACTGAAAATTTGGAAATTTGCTGGTAATGTTTTAAGCTTTCTATTGTCTAAAAAAAATGAAATATAGTTTAATAAATGCCGCCAACATAAAGTAGACATAATGCTTATGCTATTTAATATATAATTTATGTGGCATAACCATTTTCTGTACAAGCAGAAAAGTTTCAAAGTTGGAAAAATGCAATTTTTCCCAATTTTTTGTTATTTTTTATTTTTTTTTTTCATGAAGATTTGTTATAAGTATCGACTCCAATTTACCAGCAATGTGAAGTACCATATGTCACGAGAAAACAATCTCAGAATCAGACGGATAGGTAAAAGCATTGCCAAGTTATTAATGAATAAAGTGACACAGGTCATATTCATAAAATTTGCCTCGGTCCTTAAGGCCATTTTAGGCCCGGTCCTTAAGGGGTTAAACATTACGAAGAAGTCAACAAAACCTGTAAAAATGTAATAAAAGCAGCAAAAAATCACAATGAAGTGCAGGTGGCCATAAATAGCAAAATAAACTCCAAAATTCTTAAATATTAATGCAACCAAGGTCAGAGCATGTAGGACCCCTAAATAATGGTGACGGCGAGTTAATAACTGGGAATCAGGAGAAAGCTGAGTTATTTAATGAGCTCTTTAGCTTCGTATATACAAAAGAAGAGGATGGAGCTGAGGGGGGCGGGGCCAGTGCTGAGGTGGGCAGGGCCAGTGCTGCTAACATGTGTAGAACACTAAACTGGCTTACTATAGAAATGGTCCAAGATAAATTAAACTCAATGTAACCAAAGCTCCAGGGCCCGATGGATTACTTTGGTGACTGGTATTGTGCTGAGTGACTGGTGTAAGGCAAATGTAGTGCAAATCTTCAAAAAGGGCTCTAGGTCTTCTCCAGGTAACTATACACCAGTAAACTTAACGTCCATTGTCGGGAAACTTTTTGAGGGGCTTATAAGGGACTACATCCAGGAATATGTAGTAGGTAATAGTATTATACAGTAAGTGATAACCAGCATGGTTTTACTACAGATAGAAGCTGTCAAACCAACCTAATATGTTTCTATGAAGAGGTGAGTAGAAGCCTGGATAGGGGGGCGGCTGTAGATATAGTGTACCTAAATTTTGCAAAAGCCTTTGACACAGTCACTCATGGGTATCTGATGGGCAAGTTAAGATCTATGAATAGGGAAGTTTAGTCTTTAACTGGATTGAAAACTGGCTTAATAATACCCATAGAGTAGTGGTTAATGATTCCTATTCTGAATGGTCCCCGGTCATAAGTGATGTACCCCAATGGTCAGTACTGGGCTTCCTTCTGTTTAAGTTGTTTATTAATAATATTGAGGATGGAATTAACAGCAATGTTTCTATCTTTGCAAATGACACCAAACTCTGAAGTACAATATAGTCTATGGAGAATGTGCAGATTTTACAGGCTGACTAAGACACACTGAGTGTTTGGGCATCTACTTGGAAAATGGGGCACCAGGGCATGGACTCTTGGGACAGGGAAATAATTTTACTGCTTTGTATGAGGTCTCAGAGAAGATCATCACGGCCAATACTGCAGTACCGGCCGGATGACCTTTAGTGCTGCTGAATTCTGATGCAGGTACATCCGTGCTCACACAAATCAGAATACCCCAATGCACACTATGGAGCAAGTGTCCGGAGCCGCTCGCTCCACTGTGTGCACTGACAGGGTTTTCTGTGGCTGCTATTCAATGAATAGAAGCTGCAGAAAACTGTCATTTTAGTTTCTCGCAGTGCTGCTTGGGATCCCAGCTGGAGTGTATACTATGGGGAAATTTATTAAAAAGCCAAAATGCCTTTTTTAGGCGCAGATGGACCCAATTGGCGTAAAAATATTTGTAAATGGTCTGCTTGAAAATATTTTATTCGCATCAGGCCCATCTGCGCCTCCTGCGCCAGTGAGGAGGGGGCGTTACTGGGGGTGCGGAAGCACGCAAAGGCTGCATATATAGTTTTTCCGGCTGTAAAATAATATTAAACCTACGCCAGCTCTGAGCTGGTACAGGTTTTACTTTGTTCGCACAGATGGGCTCCGTGCACTCGGGATTTATGTGGAGGCAGTGCGCCTATACATAAATCTTCTGAGCTCCGGAGCTGCGGGGGACATTTGTAAGCCCAGCGTAAAAACGCGGGACTTAATAAATGTCCCCTTATGTGTATACACTCCGGGCCGGGGTTCCTCAGAAGGCAGCACTACGTAAGTGCCGTAGAAATCACGGCTGTTGTAACAACGGTTGTGATTACTATGGAACTTATGTAGTGTGAACATAGCCTTATAAAGCTTTGGTGCAGCCTCATCTGGAGTATGCTGTTCAGTTTTGGAAACCGATTCATAGAAAAAATTCATAATAAAAAATATAGAGCTGAAAAAGGTACAAAGGAGGGCAACTAAACTAATAAGGGGAATGGAGCATCTTAGTTATGAGGATAGATTAATAGAATTAATTTAGTTTAGTCTCGAGAAGAGGGGAGATATGATACATTTATTTAAATATATAAATGGCCCCTACAAGAAATATGGGGAAAAGATGTTCCAGGTAAAACCCCCTCAAAGGACAAGAGGGCACTGCCTCCGCCTGGAGAAAAAAAGGTTCAATCTCCGGAGGCGACAAGCCTTCTTTACCATGAGAACTGTGAATCTGTGGAACAGTCCACCACAGGATCTGGTCACAGCAAAAACAGTGGAGGGCCTCAAAATAGGCTTTAACAAGTTTTCAATAACAAAATGACATTAATGCATATGTATAAAACATATCCTTCATCCCTCCCCCTTCACTCCATCCATCCCCTCCTCGATTGAACTTGATGGACATGTGTCTTTTTTAAACCATACTAACTATGTAAGGCTATGTTCACACAATGTATATTTTCGTAAAACCACGGCCATTGTACAACGGCCGTGATTATTTCGAAAATATATATTACCTTGCTGTCTATGGTATCCTGGCTGGAGCGTATACACATAGTATACCCTCCGTCAGGGATCCCAAGCGGCGCGGCAAACAAGCTCGATTTCAGGGGTGCCAACAACCTGATCAGGATTTGTGAGGGAAACAAATAGAAGACCGCTTTTAACATCGCAGAGCAAGCTTTCACTAAGTTAAAGTCCGTGTTTGCTTCTACTGCCATTCTGACTTGCCCAGACCCTACCAGGGCATTGTCCTTGGAAGTGGATGCTTCTTTGGTGGTAGCTGGATCCATCCTTAAGCAGAAGGACTGTCTGGGAAGATTCAAACTTGCGGCTTCTTCTCGAAGACCTTTTCTCCGGCCGAGAGTAATTATACCATTGGAGATTTGGAGCTGTTAGCGATCACGTTGGCTCTAGAAGAGTGGCATCACCTTCTGGAAATGGCAAGACATCCAATTAACATCTTCAGGGACCACAAGAATCTTCTTTACCTCCAGTCAGCCCAGTGACTTAATCCCAGGCAGGGAAGGTGGTCCCTCTTCTTCTCCCGTTTCAATTTCGTCATTCACTTTTATCCAACAGAAAAGAATATGAAAGCCAATGCACTCTCTCAAGCCTCTGATGTTGTCGGTCAGGAGACTCTCCTCTTCATATCATACCACAAGAATGTCTGACGCTAGTGGCCACCTCAGATCTTTAGAAGCTCCCCCCTGGCAAGATCTATGTGGGGGCCAAGTCTTTGTAAAGACTTCAAGGACTTTGTGGCCTCTGTGCCCAAAAGAAGGCCTCTTGACTAAAGCCAGACGGTCTACTTTGGGCTCTGCCCATTCCAGATCGTCCTTGGGCACATATTGCCATGGACTTCGCTACCAACCTCTGTCATCTGAGTGGTCACAGATTAGTTTTCGAAGATGTCTCATTTTGTGCCTCTGCCCAGTTTACCTTCCGCTGCTTGTCTGGCAAGCCTTTTCCTCCAACATGTCTTCCATCTGCATGGCCCGCCTCAACATATTGTTTCTGACCAAGGACAGCAATTTGTTTCCAATCTTTGGCATGCTCTTTGTTCCCAGCTCCAGGTGAAGTTCTACTTTTCCTTGGCCTATCAACCTGAGACCAACGGGCAAGTAAGCAGAGTAAACCAGGTCCTGGGGAATTATCTCCACCATTTTGTCTCAGCACGTCAGGACAACTGGTCTTGTCTTCTTTCCTGGGCAAAATTCTCCTATAATCATCTGCACTCAAGTTTGATTGGTATGTCACCATTCTTCATCGTTGTCTCTGCCACCCTTTTTAGAGGTACCTGCCGTGGATTACCTGGTCAAAGATTTTGCCTCCTTTTGGGAACAGACACACCAATCCCAGTTGCAGGCCACAGATTAGATGGAGTCCTAGGTGGACAAAAAGAGGCGATCACCCTCCTGGATGACCTTTGGACAGGGTGACAAAATCTTGTCGTCCGCTAAGTACATGCTTCTGAAATTTGCAAGTTGGGACCATTCACGGCCCTGAAGCACATCAACCCTACAAGCTCCGTCTGCCTCCCACCATGCGGATTTCGAACACCTTCCACGTCTCTCTTCTAAAACCGGTGGTCCTTAGCGGCCCATTCGGTCCTTACCGTCAACAGTCTCATCTGATGTCTACGCTGTTAAGGACATTCTGGCCTTGAAGATGGTTAGAGGGAGACTGTTTTTTCTGGTGGACTGGACAGGTTTCGATCCTGAAGAAAGGTCCTGGAAGCCTAAAGTGTGCTTATCGAGAACTTCTTACAAGCAAGAAGGAGGGGATGCCAATGGGGGGTAGTGTCACGGCTGCGGCAGCGTCCTGTGCTCTTGCCCGCTGACACAACTTCTCCCCCTACGCTTCTCTGTTGGCGGGCGCTGGACCCCAGGTGCAGGGGCCTGGCACCGCCATCTCTTTGGCCCAGCTCAACACTTCTCTCTCCTCTGCCGCCGCCTAGGGCGCGCACGCCCATTCAGGTAAATTTTAAGAAGTACATTGCTAAATGGTGGTTTAACACTGACACTCCTCTATGACCCCTCTGTAGGGGCCTTTGCATGCTTCCCGTGATTCCTGCCCGCGGTTCATGCCCTTTGCCTACTATTCCTGGTTTCTGATGCCTCTGGTTCAAGCTTGTGTCTGCTATCCTGTTTCCAGCCATGAGTTCTGCTATGTGTCTTCAGCAGCACCTCACCCGCTGGCAAGCCAAGCCAGGGGTAGCAACCTGGAGGTCACCTGCCACAGCAAGTCCATCCCACCTTGCGGTGGGCACTGGTGAAGACCAGCATCCCTTTAGACTCCACTTCACTCCTGGTGCGGCTTAGGCCATCGCTAGTGGTGATACAGTGTATTCATAACTCCAGTCATTACAACACGTTATACAGCCACTGCCAAAAAAATTTTTCACATTCCTGATTTTGGAAAAGGTTACAAAGGGCTTATTGGAATGCTAAGAGCTTCAACAGTGGAAGTAAAGTGTAAACAAGCAGTTCAGGCAAACAAGCATGTGTTTAAACCCCTTAACGACCGCGGGCGTATATTTACGCCCTGCGGTCGTTAAGGATGTTCAGAGCGGGGCCGCGCGGCGGCCGCCCTCTGAACCGCAGCGGTCCCGGCTGCCGCTTGCAGCCCGGGACTGCAGGTATTAGCGGGCACGGTCCGATCGCCGTGCCCGTTAATACAGTAATCGGATGCAGCTGTCAAAGTTGACAGCTGCATCCGATTACCGTTTGCAGCGTCATCCCTGGTGTCTAGTGGGGAGATCGCTCCTCCGGGACGTTGTCCCGGAGGAGCGATCTCCGTTTCTGAAGCCAGCCGGGGACCGCTCCAAGATGGCGCCGTCCCCGGCTCGGCACTCGTTTACTTCCGGCTGCAGCAGCCGGAAGTAAACGAGTGCCTATCTCATGGATCTCTGCAGCATATCTATGCTGCAGAGATCTCTATGAGAGATCAAAGCACTTATACTAGAAGTTTCCTAGGGGGGCTTCTAGTATAAGTGTAAAAGTAAAAAAAAAAGTGTTGTTATTAATAAAAAGCCCCCTCCCCTAATAAAAGTCTGAATCCCCCCCTTTTCCCAGGTTATTAATAAAAGTAAATAAATAAACAAACATGTTTGGTATCGCCGCGTGCGTAATCGCCCGAACTATTAATTAATCACATTCCTGATCTCGCACGGTAAACTGCGTAAGCGCCAAAAAATCCCAAAGTGCAAAATTGCGCATTTTTGGTCGCATCAAATCAAGAAAAATGTCAATAAAAAGCGATCAAAAAGTCGTATATCAAGGTATCAATAGAAAGAACACATCATGGTGCAAAAAATGACACCTCACACAGCCCCATAGACCAAAGGATAAAAGTGCTAAAAGCCTGGGAATGGAGCGATTTTAACCCTTTGAGGACCAGGCCCAAAATGACCCAGTGGACCGCGCAAATTTTGATCTTAGTGTTTTCGTTTTCCCCTCCTCCCCTTCTAAGAGCTCTAGCACTCTCAGTTTTCTATCTACAAGCCATGTAAGTGCTTGTTTTTTACAGGAATAGTTGTACTGTGTAATGGCGTCATTCATTTTACCATAACATGTATGATGGAATTCCAAATATATTATTTATGAAGATATAAATAGGTGAAATCGTAAATAAGAATGCAATATGGTAACGTTTGGGGGGTTCCTGTGTCTACGTAATGCAATATATGGTAACAGCGACATGAGACTATTATTCTATAGGTCAGCCGGAACACAACCATATGCAGGTTACACAGATTCTCTGATGTTATATATGTATTTTTTAATTAAATCCTTTTTTTTGGCAATTAAATATTAATAAAATGGGCCTATTGTGACGCTTATAACGGTTTTATTTTTTCACCTACGGGGCTGTATGGGGTGGCATTTTTTCCGCCATGATCTCTAGTTTTTATTAATACCAAATTTGTGAAGATCGGACGTTTTGATCACTTTTTATTGATTTTTTTAATATATAATGTAACATAAAATCAGTAATCTGCGCACTTTTTCCCCTCTTTTCGTGTACGCCGCTAACCGATCACAATGACGCTTGTTATATTTTAATAGATCGGACAATTATGCACGCTACGGTATATTATGTGTTTATCTATTTATTTATTTTTATATGTTTTATTTATATAATGGGAAAGGGCGGTGATTTTAGACTTTTATTGGGGGAGGGGCTTTGGGGTAGTGTAATAGTGATTTGAACTTTTTTTTTTTTACACTTTTGAAGTCCCTTTGGGGGACTTCTACATTCACTACTTTGATTTTTACACTGATCATTGCTATGCCATAGGCATAGCATTGATCAGTGTTATCAGCGATCTGCTCATTGAGCCTGCCTGTGCAGGCTCAGTGTAGCAGATCGCCGATCGGACCGCACGGAGGCAGGTAAGAGACCTCCGGCAGTCCGTTTCAACGATCCGGCCCCCACCTGCTATGAAGCGCGCTCCGCTCCCGAGCACGCTTCATAGCGGGAGAAACACCCAGGACGTAAGGTTACATCATGGGTCGTCTGGGGACAGACTTCCATGACGTAACCCTACGTCCAGGGTCGTCTAGGGGTTAAGGAACTTATATTTGTAAACAATGGTTTTAATTTTTTACAGGCCATCAGATACAAGAAAAGTTATACTTGTTAAATATCATTTTAATCGTAACGACTTGTGGAACATATATAACAAGTCAGTTTAAACCCAGGGCGAACGGCGTAAAAACACATATCCACTAAAAACACAAAATGTGTTGTTGTTTTTTTCAATTTCACCACACATTGAATTTTTTCCTGCTTTTGCAGTGTACTTTATGCAAAAATTCAGGCTGTCAGTGCAAAGTACAATTAGTGGCGCAAAAAATAAGGGCTCATGTGGGTTTCTAGGTGAAAAAATGCAACTGCTATGGCCTTTTATGCACAAGGAGGAAAAAACGAAAACACAAAAATCAAAATTGCCCCGGTCCTTAAGGGGTTAAGAGGAAGTAAGTAAGCTTCTTCTAGGATCTTTATTTTCCAAAACCTTATTCCTGTTGGTACTGAGTTCTGCTGTGGAGTTTTCGATTTTATCCCCCCTCCTGTAAAGAAACTGCTGGATTTTTTTCTTTTCTCTGGTTGCACAATTATACATAGCCTGTGTGATTCCCCTCTCTCTCCCTGATCACAGCATCTGGCTGTAATTTACCCCTCCACACCTTATAGAGAACACAGGAATGCTCAGCCATGCCAAATGTTCTTGTGTATGGGGAGGGGGGGGGAGGGGGTTGACAGAAGGAAAACTGAAGGCCGAATGATGATTCGACTGTCAGTTATTGAAGATGTATAGGAACCTTTAGTCTGTACTACATATGTACTACTGCTGACATATGGCATCATCACTAGAGATGAGCGAACCTGGAGCATGCTCGAGTCGATCCGAACTCAAACTTTCGGTATTCGATTAGCGGTGGCTGCTGAACTTGGATAAAGCCCTAAGCCTATGTGGAAATCATGGATATAGTCATTGGCTGTATCCATGTTTTCCAGACAACCTTAGAGCTTTATCCAAGTTCAGCAGCCCCAGCTAATCAAATACTGAACGTTCGGGTTCGGATCGACTCAAACCCGAACCCGGTTTGCTCATCTCTAATCATAACCTTTCTGCAAATACTATTTGGTTTAGTATCAGAAATCTACTTCTGACATATGGCATCATAACCTTTCTGCAAATACTATTTGGTTTAGTATCAGAAATCTTATATATAATGAGGAAACAGAACAAAGGGAATTATCTCATCCCACTATTTTGCACTATAGATTTTTTTTTTATTTTTGACTAAGAAAGGGTAAAAGAAAAGTGGCACTCATCCAATTTAAAAATGTGAATGCTCAGCATATCCATTCCATTTAAGCTTTGTTTGCTCTAAAATATTTGGTCAGATGCCACTTCCTTCTGCAACTTTTAGACTGTAAAGTCCAGTACAGAAGGATTGCTTAGCCTTAGCTCGGGATCTAACTTACTCCGTGTTCTTTTCTGTAGTTCATAAAGAATATTGCAAAAATGGAGACAGCCTTTACCGACAAAGATACTTATCAAGATATCTTTGATCCAGAAGGATACTTAAATACTTATTATAACCCTAAATCCGGAATTCTTGTGGTCGATGGATTTCTAGATTTTGCACTAAAGAAGCTTCATGAGTCTTTCACTACAAGTAAGTTCAATGAATGTTATTATATTGGTGTAATTTATAAGTTGGTCAAAATCCTAATTATACAAACTGTACCATGCCTGTAGTTTATCGGCTAATTTGTTCTGTTGATAATTGCACCAGGAGATATTGCCTGGGTCAGTAAAACCCATAAAGTAATGATTAAGGGCTAGCAATAATGTAGTACTGGGACTCTCTTAGTATGCTGTGTGATCACACAAATAGTAAGACATTGCTAGAGTCATTGCTAATGTTTCTACTTGTATCTAAACATGTTAGATAATAATTTGCTACAGTACTCCCCTTCTTCAGGAGTAATAAGAATAAAAAGTAAGGAATAAAAGCTTGTTCTAAGTGAATAGTGTTGAGCTGTAATACCACTCTTGGACAACTTTTAAATCTGGACAAAATGGACAAAAATACATTCCAATTCCACCAACCAGTGCAACTTGTAACTTCAAACATCAATGGGATAATTTATACTATCTTTTGTCTATAGGAGGTGTAAAGGGTAAAACATTGATTGATATTGGGCATGGACCTACCATTTTTCAGGACCTCTCAGCTTGTGAAGCTTTTGATGAGATCATTGGTGCCGACTATACTGATCGCAACCGAGAATACTATGAAAGAAGCCTGAGAAATGAACCTGGAACATTTGACTGGACCAACGTGATTCAAAAAGTCTGTGACATGGAAGGGAAAGGGTACGTTCAATGAATCTATTATCTTAGACTCAATAAAAAAAATATTAAAAGGAAAATGTCACACTGAACACTCATACAATCTGAGAGCAGTATGTTATAGAACATAAATGGGTTGATTTAATTTGTGTGTGTTTGTGGGGGGGGAGCAACATTTTTAATTTATTCATGTAAATTCTTGCTCTCTCTGGGACGAGGAGTCCAGTTGGTAGTCCTAGTCATTGACTGGCAGTGACATCTTTACGCTTCGGGGCCTATTCCACAGAGCGATAATCGGCTGAATCGGCCTGATTCGGCCGATTATTGCTCCAGGAAATAGAGACAATGATCAGCCGATGTCATCGGTTGATCGTTTATTTAGAGTCAAACCTAAAATCATTAGGCACCGACTGCGCATGGGCAACCGACGATTCCACAAGCACAATACTTTACCTAATCATGTTGCAGGGCTTCTCCTGCACTCCTTCTTCCTCCCAGTCGCGCGCGCACTAGCAGCTCAGACCACTCAGCCAATCACTGGCAAGGACTGCCGCGGCCAGTGATTGGCTGAGCGGTCTGTCAGCTCAGACAGGCCGCACCAAAGCTGCTGCTGCATGCAGGACTGGGAGGAAGAAGGAGCACAGAAGAAGCCCTGCAACATGGTTAGGTAAAGCATTGTGTTTAAACCAGGGCTACAAGGACATTGTTAACAATGTCCCTGCAGCCCTCACTAAACGATTATCGGGCCGTGTAATAGGCCCAGTAAACAAGCGCCAATTTAGCAGATCAGAGCTCATTTACATTATTGATCGGGCCCCCATCTGCCCATGGAATAGGAACCTTACTCATGCAAATAGACTGTCACTCATTAAGTCACGCAGAAGCGTGCACTCTGCCTCTTCATCTCCCTCTTAGTGCTAAAGTAGCAGTCGACTGAATTATAATTATATGTACCGGAAGTTACATAGCGCTCTATTATAATTCCATCCACCGTTACTTTGCATCTGCACCTTCATTCTAACATTTGGTGGGAGTCCCCCGGACCCCGATACAAACCTCTGACATGTCATTATGACATATCAGAAGTTTGTTTAAATGATAGGTACCCGTTAAATAATATGTTAATTTTGAGTTTACCGTAATCTTTCTGTGACAGGACATCAGTGGAAGAGAAGAAAGAGAAGCTTAAAAACACAGTGAAGAAAACTCTGAAATGTGATGTCCTCAAGAGCCACCCACTAGAGCCATTGGTTTTGCCCAAGGTTGACTGCGTGATAACTCTTGGCTGTCTGGAGTGTGCTTGCAGTGATCTGGACACCTATCGAAATGTTCTTAAAAATGTCTCTTCTTTGTTAAAAATAGGAGGTCACATAATCATAACTGAGATTCTTAACTGTAGCTCATACTTATCAGGAGGTAAAAGGTTCTCATGTCTGGTGCTAACAGAGGAGTTTATGAGAAGTGCAATGACAGAGACGGGTTTTGAGATTGTAGATCTGGAAGTCATCTACAGAAAGTATGACAAGGATCAGTTTGAGCTTTGCAACCATGACTCAAGTTTGTTTGTTCTGGCTCGCAAGGTAAGAGAGGTTTAGTTTAGTGGGAAAAAGGGGTATTCCAGTACATTAGAATACCCCTTTAATCTTATCCTACATGGACCTTCAAACCCATATTGGATTCAACTGAGGATTCGGATCAGGTGGAGTTAAGTGGCAATGCATAATATCACCACTTACCTTCATAGGCCATACAGTAAGTACTGGTGCCTAGCATATCGGGTAACATGGAAACTACCTATTGTTCAGTTAACATGGGGGACATGTATCCATTTAGGATTAATGGCTTCAGTAATTTACCATATAGCTGCCCACTCCAGACTGTGGTGCCCTATGTTAGAACTTTATCTATGTGCTGTACAGGAGGCATACACAGAACACTCATTGGGCCACTTATCGCAGGTAATCCACTACCAACACACGGGCCTACATAAGTCCCGACACATCTGATGGTGACCGTGCATCCTTACTGAAATCTCTTCTAGTTGGAAGTTGGCATAGATTTCTGTTACAATTTATGCCTGTTTGTGAGGTATACTTAAGTAAATCTGATGCACTTGTGATGCCAATACCTCGCCTCATGTTGCCAAGCTTTGACCACTTGGTAAGCTTAGCACAAAGTGTCAAAAAGCAACAAGATTTTTTTTGCAATCACTTTGCACAAAAAATGTTGTGACTTTTTGACAAGTACCAAGCGTTTTGTACCAAAATTTGCAACCTCTTCCCTAAGTATGCCCTGCTTCCCTAAGGGGCCTGCAGGGGGTGTGGCAAGGCGGGGAGAAGGCGCGGTCTACTCTGCGCCTACAAGCATGCTAAAAATCCACACCTAAACTGGTGTAGGACTCTGTGACTGCCCTATGACAGCCTCAGATTCACCAGATTTACTAAGAGGCATACGCCTTATTAAATCTGGCGTGAGGTATGGGGGCAGGGCTTTGTGTTGGATCAGTGTACCTCCAAGCCAAATTTAAAAATGCCACCCATGTGTATAGATATTGGGATATATTTACCAAGACTGGCCTACTCGTACCCCCCCCTCTTTCCCATAGCCAAATTTACTAAGCATGCCACTTAGTGCTGGCCAGCCCTGCACCTGGCCCAGGCATTACGCAGAAATCTGCATCTGCTCAGGGCAGGTTTAGATTTTTGCCTGGTTTACGTCTGGAATTTTTTTGTCTCTAACACAATCATCAACTTTTAGAACTGATTAATTTCTTACTAGGAAATGTATGTTATCATTGTCACCTGTCAGTTGTTATATATTTTAGGTGATTGGTATATATACACATATATGGTATATCTTATAATATATATGATAACATGTAATACTGCACAAATTACTACATCTAAAATAAAGCATACAGAAGATTGCTGCTGGAGACTCTGCTCTGAGAGAGGTTCCCTTTTACATATTCTATGGTCGTGCCCAGTTATTATTTCATATTGGCAAAAATGCAGAGACCTCTTGCAATCAGTAATACCTATTCCCCTTTCCTGGTCCCCCCAATTTGCTTTACTGTTAATTAATATGGAGAGCCTACCACAACGTTTTAGACCCTTTAGTTGTAAATTCCTGATTATATCAAAAATCGTATTGGTCAGGCATTGGAAAAACCCTGGATCTCCTAAACTGAACGAAGTTATTGACTCCATCAATAATACCTTTATCTATGAACGTATCATTGCCTTGGGCTCAATACGATACTACAAATTTGTAGAGGAATGGTCCCCATGGATGAACTCCACTCATTGCATAAACCCTCCTCCATAGGTAGACTCAGAATTTACTATTTATACCCTCTCTAACGCATGACATATAATATTTCAACAATATCCTAATATTGTTGCGCCAGATAAGACCTTATTAACCGATGCTCAACAATAACTTCTTACTGCATACCACTGTTGGCTATACAGCCATTGTTTTTTTTTTTCTGTTTTATGTTTTCACTGTAACTAATTTGTTCATTCAAAGACATGTAACGAAATCTATTAACCACTGATTCTATGAAAGAACTACTCTAAATCTAAGAGATGTACCACATCTTTGTATGTAAACTTGTGAACTGAAATTTATGTTATAGTAAGATTGTACCTCTCTGCTCAATATTCTCAAAATATTCTCAAACTATTGAAACTAAAATAAAGCATACATTTTATATGGCAATTGGATTTTCTTGCATGTTTAAGAAAAAAAAAAAAAAAGGTTTGCCAAAAACAAAAAAGACCTTCCTTTAGAATCATTCATTAGAGATTATGCCAAATACAATTGTGTAGTTATTGAGTCTCACAAGATACTACTGCATCCTCGGTTATTTAAGATCTAGTAAACACAGAAGCGTTTGAAAGTTTATGAACCCATCAGAATTACAAAACTTTTTCAACCCACCTACTGCTAGGCTGCTGCTAGGTTTGTACCTGGCTGCATATGAAAAAGAGAGCGACGTCAACTCTTTTCTTATTACACTTCATTTATTTTAAATATACTGCAGTACCGGCCAGGATGATCTTTCTGAGACCAGCCAATCTGTGACCCGGCCATGTAAGTGTGAACATAGCCTATATCTGTATATAGTGCAACATAGAGTCTTATTAAAGGATAATGTAGAGGTTCCCTTGTATGTCTTAGTGATAACTATTTTATTTGATGGGCCACTTATGGGTTTGCAACAGTACCATCTTGACACCTTCTATCCCTCTGACACGTTGCAGCTTTATTCTCATAATGCCTCTGACGTTGCGATATCCAGCGAGTCCAGTGAGTGATAAATCGGTAACATAAACCTTTGTGTATTCCTATGTGATGCAACTTCAACCTTTCTCCTTGTGATTAGGTTATCACTGTGAGTTTTTATCAGCAGGAGACAGGGAAGCTGCATCTCATAGGAATACAGTGGACTCTCAGCATACAGCAGATTGCAGAAACAGGCAGTGTAATTAAAGGGAACCAATCACGTTAAAGATGGCTATTAAGCTCAGGATGTGTGCTGGTAAACCACTCAGCACCCTTCCCATGCATGTCCTTATATCCCCTGTCCAGTGGCAGAACCCGATCCTGAAATGGATTGGGCCCCCTGACCAGACACTAGCAGCACTCGGCCGCCGAGCGGGCCTCCCGGGTGCTGCAAATGCCCAGCTGCAATGTGCCCGGCGTCCCCCGTCCGGAGGCCCCTCCCTGTCAGCGTCCCCTGCGTCCGTCCGGCATCCCCTGCGTCCCCCTGTCCAGCATAACATGCAGCCCCCACCTCCATCCAGCATACCTTGCAGCCCCGCCCCTGTACGGTATCTCCTGTGTCCCCCGACCGGCGGTCCAGTGCCCTCTGTGGCTCCCGTCCTGCGACCCCACCATCATCCAGCGGCCCCAGCCCCCCTCCCCCTCACATAGTGTGTCCCCAGCAGCCCCAGCCCCCCTACCACACAGTGTGGCCCCAGCCCCCCCACACACACACATAGTATGTCCCCAGCAGCCCCAGCCCCCCCACACACACACATAGTATGTCCCCAGCAGCCCCAGCCCCCCACACACACATAGTATGTCCCCAGCAGCCCCAGCCCCCCCACACACACATAGTATGTCCCCAGCAGCCCCAGCCCCCCCACACACACATAGTATGTCCCCAGCAGCCCCAGCCCCCCCCACACACACATAGTATGTCCCCAGCAGACCCAGCCTGCCCCCCTCCCACAGTGTGTCCCCAGGAGCACCCACCCTCCATACAGTGTCCCCAAAGTCCCCCTCCCCCGCAGTGTCCCAGGGACAACTCCCCCCCCCCCCCAGTGTCCCAGCATCACCCCCACCCTTCCCCACAGTGTCCCAGGGACAACTCCCCACCACCCCTGCATTGTCCTGAAGCCAATACCCACCCACACCCCCACAGTGTCCCAGGGCCAATCCCCCAGCCTGTATTACCCCCCCCCCCCCCCAGACTCAGACCATCACCCCCCCCCCCCCAGACCAGAGAGAAGAGGAAGGCGGGTAGAGCAGACACACAGGACGAAGCAGGAACCAGGACAGGTGAGATTACCGCCAGAAAATTACAACCCCCACTATGTCCTGCTAACAGTGCATGGTGGGAGTTGTAGTTTTGCAGCCTGTGGACATTCAAGTTGCAGAACTACAACCCCATCATGCCCTATTGGCAGTTCATAGTAGGGGATTTACAGGACTACATCTCCCAGCATGGTGTGTGGTAATGTACAGGACTACATCTCCCAGCATGGTGTGGGGGTAATATACAGGACTACATCTCCCAGCATGGTGTGTGGTAATATACAGGACTACATCCCCCAGCATGGTGTGTGGTAATATACAGGACTACATCTCCCAGCACGGTGTGGGGGTAATATACAGGATTACATCTCCCAGCACGGTGTGGGGTTAATATACAGGACTACATCTCCCAGCATGGTGTGGGGTAATATACAGGACTACATCTCCCAGCACGGTGTGGGGGTAAGATACAGGACTACATCTCCCAGCATGGTGTGTGGGGTAATATACAGGACTACATCCCCCAGCATGGTGTGTGTGGTAATATACAGGACTACATCTCCCAGCACGGTGTGTGTGGTAATATACAGGACTACATCTCCCAGCATGGTGTGTGGTAATATACAGGACTACATCCCCCAGCATGGTGTGTGTGGTAATATACAGGACTACATCTCCCAGCATGCAGTGTGGTAATATACAGGACTATATCTCCCAGCATGGTGTGTGGTAATATACAGGACTACATCTCCGAGCATGGTGTGTGGTAATATACAGGACTACATCTCCCAGCAAGGTGTGGGGGTATTATACAGGACTACATCTCCCAGCATGGTGTGTGAGGTAATATATGGGACTACATCTCCCAGCATGGTGTGTGAGGTAATATACAGGACTACATCTCCCAGCATGGTGTGTGGTAATATACAGGACTACATCTCACAGCATGATGTGTGGTAATATACAGGACCACATCTCCCAGCATGGTGTGTGGTAATATACAGGACTACATCTCCCAGCATGCTGTGTGGGGTAATATACAGGACTACATCTCCCAGCACGGTGTGTGTGGTAATATACAGGACTACATCTCCCAGTATGGTGTGTGGTAATATACAGGACTACATCTCCCAGCATGGTGTGTGGGGTAATATACTGGACTACATCTCCCAGCACGGTGTGTGTGGTAATATACAGGACTACATCTCCCAGTATGGTGTGTGGTAATATACAGGACTATATCTCCCAGCATGGTGTGTGAGGTAATATACAGGACTACATCTCCCAGCATGGTGTGTGGTAATATACAGGACTACATCTCACAGCATGATGTGTGGTAATATACAGGACTACATCTCCCAGCATGGTGTGTGGTAATATACAGGACTACATCTCCCAGCATGCTGTGTGGGGTAATATACAGGACTACATCTCCCAGCACGGTGTGTGTGGTAATATACAGGACTACATCTCCCAGTATGGTGTGTGGTAATATACAGGACTACATCTCCCAGCATGGTGTGTGGGGTAATATAGAGGACTATATCTCCCAGCATGGTGTGTGGTAATATACAGGACTATATCTCCCAGCATGGTGTGTGGGGGTAATATACAGGACTACATCTCCCAGCATGGTGTGTGGTAATATACAGGACTACATCTCCCAGCATGCTGTGTGGTAATATACAGGACTACATCTCCCAGCATGGTGTGTGGGGAAATATACTGGACTACATCTCAGCATGGTGTGTGGTAATATACAGGACTACATCTCCCAGCATGGTGTGTGGTAATATACGGGACTACATCTCCCAGCATGGTGTGGGGTAATATACAGGACTACATCTCCCAGCATGGTGTGTGGTAATATACAGGACTACATCTCCCAGCATGGTGTGTGGTAATATACAGGACTACATCTCCCAGCATGCTGTGTGGGGTAATATAGAGGACTATATCTCCCAGCATGGTGTGTGTGGTAATATACAGGACTACATCTCCCAACATGGTGTGTGTGGTAATATACGGGACTACATCTCCCAGCATGGTGTGTAGGGTAATATACAGGACTACATCTTCCAGCATGGTGTGTGGTAATATACAGGACTACATCTCCCAGCATGCAGTGTGGTAATATACAGGACTACATCTCCCAGCATGGTCTGTGGGATAATATGCAGGACAACATCACATAATAGGAGTTGTAGTTCTGCAACAGATGATGACAGTGTACACAAGGGGGAGACGGTGACACAGTACACTAGCGGCCATATGGGTACATGTAGGGCTCACAACACGTTGCCGGAGGCAGCTGTGTACCTCCAGCCATAAGAGCCTCCACACATACAGTAATTATCTTGCCTGACGCAGCGTTTCTTCGTTCTTACAGCTGGGTGGGCCAGTTGAGGATGTTGGGCAAGGGGGGGGCCCCATTCAGTTTTTTGCTATAGGGCCCCATGAATCCTAGTTACACCCCTGCCCCTGTCCCTGCAAAGGAAAACTTATAAACTTACTTTTACAGATTTATCCTTCAATAAAATTATTAGTAGAAGGGCTACAAAAACATTAAATTTCAGGAAGGCTAATTTCCAAAAACTAAGAGAGGACCTTGGGAACATAGACTGGGACAATGCCTTCAGAAATAAAAGTACACAAGAAAAATGGGACATATTTAAGAGCATCCTGGGTAAATTGTGTGAACGACACATTCCATATGGGAATAAACGTAGTAGAAATAAGAGAAATCCAATGTGGTTAACTACAGCTGTAAGGGGTGCAATAAATGATAAGAAACAAGCATTCAGACAACTAAAACAAGAAGGTAGTGGAGAAGCATTGAGCAACTATAGACAGAAGAATAGAATGTGTAAAACGCAAATAAAAGAAGCAAAAATAGTAACTGAAAGAAGGATAGCCACTGAAAGTAAAACAAATCCCAAAATGTTCTTCACCAATATAAATAACAAAAGACTTAAAACCGAAAATGTTGGTCCCCTCAAAAATAATCTGGGTGTAATGGTGGAGGGGGAAGAGGAAAAGGCCAATCTACTAAATACATTCTTCTCTACTGTATTCACAGAGGAGAATCCCATAACAGACGACATGACTAGGGATAATATAAATCCTCCCATAAATCTCACCTGCCTAACACAACAAGAAGTGGGGAAACGCCTTAAAAACATTAAAATCCATAAGTCACCGGGCCCAGAAGGTATCCATCCTAGAGTTTTGCAAGAATTAAATACTGTGTTGGACAGACCGTTATTCCTATTATTTAAAGATTCTATTACGACAGGGATTGTTCCACAGGACTGGCGCATAGCTAATGTGGTACCAATATTCAAGAAGGGGTCAAGGAGTGATCCTGGAAACTACAGGCCCGTAAGTCTAACATCTATAGTAGGTAAAGTATTTGAGGGGATTGTAAGAGATGCTATACTAGAGTATCGTAATGAAAATAATCTTATGACGCAGCACCAGCATGGATTTATGAGGGATCGGTCCTGTCAGACTAATCTGATCGGCTTCTATGAAGAGGTAAGTTATAGACTGGACCTGGGGGAGGCTGTGGATGTTGTGTATCTGGACTTTTCAAAGGCATTTGATACTGTGCCGCATGAAAGGTTGGTCTACAAAATGAGGATGCTGGGACTCGGGGAAAACGTATGCAAATGGGTAAGTAACTGGTTGTGTGATAGAAAACAGAGAGTGGCCATTGATGGAACATATTCAGATTGGGTTTTAGTTACTTGTGGGGTACCACAGGGGTCAGTGTTGGGTCCACTTCTTTTTAATATTTTTTATTAATGATCTTGTAGAGGGGCTACAGAGTAGAATCTCCATTTTTGCAGATGATACTAAACTGGGTAAAGTAATCAGTACAGAGGAGGATAATATCATATTACAGAGGGATTTGGAGAAGCTAGAGGCTTGGGCGGAGAAATGGCAAATGAAGTTTAATGTGGATAAATGTAAGGTTATGCATTTGGGCCATAGAAATAATAAGTACAGTTATGTGCTAAATAATAAAACACTGGGTAAAACTACTTCCGAAAAGGACCTGGGGGTATTGGTGGACAGTAAACTCAACTTTAGTGATCAGTGCCAGGCAGTAGCTGCCAAGGCTAATAAAATAATGGGGTGCATCAAAAGAGGTATAGATGCTAAAGATGAGAACATAGTTTATCCTCTTTATAAATCACTAGTCAGACCACATATGGAATACTGTGTACAGTTCTGGGCACCGGTATATAAGAAGGACACAGCTGAACTAGAGCGGGTGCAGAGGAGGGCAACAAAGGTCATTAAGGGAATGGGTGGGTTACAGTACCAGGACAGGTTATCACGCTTGGGGTTATTTACGCTAGAAAAAAGACGTCTTAGGGGCGATCTGATCACAACGTACAAATATATGAATGGACAGTACAGAGATCTTTGTAGTGGTCTTTTTACTCCTAGATCTGTAACAATGACAAGGGGGCATCCTCTACGTCTAGAAGAAAGAAGATTTCATCATCAGCATCGACGCGGGTTCTTTACTGTACGAGCGGTAAGACTGTGGACCTCTCTGCCACATGATGTTGTCATGGCTGATTCATTAAATAAGTTCAAGGGAGGCCTGGATGCTTTTCTTGAACAATATAATATTACAAGTTATGGGCATTAGATTTCTGGTGATACGTTGATCCGGGGATTGTTCTGGTTGCATTGCAGTCGGGGGGAGGTGGGGGGGAGTTTCTCCCTGTGGTGGGGCGGTTGTCTTCTGCCCCATAGGGGTTTTTCGCCTTCCTGGATCAACACAGTAGGATTTTCCTAGGTTGAACCTGATGGACTCTTGTCTTCTTTCAACCTTATTTACTATGTTACTATGTTACTATGGTAATAATCCCCAAGTAGTCATCTGGGCGTTGGGCTGTGGAACGGTCCCCTGGGTGGTTCGGCGTGGTAGTGTGAGGGGCATGATTCAAACTCCAGTGAAGCTGTGACGTCCTCCAGAGGTGTGCCGTAGGGTCCAGCAGCGCGCCGGCGTTCTCATCATGCTGCCTACAGCACAGAATGGGACTTGCTGTACTGCACATGTGCGTTGTGACAAAGTCGGTGCCCCGCTGGACACTACAGCACGCCTCTGGAGGACGTCACAGGTTCACTGGAGTTTGAATCACGCCCCTCACACCCAGCCTCGGACTGGGCCACAGGGGAGCCAGGGAAACCCCTGGTGGGCCCCTCCCCCATCCTCCCTGTTGGTGGGCCCCTGCAGAGCCGGCATCCAGGCAGAGCTGTGACAGCCTGTAGTAACACTGGCACTACGCAGGGGGCAGTCAGTGTGTGCAGCTGTCATCTGACTGGGCCCTGGGTGATTTTTCCCAGCCAGATGACAGCCAGTGCCAGGGCCCCCTGCAACAGGCAAATACCATGGGCAGCTCTGCTTGGGCCCTCAATGGACCCAAGCACGCTGGTCCCCATCTCCCTACCATAGAGGTGTCAGGATGTGCAGAAGGAGCAGGACGTTGCACAGGTCACATGTCAGGGGCTGTGGCTGCTCACCTCCTCACCCTGCTGGCCTGCAGTCACCTCCTGTCTGCTGATAAGAAGTGTGGCATGGTCCAGCAGAAGTCAGAGGTCACAGAGGTCAGCTCCCTGTTACCCCCCTCCTCTACTGTCCGAGGTCCCAGGAGTCTGAAGAGGAAAAAGCTCCAAGTATACAGCCAAGTATACAGCCAGGTAAGCTTCCATTCTCAGTGGTC
Source organism: Dendropsophus ebraccatus (assembly GCF_027789765.1). Lineage (NCBI taxonomy): Eukaryota > Metazoa > Chordata > Amphibia > Anura > Hylidae > Dendropsophus > Dendropsophus ebraccatus. Next base: position 36,699,953 of record NC_091465.1, read on the forward strand.
AGGCACTATATTGTTTTCTATAACGCGTCTTTTCTTTGCATTCTAAGTAAATCACATTCATTTATTTTATATATTTGATCTATGAACATTCCTCTTGGGCAGCCCTAAATTTTCGGGAGTACCTTCTATTTTTGTTTATTTTCTCTCTCCAATATCTACTATATGGGAGCAAAGAGGATGCCTATACTGTATAAGCAAGAAGATTAAAATGTTTGTCTGGCAGATGACGAGTTGTGGCTGGAAGAAGTCTATATGCTGGCCAAGGCCAAAGAGAAAAAGAGATAGAAAAGTGAACTACTCTGATCAGAGAACATGAGGGGCATGATTAGATCGCCGAACTGCCCAGGGGACCGTGACTACCTTCCCACAGCCTTACGCCCAGATGACTATTTGGGGGTTATTCAGTCAATAATCAGGAAATCGCCAAGTGTCAATCCTCAAACCGGTATTCACACAGGCACTTGTTAACCCTGTTCACAGTCCAATAATCACGTCATACCAGTATATCCTTCAATATTGCAATTTTACAAAAAATACAAGAAACACTTGTTTTCCAAAGGTAACATTCACCCTTTGTGCAGAGTTCAGACAGTTGCGATGCAATGCGGAGGCGGCACAATCTCTTCAGCTCAGCCGAGCTTCACATGGGAAAATCCACCGGGATGATCAGCGTTGGAACAATGCTGCTAGTCTGCGACGTTTCGAGTCCAATCTCTTTGTCAAGCATGAGTTACTTGGGGGTTATTACCATACAGTGCGCCAATCTGTAAAATTAAGTTTATATGTTTTCCTTTGCAGGGACAGGGGATATAGGGACATGTATGGGAAGTGTGCTGAGGGGTTTATCAGCACACTTCCTGAGCTTAATAGCCATTTTAACATGATTGCTTCCCTTTAAGTTTTATAACTATGCAACTATGCAAAAGAAAGAAGACGGTCAGCACATACAAAAATGATTAAAAAAAATTTCCTGGGTACATGATGTTTATGGCTGCAGAACAGATGCAAAAAAAACAACAGCACTCTAAAATTGTTAAGGCACATAAATACAAAATATATAACATTTTAATCTACATTACTGCTGTATTTATTATAGAAGTAAACTTGAGGCACTTAACACAGGTTTGATCAAATAGTCCCCCCCCCCCCCCCCATCCACTATACTCACCTCTCACAGACTATTAAATACAAAATAATAATATAGTAGGCGCCAACATTTACATACCATAACATAAATATAGCAGTAAGGTAGTTAAAATGTTTTTATTTTCTTTGTATATTCTTAGTGTCCTTAGCGTTTTTGTGTGCTATTAGGAACATTGCCTCAGATTTACTAATGTGTCTGTGCCAGAATTTTGGCTGAAAAAGTGGCGCACAGAATTTTTCTCCACATTTATTATGCATTTTGGACACGTTTCCACCAATTACAGACACTTTTTTGCCTTGTACGAAAAAGGGGCGGAGTTTATGCACAACTAGAGCATGGTCAAGTTTGCACTAAAAACTGCACTTAAATATGGCTGAAATAGATGATTTCTCCATTTTGGCTAGGTGGTGTAGGCACCGTAGCTCTAGCAGAATTCTATTACTAAGTAAATGATAAGGGGCAAATAAGGACTTTCCAGGTAACACAGCCAAGTCGTGAGCTTCTTTATTACAATATTATACTACACTGAGCAGAGAAAGAAGAGGGGCAGAGGTAAGAGACACCAAGACACTAATAATATGCCTATATCTATTTGACATATTTTGGTATATCAAAATGTACACTAACTCCTGATCAGAGATGAGTGAATCTGGCTTCACTTCTGCAGAGACTGGTTTGTTTTTGCTTCCTCTCATAGTGAATACTATCCTCAGATTGCACTTTTCCTTCCACCAAAACTAACTCCTCCTACAGGGGCCAAATTAAACCCTCCTGTGAGTGGTGGGGCTGAGAGTGTGTGTGTGTGAGTGAGAAGAGATAGAAGAGAACCAGCACCTGGGATTGGTCTGCATATAACACATGATACAAACAATTTAACCCTTCCACTCCTTCAGCTGTGCAATAGGTTGACTAGAGAAAGTAGTGACACTTAGTGGGGAAAACACAATAATACGTCTCCCACCCATGTGAACCTGAGGGAGTGACTTACTAAGGTGCCATAGACAGCACCCAGTGGTGGGACACAAACTATACTCAACCACCTGACAGAGCCCTAGTTCTCTAGCTACCGGGTTAACGATCTAGTTGGGCAGAAGGTGGTCATATATGCAAAGATGATATATACAGTATAAGTGAGTACAAGGGTTTCTTCTTTTAAGTAACTACACTACAATAAAGTACTGAGCTAACTAGACAAGAGCCCCCACACTACCCTCGCTACACCAAGACTTATTCTACTTCTTCACCTCTACCTAAAATCTACCTTAAGTAATGTCTTTTTTGCACTAGTGCCTGTGAGTGGTCCTGTTCCTGTATTTTAGTTTATAGCACTGAAGCCCTCTACAGTAAAGATTCAACTCTTGTTTATGTGCTGGACTCAGTTTACTTGTGCCACACCCGCACCCACACACCCCACTACCGTTCTACCAAGCACCGTTGCCCGTGTTAATGGGGGTGGGTACTGTCACTCCTGGCCCACCGTGCCTAAGCCACAACATCTGCATACATCTGCAAACAATTCTTCATGCTTCAGCTGAAAAACATGCTATGTTATTTAGTGAGTGAAGCAAAAAGAGGGCTTGCCTTGGCTTTGTTCCAGGAAACACAGTCAAGTCATGCGCTTGTTTGCTATAGTTATATATCTGCACTGACCGCAGAAAGAAGAACAGAGGTAAGAGACACAAAACTAACATTATGCCTATAACAATCTGCCACTACATATAACCTATGACCTTTGGAGGTGTAATACTGCGTGACCAGAAAATAAATAAATATCATGGAGTTTTGCAGTGTACACACACTTTGCAGTGCTAACAGTTTGTGCTATATCCTGAAGAAGACATAGGGCAAACTACAGGCCACAGTCCATTCCCTTCCTCCTTTTATCTGGTTAAAGCTGAGGATAAGAAGGAGAAACGTGCACAAACATATTCCGCCTCCTCGGTCTTTATGACTCTGTACCACAGTCTGCACTGACAGACATTCTTTTCTACTCTGGTGTCTTTGCTGGCTGGCCGCCCCTCTGCATGGATTCAGGATCGAAGTCTTGGTGGGTAGAAAAAATAAAACGCAACAGTGCATGACATAGCTATACTAACATATCATCAGCTTAGGGGAAACTTTACAGCAGTTGATGGGCTGGACTGAGTAGTTTTTTTAACGGCCTTATAAATATTCTAGTCAGGCTTGGTTGATATGTGTAAGAGTCTTTGCTATGTAAAAGGGAACACAGGAAAATATGTCATTTGGGACCATTTCACGTTACATTTATGGCCTATCCATCCACAGGATAGGAAATAAAAATTAGATATGATGTACAGGTGTAACATACATCCAGGCAGTGTCGGACTGTGGTATCTGGGGCCCAAAAGAGGAAATGATCCTGGGGTCCCACCAATGAAGAACCAGTGAGAAACGACAGTGTTTGCGCAGGTTCTAAAGCTGGGGGCCCACTGGAGGATCCTCTGGTGGGCCAGTCTAACACTGCACCCAGGCTCTTGCTGTAATGGTCAGGATCTAAGCTAGCTATGATCCCTGCTATTGCACCCCCTGAATGTCATGATAAATAGAGAGAGGGATTCCTCCAGGATTTTATAGTCAGCTTGTTAGTAATGCACTGCACTACATAAAACATACATGAGATGAGTTTAAAAATGTTGTACTGGCAAGTCCAGTACAAGAGCAAGGACACCTGTCAAAGAAAAGGGTCCCTGTTCCTATTTTTAAGTATTGCTTAGTTGTTGGTAAGACACTGCTCCTGCTTGGTCTTCATTAGCCAAGAGGACTGAAGTGCAAGGACCTGTGTCTGTACTTAGATCAGTGACTGTTGTAAAAAGTATCAGAGACCTATACCAGCAATCACTGGTACAGTGCCAGATTATGCCAGGACTGCCAAAGAGGTGCAAAGAGGTAGACGTTTTGTAAGGCGATTTGCTACTGATCTGGACTGTTCCTGTCACAGACAGAGGTGGCAGTAGAGAGCACTGTGTCAGACTGCAAAGAATACACAACTTCCTGCAGGACAAACGGCAGGTGATAAGTACTGGAATACTTTTAAATAGACATCATTTACAAATCTGTATAACTTTCTGGTGCCAGTTGGAAAAAAAAGTGACATAAAAATGTTCTACCACCATGGACCACTCTGGCCACCACAGATTTCTCTGAACACTGAGACAATGTGCCTCCTGAATGGTCCTCTAAATAGAACAGCAGAGTAAATACAGATCTTTGGTGCACCTCATGGATTTCTTACATTATGAGCAAACTGAAATTGGGTTAAAGCACAAAGAATATAATGAATTATTTTAAATGCAGGATTATATTCTGAAGAACCTAAGTGACAGTCATCCTAAGAATAAAGCGGCATGGAGACTCCCTTTACCTCTCAGCAAACCTACATAGATGAGTTCAGTCCTTTAGATTACCTCCAGACATATTATGTATCAAAGGATGGAAGTACACTTGATGAATGGACGGAATTTGTCGTGAGGAACCTTCATGAGACATTCGCTGCAGGTAAATAATATAAATGATGGATCTAGGTTGAACTTAAGTAGTTGATCTATTAGCAGAGCCGTCGGGTTGGAAAAAAATCGAATTGTTTATCTGTATGGCTGTAGTTTATTTTTTAGTTTGCTGATGTAAAGGAAAATTCCAGTCACTGATGACAAGCAGAGATTCTTGATAGGCCTAACCTGCACAGTTAGGCCATGTTCACACAAGGTAAGTTCAGTATTAACCACAGCAGTTGTTGCCGAGTTTCAACAATGTCCATGACTAATGCTGAACTTACACTGTGCTGCAGCTAGAGGGAATCTTGGCCAGAGTGTATACATAGTATACACTCCGGCCAGGATTGCTAGCGGCCACACAAACTGATGCACCCACATGCACCCGAATTTATTAGTAGTGAAGATCATCCAGCCGGTACTGAGCTTCAGTAACACCGGCCGTTCTGTGATCCGGCCGGGTCACAGAACGGCCGGTGTTATACATAGTGTGAACATGGCTTTACACTGTAACAAATCAAAAGATGTGTGCAAAGGACACGTTCAAGGCAGGTTTACAGCCTTCCAAAGTAAAATAGATACAGTGGTACCTCAGTTCTCAAACTGGTCAGAAATCAAACTGTATTTTCAAGGAAAGTTTGCTTTGGTTCTCAAGCTCTTGCTCGGTTCTCAAACACTTTTCAGGCCCCCAGTCTTGAAGTACAGTAATACCGTGGTATTCAAATGAAAATTTGCCTGGAAGTAATGTTCAGAATTCAAACTTTGCTCGGTATCTGAACGTTTTTGCGAGTGTGGATGGTGGGTTGTACCTGGTGAGTTTAGCACTGATGAGGCTTCACATACAGTACAGTGCTAAATTCACACAACGTAACTTTTCAATAAATAACGTCCGTTGCAACACCGGCCGCTATTTATTGAAAATTAAGTCTATAGGGACCAAGCCCAAAATGACCCAGTGGATGGCACCAATTTTCTTTTTTGCGTTTTTGTTTTTTCCTCCTCCCCTTCAAAGAGCTCTAGCACTTTCAGTTTTCTATCTACAAGGCCATGTAATGGCTTGTTTGTTACAGGAATAGTTGTACTATGTAATGGCGTCTTTCATTTTACCATAACATGTATGATGGAATCCCAAAATATTATTAATGAAAATATAAATTGGTTAAATCGTAAAAAAAGAATGCAATATGGTAACTTTTGAGGGGTTCCTGTGTCTACGTATACCACTATACAGTAAAAGTGACATGATACCATTATTCTATAGGTCAGTCCGAACACAGCCACTTGCAGGTTCACATAGATTTTCAAATGTTATATATATTTTTTTTATGAAATCCTTTTTTTTGCAATTAATTATTAATAAAATGGCCCTATTGTGACGCTTATAACGGTTTTAGTTTTTCACCTACAGGGCTGCATGGGGTGTCATTTTTTACACCATGATCTTTAGTTTTTATTAATACTATATTTGTGTAGATCGGACGTTTTGATCACTTTTTTATAAAAATGTTTTATATATACGATGTAAAAAAAAAAATCTGCAATCCTGGCACTATTTTCCCTCTTTTCGTTTAAGCCATTCGCCGTACGCGATGACGATTGTTATATTTTAATAGATCATGCCGAGATGAGTGTTGAGCAGCTCTGTGTCCTGGGTGTAGAGTCTTTGCTATGTGACCATCACAGGACAAATACTACAGGGGGATAGCTACATAGGGGATCCTCTTTACTGGGCAGGCTAAAAACTAGGGGATGGGAGGCTACCTACTGTACATGGATGCACGGAGGGGCCCAACTTCTATATGGAGGTACAGAAAATATATAGCACAGGGTTACCCTATTACTATTTGGAGGCACATATGGGGAAAAATTGGTTATTTACCCAGGTGATCGCTAGATCTTCCGGGCAGCCCTTAGAAGGTAGCGGGGGACTGCTGCCTCTGTTCCTGTTATGCCCCTATTCCACGGGTCGTTAGAGGATTAAACGAGCGCTGTCAGCGCTCGTTTGCTCCTCGTTCCCCGCTCGCTGCCGCCGCTATTCAACGCGGCGGCAGCGAGCGGGTGACTGCGGGAGGGGGCGGCGGGGAGCTGCGGGGGGGGGGGGCTGCCCGGGTGATCGCTAATCGTCCGGGCAGCCCATAGGATATAGCAGTGTCTGCTGCCGACGCTCCTATTCAACGGAGCGACGGCAGCAGATCGCTGCTATATCAGTCGCTTGTTTTTCAACATGTTGAAAAACAAGCGACTGCAACGGATCGTTGCACTCTATTCCACGGGATGATTATTGTCCGTAGCGGCCGATATCGGCCGAATACGGACAATAATCGTTCCGTGGAATAGGGCCTTTACTTATTGCTGCTATCGTGATCGTTTATTTTTCACTACGTTGTCTTCTATTACATGAGCCAATGTCGTCCGAATGGCCCGGTAATCGCTTTGTGTAATAGGACCTTAAGGCTCTGTCGATCAAGGGCCCACATAAATCTGGAACCGGCCCTGTCTACTATACAGTTAGATTACTTAGTGAAAGATTATTGCTAACCCCACTTAGATTCCTAGGACACGGATTCCTGATACTGTATATGTCCCTTTTTCACCGTCTTTCACCTAAAACATAATAATGTACCAACAGCCGTCATTGCACTGATAGACGGCCAAACAAAGGAATGATAGACGTAATTTTTTATTTTCAAAAACATAGGAAAAACGTGTGAAAATAGCCAAAAAGTCATATTTAGATTTATTACATTTACAATAAAATTTCAGTAACTTACGTATTGTACATTGCTGCTAGGGGTAGCACTGCTGAATATTTTCTTTGTGTCCCTTTACTTTTGCATTAATATTGCAGCTATTTTATCTTCTAAGGTGGAGTGAGAGGAGATACTGTGATAGATTTTGGCGCTGGACCCACCATTTATCACCTTCTCTCTGCTTGTGAAGTGTTTGATAAAATCATCACCTCAGATTTCCTGGCGCAAAACCGAGCTGAACTTGAGAAATGGCTGAAGAAGGATCCCAAGGCTTTTGACTGGACACCAGTTATAAAATATGTATGCGAGCTGGAAGGAAACAGGTAATAAAATGGTTCCTTAGATAGTGTTTTGTTGCAAGTGGTAGCTGCACCTGCAAAGATGAGACTTTTAGGCTCCTATTGTGTTGCTCCACCAATATACTGTATACCCCTTGTTCAAGATGGATAGGAGATGTGGCCTCCTCCCACAACAGAGTTTTTAATGATTTACGCCTACTTGCAGTTGGAACTCATGATACAAATCTACACCAGTATTGGAACAGGTGTAGATTTTTTTCTTCAATGCCTGCACCAGGCGCTGGGACAGCAAGCTGTACTAAGAGGCATACATCTCTTAGTAAATCTGGATGGGGGACAGGGGGAGGGGCTTTATTTAAGACTAACATACTTGTCTGCCACTCTTGATAAATGTTCCCCTAATGCATCTTTACCATATAGCATCAGTGTTTGCTATGCCCTTATAACAATATTTTTAGCACATAAACAGAAGTGGTAATGAAGTAATGTATATGTTTTGCCATTAGATGTCAGTAGTACTGTATGTATATTCATGTATATAAGTCACACAGCTGTAGTCATGTACTAATTGTGCTGCAGCCTGTCATTAACCCTTTAAATGCTGCGATCGCATTGCGATAGCGGCATTTAAGTGTAAGTGATAGGAGTAGCTCCTGTCACTTACCGATCAGTGCCGTGGGTGCCAATTGCTATTCGGACGACGGAGGTCTCTTACCTTCCTTAGTGCGGTCTGGCCAGCGTTCCGCTCATAGAGTCTGCCACAGGCAGAGTCTATGTGCGAAGCACCGATGACAGTTATCAATGCTATGCCTATTGCATAGCATTGAACAGTGCATGCAATCTATTGATTGCATGTAAAAAGTGGTTAAAAAAAAGTAAAAATGTTTTTAAAAAATACCCCAAAATACCTATTCCAAAATACCTAGGGGGTGATAAAAATAAATATGTTATATACCATCGCGTATATAATTGTCCGATCTGATAACATTTTTTGTTACATTGCATATATTAAAAATATTAATAAAAATTGATCAAAACGTCCGATCTACACAAGTACTAGAGATCATGGCGCAAAAAATTACCATTTTATTAATAATTAATTGCGAAAAAAATAAATGATTTCATAAAAAAAAAAATAAAACATTCGAGAATCTGTGTAAATCTGCATATTGTTGTGTTCGGCCGGCCTACAGAATAGCGGTATCATGTCACTTTTACTGTTAAGTCCCTTGTGTAGACAAAGGAACCCCCTAAAAGTTACAATATTGCATTTTATTTTATAAATAATATTTTTGGGGTTCCATCATAAATGTTATGGTAGATTGAAAGCTGCCATTACAAAGTACACATGTTGCTGAAAGAAACAAGCCCTCACATGGCCCTATAGATAGAAAAATACAGGTGCTAGAGCTCTTAGAAGGAGAGCAAACGAAAAATGCAAAAATGAAAACTGGCACGGTCCTATGGGTCATTTTAGGCTGGGTCATGAAGGGGTTAAACAAGAAGTCCAACAAATTGATAAAAAGTAAACAGGCAGCTGATCCGGGGTCCTGTTGACAGCCACCAGTGTCCTGCATCTCTTCTAGCTCCAACCTCATGGCCCGGCTGAATGATTGCCCACTCAGCCAATCAGTGACTTGGGTGGACACTGCCCCAGTCACTGACTGGCTGGTTGGGCAATTGCTGAGCTGGTCTGTGAAGGTGCAGAAGGGAGCGCCAGGTATGTGACGTACCAGGACTCCAGCCAAAGATGAGAGCTGCCAGCTGTCAACAGGGAGTGGTACAACGGAGGCAGGAGGACTTACTTGTTTATTATTTTGTTACACCCCTCTGTCTTTTATACTGTTTTTTAAAAAAAAGGGTTGTTTTTTTTCCCCACTGCAGCTTTGATAATAGTGGCCAATATTAGATCTGTAGAGAACCAATTTCCAATGACAAAAAGTGAATCCCCACTGATTTGATATTAATAGATAGGCCATCAGTATTACAGTGCTGGAAAACCACTTTAAAACGGCTATACATTTATTAATATGGGGTAAAAAAAATTATACTTTTACATATTTTAGGGAGAATTATCAACAAAAGGCAGAGAAACTCCGCAGTAAGGTGAAAGAAGTCCTGAAATGTGATGCTCTGAAAAGAAACCCTTATCACCCCGTCGTTCTGCAACCTGCTGACTGTCTTCTTACATGTCTCTGTCTTGAAGCCCCTTGCGAAGACGTAAAATCATTCTGTAATGTTCTGAAAAATTTTAAGGATTTGATTAAACCCGGAGGTCACTTACTGATTTTAAGTGTACTAAAATCTTCATTTTACTATGTGGGTGACAAGTATTTTACCACTATGTGTGCAACTAGAGAGGAGATCGAAGAAGCTTTTAAAGAGGCAGGTTATGAAATTGCAAAAGCTGTGTATGGTCCGCGTAATGATAAATCAAGGCCGGATATTACTGACTATGATGGTCACTATTACATTCATGCCCGAAAACCAAAGTAAAGTGAACTCTCCAGTCTTTCTAGCAAGTGCCTTACTTCCATACCTACATATACTTAAACGTTAGATACATAAATAATTTTTTAGAGATTGCTTGTTTGCACATTACAGAAATGGGCAGCTTTATAATGTAGCACAAAGCAGTTTGAGAGTAGAAAAGTTGCTGGTAACAGCCACAAAATCATAAACTTTGAACTCTTTTCCAAGTGAATAAAGATCATCCTCAGGTCATGTTCAAGTGCCTTTATGCAATTTGGCATACAGTTAAAGGGAACCATTCAACACATTTGTGCTGATTGGGCTCCCAGAACAGCTGCATGCACCTCGCAGCCGGGTCTCCTGTGGTGTCGGGGGGCCGGGCTCCGTGGGCTTCATGTACAGTGAAATGCATTTTAATTCAACACTTAAGGCGGCGGAAGAGCTGTGAACTAGTCATCTGGGCTGTGACTAGTCATGGCTCTCTGTCCTGTCAGCATGCTTTACCGGGTGAGTGACAGGCAAGGAGACCAGTTAGCAGCCGCTAATCACCCCACAGAGCGCACTGACAGGACAGAGAGCCCTAACCAGTCACAGCACAGATGACTTGTTCTCATCTCTCTCTCCGCCTCAGGTGTGGAATTAGGCGTAGTTCACACACAGTAAGAGACTGTCCGTTACGCTACCCCGTCACGGAACGGCTGGTCTCTGTCCGGATCAACCCGGCCGGTACTTAAGTACCAGCTGGGTGATCTTTCCGGCCGTGGAGCTCTGATGAAGGCGCATCAGCATGCGCCCGCATCAGAGCTTCCCATAGCCCACAGTGAAGCAAGCGTCCAGAGCCGCTTGCTTCACTGTGTGAACTGACATTTTTTTCCGGCGCCGCATGGGATCGCAGCCGGAGCGTATACGATCCCATTGAAAATAAGGCTATGTTCCACCCCTCAAAACTACAGCCGTAGTTCTGCGGCGAGAACTACGGCCGTAGTTTTACATAGTGTGAATATAGCCTTAAAATGTATTTTACCATATGTTTGCATGCCTAGTGTCTTTTTTGATTTCATGTTGTTATGGAAACCTTCAATAGAAAAATAATGAAAATAAAATAAAATGGTTCAAAAAATAAACTTTTTAGGCCTCATTTACTAAGATTGTCTGGTTTTCAACAATCCTACACGTAAACATTTGAGTTTCCCAAACCGATCGATTTATTGATGTGTATCATGGTTTGGTAAATCTGTTGACTAAACTAAAACCGTCCCTCCAGCCTGATTTTTAGAATATAAAAAAAGGTTGTTTGATACAAAGTCAGTTATGGCGGGTTTAACCCCTTAAGGCAGGAGGCTGGGCCTTAAGGCAGGAGGCCGTAAATGTACACCCTGCCGCGGTCCTGGGCTATGGAGCGGGCTCACAAGCTGAACTCGCCCCATTGCGGGTGAGGACCAGCTGCTATCTGCAGCCAGGCCCTCACCCTCAATGGCGGCTAACCGCAATCTCTCGGCCGCCACAATTAACCCCGCGGTGCGTCGCGGCGTTTAAGTGTAAGTGACAGAAGCATTTCCTGTCACTTATCGATCGTTAGAAAACCTAGTAAACATGCGTAACGCTGTTTTCAAACCGACCTATAGAATAAAGAAAAAATGCCAGTTTTACTGTAAAGTGCATTACCTAAACATTGATCCCACCCAAAATTTGCCCCATAAATCCATATTGATAATGATATTTTGGGGGTTTTGTCATTCATTTTATGGCAGATTGAAAAAGGCTATTAAAAGTACACCTGCCCCTGAAAAAACAAGCCCTCACATGGCCCTGAAAGTGAAAAAATAAAATTATGTTATGGGTCTTAAAAGACAAGGAGGAAAAAACGAAAACGCAAGTGACAATTGGCCTTAAAGCTATTTCAGGCCCGGTCTTTAAGGGGTTAATAAGGATATACCTGGGTCACTCCTCCGTTTGGCGCCATTGTAGTTGCCACGTGGGACTACGTTATTTTTTAGTTTGGGACCCACACGTATTAGGAATAGAGATGAGCGAGCATGCTCGTCCGAGCTTGGTACTTCAAGTATTAGGGTACTTGTTAATTGGACGAGCACTTCGCGATAATCGAAACAATGGCATCTTCCTCTTCCTGCATGTTTGGCGGCTTTTTTTCAGCCAATCATCAAGCAGGAGTGTCTTTGGGAGCTCGTAGCATCATGTGGAAACCCTACATGTCGATAGTAGCGATTGGCTGGCCAGATCAGATGACCTGGGCATATAAGAATCAGGTCCCGCGGTGTTCGTGTCAGACGCAGGCTGGAAGAGATTAGGGAGAGAGCTGCTGTCTGTCAGGAAAAGCGTTAGGCAGGGAATTAGTGTGCAGTTAGGCAGGAATCCGACACGAAGAACCCAACAGTTCTTCTAAGGGCTTAACATTTTTAAAACATTTTTTTTGCTACTCCTGGCTGCTGGTTTGGACTTGTAGTGCAGCCGTCAGTAGTCAATTTGTCCTGTTGCTGACATTCTCTTGGCTGGCTGGGAATTGTCACATCAATTCTTTTGGCGGAATCAGCCGGCCCATAGAATGGTGTCTATGGAGCCAGCGGAAAAGCGCGCGGCCTTGAGCGCGTACAGGCGACGGAATTCCGCTGAATTTATCTGCGAGAATTCTGTAGTCTGAACCCACCCTTACAGTGGGAAGGGTAGAATGATCCAATTTGTCCTCCAAAACATGTTTCAACACAGGAAAGACAAGGATGCAGACGGATAAATTGCATTGCACAAGTCTTGTCTAACTCCCATACACTGAATAGTTATACTAAATTGCATAATTCGATTGGGAAACATCTAGCATTGCACAATAAAGATGTCTAGAACAAACACTGCCTCCAGTTTAGTGTAAACATTGAATATCATGGGCTCCAACATAGCCAGATTCTTCTCTCCAATAGGACAAAATACATAGATCTGCATTCAAGTGTACATTAAATATCATATATAGCCTTGGTGCAGATCACATCACTATTATTAGTCATATAAAAGTCAAATTTGCTGCTGAACAGTAAATACATTGACTAGAAAAAAGCCAAATTTACCAGCACAGGAAGGTACAGGTGAAGTATTGGATTCTCAATGTTAGATGGGACAGTAGTTAGATACAGTTGTTGAGAGGAAACATGGATTTGTTGTGCTTAGGAAGGAAAACTATACAAATGTAATATTATTGGTAACAGACAGCATAGGAGAGTACTCTATAAGGCTATGTAATACCTATAGATAATGCACTATGGGGTACCTGGGAGCCACCAATTATAAACCAGTAAGAAACAACATGCTGACCCATTTCCATCATAGATTTCAACTGTATCTGTGATGCTCCCCTGCAATGCTTTAGTAAATGGTGATAACATAAAAAAGTATAGTCATGGTTGTGTTCAACCTCAAGTCCCCCAGCAGGTCATGATTTGAGGATGCCCAATACAGAGGATTGCCAACATATCTTGAGGACTACAGACTGTCAGTAAATGATGGGGGTTGTTATGTTTACAGCTACAACTCCCAGCATGTACTGAAGGTCTGTAGCTGTTGTAGTTGGAGGGTCATACGTGCATTGTACACCGGATGCTTTGTGGAAGATCGGAAAAGCGTTAATAGGGGATATAAAAAAATAAATATATAATATGTCAACATATTATGACCATACATATCACCATATCGTTAGTCACATTATTACTAACCAAATCCAGTAAACCAAGACCAATATTTCCAATAATACCAGTACATAAGTAACAAATATAGTGATTAATACCACTATACCAGTACTAAATAATATTCACTTTACAAAAACCAGTATCCCCCTATACACTAATCCATATAGAACTAGATACAAATGGTAGAAAGGTTCCGCTTACCACATAAGTGATTATATTACAGTTACATCCAGTGACTCACAGGAGGTGTCGTCATCTCTGATCTGATCATTTTTTCGCCATCTGATCTGACTGTCATGAAGACTTCTCCTGGTGACAATTTGTCTCTGTAGAATCTACCAGACAAACATTTTAGGTTCTTTCCTCAAGCATCATCATTACCTCTTTACAAATGCAATATCTTTTGTGTTATTCAACAAATAGCAGTGCCCATTTTGTGCCCGCATTTAGTAGTTAGGTTCCTTTGTGCCCTCATACAGTAGTTAAAAAATACAAATAGCAAAAACTTTTTCTGGAGCGGTACCATTCCTAACTGTGAATATACTGTATACTGAAAAACCTAAAGTCAACCTTCCAATTGGTGAGTGGCAAAACCTCACCGATCCACAACCGACTACGCTCAAATTAATTTCAAACCAGGTTTGCTTCGATCCCTCTGGATCGGCTTTTTTATCCTTCACCCGTATGTATAAAAATTCACAAAATACCAAAATCAGGAGAGTAAACTGATAATCCAGTGTACTAATAAAAAACATATGAAATCTCTGCTACTCACACAACGGAGGAGAGTTGGGCCATACACCCCCCCACCCTTGATGCTCGATACTTCATCACACCCGCAGAATGTAACTCTTTGATCCGCGATTTCCACTCTGTGGGGTGAGTGCAAAGGACTCCAATGTGCAAAGGTCAGTAATTTTATTTATCGCAATCCAAAGTGTATCGGGGGATGTGGAATTGTCCAGTCTATTAAAATATAACAATATTATTCCTGCATGGTAAACGGCAGAAACAAAAAGAGGAGAGAAAAACACCAGGATTGCTGATTTAAAATTATATATATATCAGAAAAATATTAATAAAAAGTGATCATGGTGCAAAAAATTACACCCCCAACCAGCCCTTTTAAGTGAAAAAATAAAAGCTTTATGGCTCTTAGAAGGTGAGGAGAAACACTACTTCAATTTGACCTGGACATCTGTGCATCAATAACCTTTGATCATGAAGGGATTAATATAAGGTATTATGAGGCCAGGTGCATTATATAACTATTTCTATTTGAAACATGATATAATCATTAGAAGGATACTAATCTGAGGCTTCATATTACATGACTAGGTTTATAACAAGCCGTGAGATTTGAAACACAATCTGCTCTGACATCATAGGATCCCAGCCATAAATAGGATGACTTTCCCCAGAACGGCAAGATCCACCACAAGAGCAGGGGGCACTATGAATCCACCATTCACCAAACAGGAAACTTACATTAAGGAATTCAGTTCCATTGATTACTATAACACTTACTATGCTCCAGGGAAAGGTGTTCTTTTTGGAGAATGGACTGATTTTGTTTTGAAAAATCTTCATGAAACTTTTACTTCAGGTAAATATAATAACCCTACAGGAGCCACCCCCTGGCCCGGTCCTTCCCAGAGGGATATCTGGCTAGTCCTGTGTTTCAAGACTCTTAAATAAGGCTCCACAGGCTTTTTTTTTGCATATTCATGTTTCCCAGGGAGCAATGCACGTAGGATTTCACTGCATTGAGCGCTTTAACCAGCACCCGGCAGTGTTATGGCTGGTCTTCCTGAGATCAGTGATCTGTTTCTCTTATAAACCTGTAATGGAAACAGACAAGATACAATTTCTCCTAATAGAAATTTTCATACTTTAATTCACCTAGGTATCTTCCACACCAAGAAAGTGGTAACCACTAGTAATCCTCCACTTCCTGGGACTAACAAAATTTTGTTCTGTATGTGTCTATATTATTCAGTATATCAGTGCTTCAGTACTAGGTTATGTTCACACAATGGATTTCTTATGAAAAGAATGGTTGTTTTTTTTCAATTAAAACAATGTCTGTTCTTGTCATAGAGAAATGTGTTACATTGAAGTCAATGCAAACAGCGGCCGTTGTTCACACAGTGTATTGAACAACAGCTGTTGTTTGCTGTGGAGGTGGAAAAAATTGACATGTCAATTATCTCCGGAGTTGTGCATTGATTTAAATGCAATTTTCAACAGCCATTGTTTATGAGTGGCAACCAACGGCCATTGTCTGTACCTTGTGTGAACATAGCCCTATAGTATGTTCACAGTTACAGTTTACAATGTGTTCTTGTATATTGATTTGCATGTAGCTACATTACTCTATTGGATTTTCCAATATTTAATTTACCATACTTATAAGTTGTACATATATTTACCCAAACCTTTACGGGGCTTTTTCGCCGCCTTCTTGCCCCACAGAAAACCCCTTTAAAGATGCTTTCAGTGACTTTTTTATTGATGGCCTATCATCAGGATGGGTGATGGGTAATCACACCTTTGCTTGAATACTTCCTGCCAGGTTCCCTTGCAGATTAAATTTGATCACTGATGGGTCCTATAAGAATTTTTTTAATAGGCAACCAATAATAGAGTTGTCTTACCCACAAAACCCTTTTTTTAAACAATAGTGGCTGCAGGGAAATGTAACTGAAGCAAGAAGGACAGGAACATTCTGGGAGTGAGAGCATTTCTTAAAGACTGGTTATCCTGGTTTGCAGGGAGGGTCCCAGGTGGGGCATTATCTCCTATGATGTCGATTAGCTTTAACTATATTGATAATGCAAGCAACTACAAAACATTATAAGATATACGATTACTATATCTTATTAATAGACCAGCATATTACTGCTCTGAGCAACTTCTAAGTGACTCTACAGTATGTGGCCTCCCTGTACATGAGCCTGATGTGCATATGGCCTAAAGGGCCTATTACATGGCCCGATTTTTGGGTGCAAGCGAGCGCAGACCTGTCAAGTCAGCGCTCACTTGCTCCTTTTTCCCCGCTCGCTGACTGTGCTATTACACGCACTGACAGCAAGCAGGTAAGAGGGGGTGGGTCATAGGGAGCTGCCAGGGGCTGCCCAGGCAATCTTTAGATCATCTAGGGAGCCCATATGAGATAGCAGCGGTCTGCTGCCTTCGCTCCTATTATGTGGAGCGACAGCCAGCAGACCCCCGCTATCGGCATTGTTTGCTTTGAACTATGTTTTAAGGCACTATTACACCAAGCGATTATCGGCGGCTAATCGCTTTGTGTAATAGCTAGTGTTAAAAGGCAACAATCAGTCGACATGTCGGCTGATCGTTCTTTGTAGGAAGCAAACAATCACTCCATGTAAGAGGCTCTCCAATGGGTAGCCCCCCTGGAAATAACTGCACCCGTCCTTACCCTATCGGAGCTTGTAATAGCGCTGGTGGATAGTGGGGAGGATGAGCAAGCAAGCGCTCACCAGACAGGTCGGCACTCGCTTACTCCCAAAAATCAGGCCATTCTTTATATTAATTCTATTCTTGTTTTCAAATGTGTTTTATCACCAAGGAAATGTGAAAGGAGACATACTAATCGACTTTGGAGCCGGGCCCACAATATACCATCTGCTCTCTGCTTGTGAAGTGTTTAACAACATTATAACCTCTGATTTCCTTGAGCAAAACCGGATTCAGCTAGAGAAGTGGCTGAGAAAAGACCCAGATGCCTTAGACTGGACCCATGTTGTCAAATGTGTTTGTGAATTGGAAAGTAACAGGTACATAAAAGAGAAAACTATAAAAATGTTAATAAAACGTTAAAGATTTAAGTGCATGGATGGACTGGCTTTCTGGCTTGGTACAAGTTGGCCCCCATATCACTCTGTGCTATACCTCTGTATGAATGAACTTTCTTATGGAACTATACAGTAGATGGAATTCATCATGTTCTTTAGATGTCATATTATAGACGTATTCTCCCATAGAAGCACTGCTTATTGGGATAGCTCTGCAATATCGTCCTGTATGAAGACATCACATGGTTGAACACAGATTAACCCCTTAAGGACCCATGACGTAACAGTATGTCATGGAATCCTGTCACTTAAGGACCTATGACGTACCTGTACGCCAGTGGGTCCGACAGCACTATGAAGTGAGCTCATGAGCTGAGCTCACTTCATAGCATGTGGGGACTCACTTTTAATGACGAGCCGCTGCGGCACTTACATCAGTGACAGGAGCTGCAGCTCCTGTCACTGTCCAATCGGTTCCGAGCATTCTATCTGACTGCTGGAGGTCTCTTACCTTTCTCCCGGCATTCAGATCGGCAATCGAGTCTGCTACAGGTAGGCTTTATGCAATGATCGCAGATAACACTAATCAATGCTATGCTGTGACATAGCAGTGATCAATGTTAAAAAAGTAATGTAAAAATGTTAAAGACCCCTAGGGGGACATAAAACGTGTAAAAAAAAAATTCAAACGTTTTAAAAAATTTAAACATTTTAAAAAAACATCATAGCCCCTCCTCCAATAAAAGTTTAAATCACCCCTCTTTCCCATTTTATAAATAAAACACATATAAAAAAGTAAAAAAAAATATATATATATAATATACCGTAGCGTACGTAATCGCCCCAATCTAATAAAATAAATCAATAATGTTCCCACATGGAGAACGGCGTAAACAAAAAGCGTTAAAAAATGCCAGGATTGATGATTTTCATTACATTTTATTTATGCCTCATCTACATAAATATGGTACTAAAAAAAACTAGCAATCATGGAACAAAAAAATGACACCCTATTCAGCCTTGTACGTGAAAAAATAAAAGCATTATAAGAGTGACAATAGGTTAATTGTAATCACACCTATTTGCAAAAAAAAGATTTAGCTGTTAATAAAAATAGTAAAACGTTAGAAAAGCTGTAAACATGCATATTGTTGTATTTAGACTGACCTATAGAATAAAGATATCATGTCAGTTTTACCGTAAAGTGTATCACGTAAACACAGAAACCCCTCAAAATTTGCAGAATTATATTTTTTTTCCCAATTACACCCCATAAATGATACTTCTGGGCACACCTAGCACACCTCGGGGCACACCTACCAAATAAAGTTTGACAAAATACCGAAACAAAACGTAATTCAGTAACTCACAGGTGACGTCTTCTTTGATCTGAGGCGATCGCTCTCCGTTTCCTCTCCATCTGGCCCAGACCACCATGATGATTTCTTCCAGCTACAATTCATCTGTTCAGGACCTGTCAGACAAACATCTTAGGCTCCGCACATTTCCAGCAACTTCCTTCCCTTTTTACCACCCATAGGCTCCTATACAGTAGTAACTCCACTGTTTGGTGTCATGTGCAGTAAAGTAAGGAGGTTTGTGGGTCCCGTGCTGTGCCCCCCATATAGTAATAATGTCCCCATGCTGTGCCCTCTATATAGTAATCATGCCCTCTGCCCCCATAGAAATGCCCCCTGCTCTCCCTCAGCACAAGAAAATAAAAAAATAAAATCATACTCACTAATCCGGGCGGGGGACGCGTCCTCTTCTCCCTTGTGTGCGCCTTGTGGATCCACCAGCAGGCGTGATGACGTCATCGCTCTGCGCCTGTTGGTGAGAGCGCATCCCCAGAGTTGAGACTAGAATGGAGTTGCTAGAAGGAGGTCGTCCCCCTGGAGTCTGTATTCTAGCTTGTTCACCATAGAGCAGGCTAGAATGGAGTTACCATCAGGAGACATTACATGAGGTATACCAGGGGAAACTACAACTCCCAGCATGGACAGCTTGTTATTATGGGAGATCAGAGGACATTACAGGAGGAGATATAATAGGACTGCAACTCCCAGCGTTTCCAGCCTGTTATTATGGGAGATCAGAGGACATTACAGGAGGAGATATAATAGGACTACAACTCCCAGCATGGACAGCCTGTTATTATGGGAGATCAGAGACCATTACAGAAGGAGATATTGGAGGAGGACTAAAACTCACAGCATACAGAGGTAAGGTATAAGTAAGTCCCACCCCCTCATGTCACATGACAATGATCACAGGTCCTTCATCCACCTGCATCCTCTCCCGTTCTCAGCCCCGCCCCCTTATGACGTCACCACAGGTCCTTCCCCAGCCCCTCCAGCCCGAACTTGGGGTCGGCAGCACCGACCGGGAGTCGGTGATGCGGCGGGCGTCTGGCTCACTGCTCGGGCAAGTGTCGGGGGCCCCTTGGGCGGCTGTGGGCCCGGCACTTGCCCGAGTATGCCGGGTGCTGACGCCGGCCCTGCTTTGGGGGTTCCATCATGCATGGTATGGTAATTTGAAAGGCGCCTTTTCAAAGTACAACTGTTTCTAAAAAATAAAAAGTCCTCACATGGTGGTGGAAAAATAAAAGAGTTATAGCTCTTAGAAGGCGAGGAGGAAAAAACAAAAACACAAAATTGAAAATTGTTGCGTCCTTAAAGGGGTTATCCAGTGCTACAAAAGCATGACCATTTTCTTCCAGAGACAGCATGACTCTTGTCTCCAGTTCAGGTGTGGTTTGCAATTAAGCTCTATTCACTTCAATGAAAAGGAGTTACAAAACCTGCACCCAAACTGGAGACAAGATATATGTTCAATAATGTTCAATAATCCCCCCTTCTGGAGACTAACAATTTGTTTTATACTTGTTACTATCTTATCAGTCTGCTTCCTGATTTCTCAGTTTTCTGCTTTCTGCTTAAGTTACAGAAAACAGTGTCTGAGCTTTTCTCTCTGTCCCCACTCTGAACTCACTTCTTCCTTTGTTGACACTCATGTAATCAGCATCCCTGGCCAGTTGTCTCTGTACTTTGCATTATGCAGTTAGAATATATGAGATTAAAGGTTCTTTTAGACAGCGCAATCTTCAGCCATCCATGGCTACAAACAAGCGCCAATGAGCTAGATCAGTACCAACAATTAATCGACTGGCCGGGCCACATGAACAATCCCTGTATCATTTGTGCGTCCATTTCAAAACATTGCTTTGCTGTACATCCTCTGTTTACTTAGAGAGATGTGTGGCCAAGAAATGATAATTTATACTGCTGCAAAAAATTGCCATCATCAGTTTTACCGCTCCTCGGCTGATTGCTGACACTTTTATTACAGACTATTGGACGAATGAGCATTTCTAGCAACTCTTCTTGCCGATAATCAGCCTGTGTATATACAAGATTGTACTTTATGAAATGAATAGAACTAATTACAGACATATCCAATGACTTTTCTTGACAGTGATAACTGGGAGAAAAAGGAAGCCACACTAAGGAGAAAAGTAACAAAAGTGTTGAAGTGTGATGCACTTGTGGAGAAGCCTTATTATCCTGTCGCCATGCCAGAAGCTGACTGTCTAATAAGCTGCCTCTGCCTAGAAGCCCCATGTAAAGACCTGGAAGCCTTCACCAATACACTAAAAAATTTTAAGGCGCTACTTAAAACTGGAGGTCACATTGTAATTCAGAGTGTTCTTAAGTGCACATTCTACTTTGTTGGTAACAAATGGTTTTCTTGTCTGTACTTAACTAAAGATGACCTGGAAAAAGCATTTTATGAGGCCGGCTATGACATTGTAAGCGTAAAAGTGACTCCAAGGTCTGATAAGTCAGGGATGGACATCAGTGATTATGATAGTTTTTATTTTGTGCATGCTCGTAAACCTTAGAATCAAGACAAATGAACACTTGGGTTAATCTTAGGGAGGTTTTCTGATATTGTATAACAAGAGATTAATGGCTGCATAAATAAAAAGTTTTAGAATACTCTACTTTTAGCTCTTCACCAATTTTAAAGACATTTGTCTGCAGTCAGTTCATCTTAGGGTCCTTACTTTTTCTTTTCCTATTCTTTATATGGGACACATTTGTGAGCATGCTGAGTTGCGAGTAACAGGTATCGTGTATATCTCTGGTATCTACTGTATATACTGGTGACACGTCTTACTGTACTGCTGTCTGTGATGATAAGAAGCGCATTAAATGGAAATGATCTGTACATAACAGAAGGCTTAGTTTTAAGCCTATAGGGGTCAAAATTAAAAAAAAAAAATGCACGACTTTAGAATTATTTCATAATATAGATTATAATAAAACAAAAAATAACCAAATCACACTTGTGTTTTTTTCTGGAAAAAAAAAATATATATTTTTAATATAACTTGAGATGAGCGACTCTACAGTAAGAACGAAGTAAAGCACTTCCCATTGGGCTGCAGGTTTTAAAGTCTTCTCCTCTCTGTGCCGCTCCTCCCCGGGTGCTGATGAAAGATGGATCCAGTCCTGGGAAACTGGGAGAAGTTTCCCAGGACTGGATCCATCTTTTCCCAGCACCCTGGCAGAAGCATCAGGGAGCGGAGCATTTTTTTAATTAAAAATATATGCCACTTTTTGGAGTGGAAAAGTCACAAAATTTAGCGCAACCGCATAGCTGCGCAAAATTTAGCGACTTTTCCAGAACATACACAAATCATATCATGATTTATCATGTGCGACTAACTAAGTAATCGCACATGGGTCGCAGACTGACTCCACAATAGAGGTGGTGTATTTCACCACCTAATGTGGAGCCGGTATACTCCGTGGGTCGGGTGCAGTGCACCTGGTCCACGGAGTGTAAGGGGTTAAGTAGTGATGTAGCAGCATCACTACTTACCCTCTAGGCCTGGACAGTAAGGAGGGGTGCATTGCACAGTGCAAGAGCAGGGAGTCCCCTCATTAAGCCGGGATTCCCAGCCCTATGGGGTTTCCCACCCAGAAGCAGAAAGCAGTCTGCTTCTGAGCGGGATATTTGAAATCCCTGCACAGAAGTTAAAGTCTGGGAACCAGACTGTTCTAGCAACAGCAATAAAGGGGGTTAATTGCCCCCTTACTTGCTGGGGCAGATGCAGTGTGCTCTCCATGGGGGGGGGGGGGGTAGGGGCTGGGGGTTACCTGCTGCTTCCTTGCTAGCAGTCCCGTAAGCCCCGCCCCCGACAATGGTTAGCCCTGTCTCCTGTACTGGCCACGGTTGTGTTTTCTTTTATAACTTAAAAACTTAGTAGTGAAAGCTGTCTGATAGATGGAATTCATTACTAAGTT
Organism: Dendropsophus ebraccatus; assembly: GCF_027789765.1. Classification (NCBI taxonomy): domain Eukaryota; kingdom Metazoa; phylum Chordata; class Amphibia; order Anura; family Hylidae; genus Dendropsophus; species Dendropsophus ebraccatus. The sequence continues at coordinate 36,722,952 of NC_091465.1, forward strand.
GGGACTTAGTGTTAGCCAGAATAAAATGGCTAGCACTTACCCCCCCATTATTACCCCAGTACTCAATGCCACCAGGGGTACTGGGAAGAGCCAGTAGTCCCAAAGCAGCAAAATTGGCACTTCTGGAGTAGACAGTAGTAGGCTGGTATTATTAGGCTGGGGAGGGCCAAAATAAATGGCCACCCTGGTATGACTGTGCTGCTGCTGTTTAGTTTAAAAATGTAATCCTTTCCATAACCAGCCAGGTTAAAAACAAAGAAGCAGCAGCCTAGTAGTACCAGGGTGGGAAGGGCCATTTATTTTGGCCCTCCCCAGCCTAATAATACCAGCTTGCTACATCCCAGTCCAGGAGCGCCAATTTTGATGCCCCAGGACTACTGGCACCTGGCTCTTCTCAATACCCCTAGTGGCATTGGGTACTGGGGTAATAATGTGGGGGTTAGTGTTAGCCATTTTATGGCTAAGTAATGGATTCTGTCTATCAGGCTTCTGGCTTCCACAACTAAGTCTGTAAAGTAATGAAAGAAAACACAATGCACCTAGATTTTTTTTTTATTCAAATGAAAAAAAACCCACACCCCTTGTTGACCATTTTATTGAACATTAAAGTCTGCTGGTCTTCAACGTAGTCCAAACGAATCCGATGTAATCTTCTGCATGCCAGTATCTGAAAAAGAAGAAAATACTCAAAATGCTCATTACCTAGGAGGCACACCAGGGCCAATGAGACTAGAGACAATTCTAAGACCATTTAGAGACAATTCTAAGCCAAACAAATCAGCACCATAGAAAAAAGACCAGGCTTATCCCTGATAGTAAATTGCACTTTAAATAGACCAGTCTATTCTTGCCATAGCAGAAATAGACCACACGTAAAAAAAATCCCCTGTTGATAAATCTCCCCAAAAGTGCTTTGCTTCGTTCCTACTGTAGATTCTCTCATCTCTAAATATAACAACTTTTTTTGTGACTAATAGCCCTATTTCACAGGTCGTCAGAGGAGCAAACGAGCGCTCTTAGCGCTCGTTTGCTCCTCGTTCCCCGCTCGGGGAGGGGCGGCGGGGAGCTGCGGGGGGGCTGCCCGGGTGATCGCTAGATCGTCCGGGCATCCCATAGGATACAGCAGTGTCTGCTGCCGATGCTCCTATTCAACGGAGCGACAGCAGCAGATCGCTGCTATATCAGTCGCTTGTTTTTCAACATGTTGAAAAACAAGCGACTGCAAGGATCAGCCGACATGAACGATGTCGGCTGATCGTTGCCCTCTATTCCACGGGACGATTATCGTTCGTAGCGGCCGATATCGGCCGAATACGGACGATAATCGTTCCGTGGAATAGGGCCTTCATTCTATTTAAAAGCAATTCAAGATGTCCAACTGCATTGATTGGTGGTTTTCAAGGTTTAATCATTGTGCACCTAGTACAAAATGTTTCAGCCGCAAGTGGCATTTGTCAAGTATATAAGATAATATAAGGGCACTTGCTGACGAAACATTGTGTTTTACTGGGTGCACAATAGGCTTTGAAAACCTCCGATCGATTCTGGTGGATTTCTTGGATTGTTGTTACAGTAACCTACTCGGTGGATTGTGAACACATAGAGGGAAAGTTATCAAGCAAAAAAGTTGTATTTGTTGGCGTAAAACGGCCAGATGCGGGGGTGTGGAGGGGGCGGGACAGGGGAACCTACACTGGTTCTGAGCTGGCGTAGGTTTCAAAGTTTTCGCATGGAGAGGCTCCGTGAAATCGGGATTTATGTAGAGGCAATGCACCTCTACATAAATCCCCTGAGCTCCCGAGCTACAGGGACATTTTTACGCCCCACGTAAAAAAATTAATAATAAACTTAATAAATGTCCTACATAGTGTGCATGAATCTGATAAATGATTACTGGGATTCTGTTTTTTTCTTTTTTTTTTTCATGCATTTTAAGGCCATGTTCACACATGGCAAAACATTCGCCGTTCTGTGACACGGCCATGTTGCAGAATAGGCGCTGTCTGAGATGTTCAACCTGGCCGATACTGCAGCATCTGCCGGGTGAACATCACTTCATCTTGGGAGTGCCCAAACTCCAATTGGGCATAGCAAAAAATGTAGAGTACAACTGGGAGCCATACTTTACATTGCATGCCCAGTCTATGGCAGTTTTCTGTATGGCTGCATGGAGTGGAGTGTGTATACCATAGGGGTTAATTCAATCGGCCACTGTAATTAAACAACGGCCATTGTTGCAAACCTTCAGCAAAGGCTGTTGTTTAATAAAAAAATAAAAATACATAGTGTATTTTGGCCTAAAACTCTGGAAAGCTATGTAAATGGGCCCATTAGTGAGTTCTCTAACCAAACAAATGACTTCATTTATACTCATACTCATCATGGGCAACAGCATATCTCTAACTAATCATTATGGCTTTACTAGAAGAAGAAAATTACACTGAATCCACTTATCCACATGACTTATTTTAGGGGTATACCGACCATCCAGCAAAACCTAAGTCCATTAGGTGTTTAATAATTTTTGGCAGGAAAAATAGCATTTTATTGTTGGCACCAAAATGAGGTGAACCCTTTTTTTTTTTTAATTTCATCGACACCCGTTTTAACAATAATCATCTTTGGGCTGAAGTCTCCGCTGCGAGGGTTCATCCCTAAACATCTCCCTCATCCACTCCCTCCTACTCTCAACCTACCTTGAGCCTAAATTAGCTGGCACGGCAACAGGACCCGTGCCGGCTAATAGAGGAGCTCTCCGGCTGCAGATATCAGCCGGGAGCGGCGCCGTTCAGAGTGGGGTCCCCTCTCTGAACTCCCCCCACGGCACCATGATGTATCAGATACGTCATGGGTCGCTAAGGGGTTAAAGGGGTTATCCAGCACTACAAAAACATGGGCACTTTTCCCCCTACTGTTGTTGTCTCCAGTTCAGGTGCAGTTTGCAATTAAGCTCCATTTACTTTAATGGAATTGAGTTTTAAAACCGCACCCAAACTGGAGACAACAGTAGGGGGAAAGTGGCCATGTCTTTGTAGCGCTGGATAACCCCTTTAAAGCCTTATCTATATAGAAAGGAACCTCAACCTCCTACTTCCTCCTTAACCACTGACTGCACCTGTAGGGCAGGAAGCATTAAATCAATTACAATAATAAAATCATTTACCAAAATCCCCTTATATTATCATGTCAGTGTTACTAAGCAACAAACACTATAGCTACAAAACCATACATTTATATTGCTGGCTTTTCTGTAGGGCCATCCATTGAAACCAATTGTAATAGTTTGAAGTTCCCCAACAGTTCACCTGCCTGCTAGTGAATTATTGCAACATGTCTCTTATTGACCATACACATGTTACCGGTTGGCCTGATTCTAAACTGCTGGACTTTGGCCTATTTCATACAAGACTTTTAGCTTAGATATGTTTATTTAATAGCTTGTCAGTGTTGCCAGACCTGGAGAGTATTGCTATGATTTCCCAATGTGGGTGAGATTCTGTCCACATTACTGCAATTCAGTTCTCCAGGGGGTCATGGAGAGGAGAGGACAGCATACAAGGGAGGCACTTATTAAGGTTATGTTGTACTATACAGTAAAAAAAAAATAAAAAAAATAGGAAACCCTTTTTTTCCCTGTAAAAATACACTCTTCAATTGAACACTTGTACACTGTTTCCCATCTTCAAACTCGAGCTGACTGAAGTCAAGACTTCTTCACCTTTTTTCGGGCCACTATTCCAGACGTGTAATGCGTGTTGCACAACGCTTGTATGGATGTCTGTGATGCGACTATGACGATGCATACGAGCCACCTCCACTACTATCTTTGTTGCGCTAGAACTGATAGGCCTTCTGATGAGCCAACTTGTAGGTATGAGATAGCCAAGATGATTGTCTATAAAATTACGGTAGTCTTAAGGCTAGAGTTATTAGAGGAATGAATCTGCCGTACTTTTGGTTCTTCCATTCGGCAAGTTCGGTCATCACTGACTGTTACCCATGTGCTTGTCAGTGTAATTATTTTGTTCTGGTAATATCCAAGGAACAAATTTTAACTTGGTTTAAGAGCATCGCTTTGGTTTAAGAGGGTGGGAAGGGGAGTGGGGTCAGGGCATGGTCTGCATAGCAGGGTCTACAGCACTGTACTCTGATCCAGGAAGTCTCCCTCACCTTCCAAATCATGGCAGATCCACTTCAGGCTTGGGATTGTATCAAGAGACCGGACTGTTTAGGTAAATATTTTCATAGCTGTTACCTCTCTCTCCCGGACAGAGAGTGCTGCAAAGCTGTGCTCACATAAACCCTGCTCATTCCTTCATGCTCCCTGCTGTCTTTGTCAGCCCTTTTTTTTCTCATCCTCTCCATTCCTGTTATATTGTGCCTGCACTCACAATCAGCTATACACACTGCTGCTATAATATACCTGCACTTACACTCAGCTATACACACTGCTGCTATAATGTGCCTGCACTTACACTCAGCCATCCACACTGCTGTATAGAAAAGTTTCTGTCGCTGTCCTCCTGCACAGCTCTAAGATTCTCACTTCCTGATTGGTCCATGCCGAACACACATCCCTTCCCCATTGCTGTCATGTGACCACACAGACCTCTGACAGCAGCCCTGCTTCTCTATTCTAGCCTGTTGTACTATGCTACTGCATTGTGGGGATCTGCAGTTCCATCCTGTATCTACAAACTGCTGCTATATTTTCAGGTTTATGCACTTACTCTACATTATACACCACATGCTGATCGCTATACTGTACAGTAACTTATAATATGACATATTCCGTTTTCTAAATGTTTGTTTCATCTGTTCTACATGTTATTCAGAATAAAAAGTCATTATTTTTGGAGTGTGGAGCCAATTGTCTGCATTTCAATTATTTATTGTGGGAAAATTTGCTTTGGTTTAAGAGTGATTTGAATTACAAGCAAGGTCCCTGGACGAATTATGCTTGTAATCCAAGGCACCACTGTATTTATATATGTGATAATAGATAGACAACTGTGATAAAGAGAATCTCTTTTAAGGGGTACATTAGAAGTAATGAGTGGTCTCACCCTGGCTGTAGTATTATTAGGGAGTAGTGTTCCATTTATTACTGCAACCCATTCATTGGGTATACAGGTATATCAGTTCTTGTGCATACATAACTGCTATGTTAACCCTTAGAGGATCAGGCCGATTAAAATGTTTGTGTTTTTTTTTCCTCCTTGTGCTAAATAGGCCATAGCACTTGCATTTTTTCACCTAGAAACCCACATGAGCCCTTATTTTTTGCACCACTAATTGTACTTTGCAATGACAGGCTTTTTTTTTATAAAGTACACTGCAAAAGCAGAAAAAAAATTAAATGTGTGGTGAAATTGAATTTTATTTGAAGGACTTTTGTTTTTACACCATTCGTCCTGGGGTAAAACTGACTAGTTATTCATGTTCCTCAAGTCGTTACGATTACAACGATATATAACATGTTTAACTTTTCTTTTATCTGGTGGCTTTTTAAAAATTCAAACCATTGTTAACAAATATATGTTTCTTAAAATCGCTGTATTCCCAGGCTTATAGCGCTTTTATCCTTTGGTCTATGGGGCTGTGTGAGGTGTAATTTTTTGTGCCATGATGTGTTCTTTGTATCGGTACCTTGATTGCGAATATACGACTTTTTGATCACTTTTTATTGCAATTTTTCAGGATTTGATGCGACCAAAAATGCGCAATTTTGCACTTAGAGATTTTTTTGCACTAACGCCGTTTACCGTGCGAGATCAGAAGTGTGATAAGTTAATATTTTGGGCGATTACGCATGTTGCGATACAAAACATCTAATAGCCGCAGTCCCGGGCTACAAGCAGCACCCGGGACCGTGGCGGTTCAGAGCGAGGCTGCCGAGCGGCCCCACTCTGAAGTCCCCTAGGCAACCCAGTACGGGTATGCCCAGTGTCGTCTAGGGGTTGGTTCTCCATTTTCCATGACTAATTGAAATCTGGCACATTGTCTTGGCAAAAGTATATATACTGCAGGTGCCTATTCTATTTATTTTAAAAACAATAAAAAAAGGCTTTAGGGCAGTCCCAGATATTAAGATGCTTGGTAATATGTGCTGAGGTTGTGTTATAAGAACACTTATTTTTAAAAACAGCCAATGTATGTTACACATCGCCCTTACAGGTATATTGCTTTATATGGTCTCCCATGATAGAGAGATTATGCCATACTTAGGTTATCATTGGGAAACAACCGCTTTAAAACATGAAACTGATAGATCTTCTGTACATTCCAATACATCTGAACACAGAGTATTATTTACACAGCAACGATCAGGGATGTAGTCATTGGGGGTGCAGGGATGGCAATCACAAATGGGATCGGAGAAGTCCCAAGGTTTCTAAAAAAGGTACCAGTCAATGGCACATGGTAGGTGGATAGCCTGTTGCAGATTTTGCCTTAGGACACATGAGTATCAAGTCACCCCTATGACTGAACTAGAATGAACTAAGATGAACCTTCATGTATCACTGTGCCCATCAGCAATGGATTGCTCAAGACTCTTTGGAAAGTTGGCAAAAAGAGTTAATATAGTATACTCATCAGAACAAATTGTTCAGCGAATCAGAAAAGATGAAAGAAAAAAAAAATGACAATAAAGCCAAGTCACAAGACAGTTGTTTTTACAGTCTAGAGAAAACAGAGGAGCAAAGGTAAGAGAGTCCGAGAGCAGAGGTAAGAGAGTCCGAGAGCAGAGGTAAGAGAGTCCGAGAGCAGAGGTAAGAGAGTCCGAGAGCACAGGTAAGAGAGTCCGAGAGCAGAGGTAAGAGAGTCCGAGAGCAGAGGTAAGAGAGTCCGAGAGCAGAGGTAAGAGAGTCCGAGAGCACAGGTAAGAGATAGATGTTTATAAGAAGTTTGAGGAATTTACTTAGGGTGCCAAGGGAAGTCCAATAATGTCAAGGTAAAACCACAAAAAAAGTTTCGACCTGATGAATTGATGATTTATATCAATTTCAAAAAGGGTAGAAGGAAAAAAAATGGGGAAATGATCATTGGATGCCAGAAACCTCCACTGTTTATTCCCCAGTATTAGCTCTACATTTTGTCAATTGTTTTCTGTTTGACAGACAATTTTTCTTTCACCACGATTCACTTTAGTTTCAGCTTTACTAAATCTGTAATCAATAACCAAGTAGTTTATTGCAAACAGGAAAGAAACAATACATCGGCTTGGAAATACTGTTCCCTGTAGTGGCTTATAAAGATGTCCCTGATGTTTGTCTCAGTGTATGTAGAATAGTACCCATGGTTTACCAACCATGGACATCCCATCAGCAATAGAGATGAGCGAAGCTTGAACACTTGGGTTTGTCTAGACCTGAACTCTCTGCATTTGATTACCAGTGGCTGAAGATGTTAGATGCAGCCTTATAGAACTGGAAAACATGGATATGGCCTATGGCTGTATCCATGTCTTCAAGGCAGCCTTAGGGTTGCATCCAACTCCTAGATAGATAGATAGATAAGTCTTGGTGCTGTGTGTAAAACAGGAACTTTTTACACATTGAAGTATATACAGCAGTTATCCAATAGCATTACCTGAACATTAACTAATGTGGCAATATGGAAACCCTTTATGTCTCTCCATCTATTTTGGTTTAAACCATTGACAAAATACATACAATTCTGGCTATGTTTTGTGACTTTTTGAAACAATTCATTCTGTATGGGGAATAAATGTAATTTACTTGTAATGTACTATTTTTTTTTTACTGTAACTAGTGATGTTCAGCGTATTCCTGATACAAAACACTGCATGACCACTGTATGGCTGTATAGAGGCATACAGCCAGTTATCTCAGTGTAGAAAATCATTAGGAAGCAGTCTGGGTGGTCTGATACTGTTGGGCTGACCTGACTGAGGACTATAGGATGCAGCCACTTTTAGCAAGATATTTTCTTGCTGAAAGGGCAAAAAAATATGATGTGTATATAAATAATTAGTGCTGTTACCCAAAGTAATCACTAATTTGTGATTGTGATTAATGTTGTTTTTAAAATTAATTTTAATTTAATTTAAATTTTAATATTAAAATACTCCAGCCAATAAATATATAAATTGCCCCTCTTATGGGACTAGACTGATATGGCTATAAAATCAAGTTGACTGGTGCCAAATTCCCACTGGAACCAGTAAATGAAGTGGGTGATGCATATGCTGACAATAGACCTGCAGGTTACCATCAGAATAGACATTACACTTGGGGAAGCTGTCTGTATTAGTAGAGCAGCAGCCACAACACCTTGTAGCAGAGCGAGGAGAGATTGACAGTTCATTCTTCTACAGGTCGCCACATCTGTAGCTCTACTGACACAGACGGTGTATTCTCTCTACTCTGGAAAGCAGGAGAGTCTTTTTATGAGGATTTGCTACTGGTCTGGACAGTTCCTGTTATGAACAGTGGTGGCAGCAGAGAGCACTGTGTCAGACTGGAAAGAATACACCACTTCCTGCAGGATATACAGCAGCTGATAAGTATTGAAATACTTGAGATTTTTTAATAGAAGTAAATTACAAATCTTTGGCACCAGTTGATTTAAAAAAAAATGTTTTGGCGAACTTCCCCTTTACCATCTACTGGGCAGCTCCACATCCTTGACAATGTTGTAGTGACCCTTAGATTACACTAGGGTCCTTCGGTCAACTCTAAGCCACATGTGACATACATCTGTAATTTCATTGCTATTGAGTTAGTGGGACTACAAGTACCAGCTGACACCGTCCACTGTGTACTCTCCCAGGTCAATGTAAAAGTCTTTTCCCTGACAGAGCAGACATTTTAAAGGGTTATCTGTGATGCAAGAAAACCATCTAACAAACAGGTGAACAGACTTGGTAAAAGTTTGAGAGCCTAAAACTCCAGGGCTTATAGTAATAGAGTTTATTAGCTGGTAACACTATTTGCTTTATAATGTACTGTATAGGATTTGCTTCTGATAAAGGGGTTAATGTCATTATTTTACATGCAGGTCTACTTCAGAAGCATCTCCATCTATCAGGTATTCTGCGTACAGCCCTGAGGAGGAAACATCATGACCACCAGCGCTACCTCTCAGCAGGTCTACCAAGATGAATTTAGTTCCAAAGGCTACTTACAGCTATCGTATGCAGAAGGGGGACTCCTTTATGGAGAGTGGACAGATTTTATATTAAGGAATCTGCATGAAACTTTCACTAGCGGTAAGTAATACAGTTATTTCAACACATACCGTTTTTCTTGAAAAATTATTTTTTTCTGGAAACAAAAAAGGGTAAATGCGACAGATGAAAAACGTCATCAAACACATTACATTGTAGGGGTAGCTGCACATGTACCGGATCTGCAGCGGGTTTCATTTGCAGCGAACTCTGCTGTGGATCCATTGCCAGTTATTTTCTATGAGAATACATACTCGTAGTATGTAAGTTAACCCCCTGTTAGCCAGAGCATACTGTACCTGTTCCACGCTCCGGCTTGCTTTGGGGGTTCCTGGAGTCTGCACGTCCCGCTCAGCCAATCAGTGGCTGCTGCAGGGAGATTAGTTACTACAGCAGCTTGAGGCCTTCCTAAGACTTTTGTCTGTCATAGTCTTGTGCAGGCTGTACTAGCAGAGTGCCAATCTAACTGAACAATAGCATTGCATTGATCAGTATAAGCAAAAGAAGAGCCCATGGAGTTCCTCTTATTGATGAGTATAAATAATCTAATGCCACTCGCATATAAGTGATATCGGATAATACTTCTCAGGAATAAATTTAATATTTTGTATGTATTTGTTTGATTTTATTCTCTTTAGCTACCTTGTTGCTTAAGATGGTCTGACAGATTTGAGTACATACTGTATCTACAAATGGTCTTTACCCATGCTTAACAGTTCTATGTTTATTTCTGAATCCCCCTTATACCTATGTAAGATTATTTTTTTTACATATTCCCATAAAATTCCTTAGTAAGGCTGTGTTCATACTTGTTTTTTTTCATGCGTTTTTGCAAAAAATGGATGCATTTGTGTGCATCCATTTTGATTTGTTTTTCTATTGACTTCCATAATAAAAAAAAAGAAAATGCATTTTTATTTTTTTTACGTACGTTAAAATCAGATCAGCTACGATTTTATGTGCCTTAAAAAAAAAACAGATGCGTTTTTTCTTTGTAATGGAAGTCAAAACGGATGCACACAAATACATCCATTTTTTCTGATGTTTTTTGCAAAAACGTATAATAAAAAAAAACGTAGTGTGAACCCAGCCTTATCTAATATTACAATGTTGTATTATGTTTTTAGGTGGAGTAAGAGGAGAGATCCTGCTTGATATTGGCACTGGAGCCTCCATTTATCATCTCCTTTCAGCTTGTGAAGTGTTTGATAAAATCATTGTCTCAGATTTGGTGGATCAAAACTGCGCTGAATTTCGAAAATGGCTGAAAAAGGATCCGGAGGCTTTTGACTGGACTCACATTATCAAATATGTCTGTGAGCTGGAAGGAAATAGGTAAGGGTTGCTTTTTTATATTTACACCAACATAAGACATTAGAAATAATAATAACAACAACAACAATAATAATAATAATAATTAAAAAAAATATAATTAATAATAACAAATGAATCGGACTAACTATATTATTTCAACATGCAATGAACTTTGTGCCGGACTCGTGCTGATACACAAATACACCAATCTGATCACGCACTGCTGCAATTTAAATCATGGAAAAGCCATGAAGCAAAAATTTACACCAGTGATGGGATGATATGGCATGTGTTACATTACCTAAATTCCCTTTATAGCATGGGAAGACTTTAAGTATTGGAAATTTAAGTAAATTACAAATATATATAACTTTCTGAAACCAGTTGATTTAAAAAAATAAAAAAATTTTGCTGGATAACCGCTATAACATATGACTCTGCAGTGGAAAAATAGAAAAAATTGGATCTTAGAACTTAAAAAGAAAGAAAACATAATAAAAAAAAAATCTAAATTTAGAAGGTCAGGAAGAAGTATCCATACCTGGGATAAACATACTGTCAGGATGGTATCTTTGCGGAGCGTCATGTGTCCCTCTGCTCATGCTGTGCGGCCGAGAAGGTGCTGATTTTCTTGCATTCTGTTTCTGTGTTTTGTTTTGTATGTGTGAACACTGGTTATTTGCTCACCTTGAGAGACACACCCGACTTTACCTGCTGAGTTCTGTCTGGCCATGTCATGGTTAATCTGTGTTTGGGTTCTGCTGTGACTGACAGGTCATCCTGCCAGTGGATCTGTCTTGTTCTCAGGTGTCTGTGCTTGGAGATCAGGGGGATGGTCCAATTACATTCTGGACCAGAACCCTGGCCTCCTATATAACTACCTCAGTCTGGGATATCTTTGCCGGATATTGAGCTTGTCTCTGCCTGGTTCTGTGTTTCTATTCTTGCTCTGTTGATTCTGACCCTGCTTTGCCTTTCTGACCATTCTTGTTTGCTGCCTGCCCCTGACCATACTGCCTGTATATTGACTTTGCCTTCGGATTGTGATTTTGTACTTTTGCTGCCCGTTTGTTGTGACCCGGACTGTTGACCATTCGTTATTGTGTTTTGTCTGTCTGTCTTGTCCTTGTGTCCCACCTAGCCAGCGCAGGGACTGCCGCCCAGTTGCTCGCCGCCATTTTAGGGCGGATTGTGGCAAATAGGTAGAGGACAGTGGGCGGGGCTGAGCTTAGGGCTCACTGTTTGTCTTGTCCTGCTGTCCGGTTCCTGACAGAATATCCGGCCCATACAATATTTTTTTAACTCCTTACCTGTGGCCAGTAATGGACTCAGCACAGGAGTTATCTGCCCGCTTTGAGGGTCTTGCTACCCTCGTTTCTGAGCTGGCCAAGCAAGTCCAGCTATTGGCCCAGCAGCTACCAGCTACCACTCCTGCCACCCCAGTGGTCACGCTCAAGGAGCCTGACAAGTGTTCAGGGGACCTGAACACATCTTTGACATTCAAAGAAGCTTGGGTTAGTCACCCCACCCCTAGCTCCCTTGAAGAGGCCATTTCCCTGGCAATTACAATTGATCGCACGCTAAGACTAAGCCATGACCACCCCTGTGTCATTGATGTTCCTTCCTCTGTCCCCTCTAAACCTTTGCCTTCTATGTCTCGTCCTCTGGTCACCATAGAGGAACCTTCAGCACTGGGCAAAATTAAAAGATCCCTGGCCCGTAAAGAACACAGAAGGCTGAACGGACTATGTTTTTATTGCGGTGAATGTGGACACTTCATCAGCTTTTGTACCAAGCGTCCTGCAAGGCCAGATCATCAGCGTCCAGGTGACTACCAGGAAGGTCATCTGGGCGCCCAGGTGGGTGTAGTTAGTGTGTGTCCCGCCGAGGATACCAAGTCTGCTGATTTGTGTAAGGTGGAAATTGGCTCTGTATATCCTGGTGATTGTGCCATATCTGTGTCTTCATGTAATGCTGAAATTGGCTCTGTGTCTGGTACCGATTTGAGCGGTTATGGGAGATCTGTCAGGAGACCAGTTGTCCATCACTTGGAGTCTGATTCTGATGAATGGGAGACGGACGATGAGATCTCTAGCGATGTTGAGACATGTATTGTAAGAGGTCCGTTTCCTCCCAGGTCTGGTTCGTCTGGTGAGGGTCCTGAGGCCCCTCATAAAAGGGGGGGTACTGTCAGGATGGTATCTTTGCGGAGCGTCATGTGTCCCTCTGCTCATGCTGTGCGGCCGAGAAGGCGCTGATTTTCTTGCATTCTGTTTCTGTGTTTTGTTTTGTATGTGTGAACACTGGTTATTTGCTCACCTTGAGAGACACACCCGACTTTACCTGCTGAGTTCTGTCTGGCCATGTCATGGTTAATCTGTGTTTGGGTTCTGCTGTGACTGACAGGTCATCCTGCCAGTGGATCTGTCTTGTTCTCAGGTGTCTGTGCTTGGAGATCAGGGGGATGGTCCAATTACATTCTGGACCAGAATCCTGGCCTCCTATATAACTAACCCAGTCTGTGCTCTCATTGCCGGATATTGAGCTTGTCTCTGCCTGGTTCTGTGTTTCTATTCTTGCTCTGTTGATTCTGACCCTGCTTTGCCTTTCTGACCATTCTTGTTTGCTGCCTGCCCCTGACCATACTGCCTGTATATTGACTTTGCCTTCGGATTGTGATTTTGTACTTTTGCTGCCCGTTTGTTGTGACCCGGACTGTTGACCATTCGTTATTGTGTTTTGTCTGTCTGTCTTGTCCTTGTGTCCCACCTAGCCAGCGCAGGGACTGCCGCCCAGTTGCTCGCCGCCATTTTAGGGCGGATTGTGGCAAATAGGTAGAGGACAGTGGGCGGGGCTGAGCTTAGGGCTCACTGTTTGTCTTGTCCTGCTGTCCGGTTCCTGACACATACATTCAGAAAAAAAGAAAAAAAAAGGGGAAGATTAGATAGACCAGGTGACCTCTTTCTGTTGCTTCAGTCTGTTTTTTTACTCTGGTATCAGCTATTTCAGTAACATATAAACAACAGTTTATTTCATGTTGTGTGTTTAAAGGGAGAATTATGAAGAAAAGGCTGAGAAGCTCCGCAGTAAGGTGAAAGAAGTCCTGAAATGTGATGCTCTGAAGAAGAACCCCTTTGATCCTGTGGTTGTGCCACCAGCTGATTGTCTCCTCTCTTGTCTCTGTCTGGAAACTGCATGTACTGACATAACGTCATACTGTGATGTTCTGAAAAACTTCAAGGACTTGGTAAAACCTGATGGTCACATTTTGATTTCCTGTACGCTTAATGCGTCTTTTTACCATGCTGGTAACAAGCGTTTTAGTCTAATGACCTCAAAGAAGGGAGATTTGGAGATGGCTTTCAAAGACGCTGGTTACCAGATCGAAAAGGCTGCGTATGCAACACGTACTGATAAATCAAAGATGCATATTGCTGATTATGGTGGCTTCTATTTTATTCATGCCCGTAAACCAAAGTGAGGGCCTGTTGAATGGTCTTCTTTAGGCCTGACATATTGGGGCAACAGCTTGGTCTTTTATGTCTATCTGGGTGCTAAGTACACTTTCTGGGTCTTAGTCATCATCGCGTTTCTGTTCCTGTCTGGTGTGCGGCGCCATCTTTTAAATGTTTATAATTGTGTTCTAATGTATTGAACCTTGTATTAAAAATTTATTTTTTTATATATTTTATTAAAAATTGGAAAGTACACAGTGAGCAGTCCGACTGCTGTCTGTAAAGTTCATCCTGGCCGGTACAGAAGTGCCGGACGGATAAAGGACACTTCTTTTGATTTGGAATGCGGGCACAATCAAGTGCAGCACTTTACATTGTCTGCACAGTCAGTTTTGTGCAACCACTATTCACTGAATAGTGGCCGCACAAAACAAACTTGTCAGTTTTCTCTGCGGCAGAATGGAATCCCGGCCGGAGTGTATACACTTCGGCCGGGATTCCATAGGACACAATGTTTTTTTAATTTTCAATAAATAGCGGGAGGTGTGGCAATGCTGTTATTTTTTTAAAAGTTACAATGTGTAAACGTAAAATAAAAAGTGACACCAATAGAAATTTCAATAGTTAATGTTCACAGCTAAACCTATCACTTCCCTGGAGAATAACCATGCCTATCACTTCCCTGTATGATAACCATGTACAGGTCACAGAGCGTGCTCACAAAACTGGCCTGTACTAACAGCAGGTTCTGGAGATGGCTGCCCCCATAATAATGTACTAAAAATAAAATTACAAAAATTACAATCAGGAAATATAAACAGATCGGAAAATGGAACCTTTTTATTATCTCGTCCTAAATTTAGATTAAAAGTGGTGACACGTTCACTTTTCAGTGTCCGTATAGCATGTCACATTTTGTTGAATATGATTCTTGAGAAATTAAAATCCTTAAAGCGAATCTGTCACCACCTGAGAGCTTACCAAGCTAGCGGTACCGCTGGATAAAGATCTTTCACAGCATTCAGAAGATACCTTTGTTGACTTTGTCTGTTTTTGTTTTCATAAAGGAAAAAAACACCAAATTGTTGTGATTTTAATCCAGCCTGCTCCTGGACTCTACTGAGCACTTGTGAATACAATGTTTGGTACTTGTAGTTCTCCAGCCCACATTACAGATCCTCTTTCACTGTTCCTCACCAGACACTTGTCAGTCCTCCTGTGGTGTCTCCGTGTAACCTGTTGAACGCTCCCACTGCCATGCCATGTCTCGACAATGATAGCCTACAGACTCATGTAACCAGTGCACATATGCAGGGCATATGGGGGTCTTTTTGAAAGCTATCTGATAGCTACCCTGCATCTGGACCCTCTGGGTGATTTACAGGAAACATGTTTTCTATTAGGCTTCTCTGGATTTTTTACATGTAGTATGATACAAAAAAAAAGTTGACAAAGATGTATCAAGCTGCCTTAAAATCTTCACTTTCAGGTTTTTTTTTCCCCACGGCAAACCAATTACAACTCAGGTTTTTCTTTTTTTTCCCACAGCAACCAATCACAGCTCAGAGAATAGTCCAGAGAGGCTTTAATAAAGTTAAACCTGAGGTGGGAATAGTTTCCATAAAAAAAAAAACAGACATAAAAATTCTGCATCTGCAGATATTACTCAGACTTTGGTTAACATCTATGAACTCTTTCCAGGAAACATGTACATTGAACATTATTGTATTTTTCTTGACTACGCTATAAGGCTATGTTCACACTATGCAAAACTACGGCTGAAGTTCTCGCCGCAGAACTACAGCCGTAGTTTTGCGGTGTGTAACATAGCCTTATGTTCAATGGGATCCCGGCAGGAGCGTATAACACATCGTATACGCTACTGACAGGTCAGTTTTCTGCAGCCGAAATTCACTGAATTCCTGTCAGTTCACTGAATTCCTGTCACTGAAGACCTGTCAGTTCACACAGTGAAGCAAGCGGCTCCGGCTGCTTGCTTCACTGTGGGCTATGGGAAGCTCTGATGCGGGCGCGCGCTGATGCGCCCGGATCGGAGCTCCGCGGCCGGAAGGATCACCCGACTGGTGTCACGGAACGGCCGGGTGTTCACGCCATGTGAACATAGCCTCTAAAACTGTAAAACCTTTCATGTCATGCTTGGTTTAAACCAATTTATTATTTATTGTAACAAAATGTGAACTACCATTATATATATTTCTTTTGTCATGATGCCGAAAGTTCAATAAAAATATTTGGGAAGAAAAAAAAACAGACAGATTGGGTTTTAAGCAGCTTGATAAATGTTTTAATGCTGAGTATAAAAGGATTTAATAAACTGGAATTATAAGGGACCACTACGATTCCTGCCCTTATAAAGTGAATTAAAGTCGTATACTGTATGTAATGTTCTGCATTTTTTAAATGTGAACTAAGGAATACTGACCTACCCCAGGCCCCTGGGACTCCTGGTCTCCTGCTGGCAAATGTAATACCTGGCTCCATAGAATAGCAATATGTAGGATTCTATTAGAATAATTTATATATACTATGGGAAATTAGCGTTGTGGATAAACAGTGCAAAAACCAGTCAGAGACATTGACATAGAAGTTCTGTTCAAATAGGATTTCTCCTGTTCTTTATTATGGTGAAAAATGAGTATACAAAAACACATCACAACCTCTGATCATCTGACCAGCAGAACACAGAATTTGGAAATTTATTATAACTCAAACCTGACTTGTACTTCTTAATACCTTAAAGTGTCACTGTCGTTAAATTTTTTTTTTGCAGAAATCAATAGTCCAGGCGATTTTAAGAAACTTTGTAATTGGGGTTTATTAGCTAAATCTGACATTATCTGCATGTAAAAAGCCTTTCCCCAGGTCCCCCCCCCCCCCCCCCCCCCCTCCTCTCCTTTCTGCTGTCCACTCCTCAGAATCAGAAAATCTGGACAGTTTTTTTATCTCTTTCATCAGTTGGATCCTGTCTGGTCTATGAAGAGGGGAGGGGGGAGGAGGAAGGAGCAAGATTAGCTGGCAGCTGAGAGGGAGAACAAAGGATTGCTCAGCAGGGGGGCTATTCAGAGCCCTAATTAGTGGTCAGATAGCTCCATGGTGCCTGTCAGAGGAGAGAGCCGGGATGTGAATGTAAATTAACTCTTTGTTGTCCTGTTTTTGCTGCCTTTACTTTCTCTCTCCACAGAAAAAGCATGAAGACAGGGAGAGCTTTAAACTGCTTTTTCATGATAAAAATGCATTTTTCGGCTAATACACCCAATTACAAAGTTTCTTAAAATCGCCTGTACTATTGATTTCTGCAATCAAATTTTAACGACAGTGACACTTTAATGTTGCCTCTTGCTTACTGGTGTTACAGCCTCTTGGTCCTTTCTGAGAAGGTGTGTATTTTACATGAGCCGATTATTGGCCAGGAGCGTTGCTAGAAATGACAGCGATTAGCTGAGAAGCAGGAAAATGCCGGATCTTCAGCTGATTGCATCTTTTGAACTGGGTTTAAAATTTATTGTTATCTGTCGCACGTCTCCCTGTTTAAACGGGATGGGCGGCCAATAACAAAGTAAAACTGACAGGACAGGTATGCATATATCCATGCTATCAGTTTCTAGATCCCATGAGTAGTGCATACATACCTTCTGCGCTGCTGTGTGATCTGGCATCCTGCTCTCCCGACCTGCTCTCCAACTACAGCTGTATCTTCAGGCCATCACCTCGTCCATAATGATTGACAGCTGGAGGAGGCAGGGCCAAAGATAAGGCGGGGCCAGAGAGCAGGACGGAAGAGCAAGAGAGTGGAATGCCAGGTCACACAGCAGAGCAGAAGGTATGTATGCAGTGCTTGTGGGATATGGAAACTGAAGTACAGATATATATATATATTTGTGATGTCAGTTTCCTTTGCCACATGAATGATACAAGGATCATTCATGAAGCCTGATTGCTCAAATAATTGGGACATGTAAAAGCATTGCAAACGCTCACCTGCGCTCGTTTACGGCCACCGTGGTCAAGAAATCTTCAAGTGTGGAAGGACTCTTAGATTAAAAACAGGGGAACTTCATTTCCCTAAGCATGTCACTCATAAGGGGAACTGGTTGCAGTAGAACTTTATAGGTGCTTTATGGCAAAAGAAGTGAATACATATGCATTCAAAAAATTTTATTTCCACAATTTTTTTGTTTTATTTTTACTTCATCAAACAGACTATTACCATGCATTACAGACACCGCCATATACTGCTTATACAAGAAAAAACTCAGACAAAGTAAGGATGGTTAAGGAGAAATTTATTGTATGTGTGTGTGTATGATTTGTGATTGTTACCTCCCATCACTCACGGAGAGCGTACAGCAACACACAGGACAGGAAAAACCCCCTGTGGAGGAAACCTGCAGGGAAGCCATGGCCACTGTATTGCCCTTCCTCTGGCATACTAAGGGAGGATAACACTATTAATCATCAATTATTTAGTTGGGGCTGTGTAGAGAGAGTGTATGTGTTAATTTGTGTCAGTGTGTGTGACTTTTAAAGGGGTTTTCTACACGAAAGGTACTGACGAGCTATCCACCGGAATGCTCATTAGTCACTGAATTACCGACACCCGGCACCAACGTCATTCAGTTGTTCAGTGACCCCACTACACAGTAATCAGTCTGTCTTAGTTCAATGTGGTCTGGTGACCATATGTAACTGCAGCTCAGGGGACATTTAAGTGAATAGGAGCTGAGCTGCAGTTTCACATTGTCACTGCTACACAGTAACCAGAGACAAACCTCATTCACTGTGCAGTGTGGGCTGCTCAGCTGATCAGTGCAGGTGCCGAGTGTTGGCACCTCGCCGATCAGTGACTGATGGGCTATCCTGTTGATAGCTCATCAGTACATTTTTCCTGGAAAACCCCTTTAAAAGTACTGTGTTGGTGTGTTGGAGGGTAAAGGGAATGATGTGTGTGTGCATGCGTGTTCTACCTTACCTGCTTCTTTTGGGTCATCTGTCATGGTCTTCTTAGTCGAGGATCTCAATCGATGTCCCGGGGTCCACTGCTGTTTCGATCTGGCTTATGATGTTACCAACCACTTTCCACTGACATGGATGCAAAATGATGTTCCTGCAGCGTGCGCATGAATATGGGTAACCCCATGGGCCTTGCACTTCGAACTCCCATGCGCTCCTCCTCCACCAACGAATGGCCCAGCTGTGATGGGGACGCCTCTGTCGGATCCATGCCCAGTGGAAAGGGTCCTGTGCCATAATCTGGAATCAAATAATTTATGATTGAATCATCTTTTCATGAAGGATTCATAATCATAGACTACACTTCTGGCTATACATATTTTTTTGATTACTAACCTCTTCACACGTAGTCTGGTCAATCCAAGCTCTGAAGTCCATCCGGTAAAGCAAATAGTTCCGTTGGTCGTGCAGCTCTTCCTTCCGCCATTCCCAGGATCTTCCTAAGGCCCACGCGTAGATCTCGTATCTGAAGTCCTCATCTTCTTCAAACTGGTTCGCTAGATAACTGAAGAAGAGAAAGTGAAGTCATGGTTTACTATATACTTCCATATCAGTGTAAAAGAATCTTGTCTGGATTTAATAATAGTAACAATGTGAAATTATGTTGATATGAACCTATATGGTACAAATGCTACATGCTAAAATCTATAGGCTTTTTATGCTTTCTCTGCATATAAATATTAAAATACCCTTTCACCTTTCTCCTATGTAATAAACATAATTGTTTTACAAACTATGATGGAAAAGCTGACTTAAAGCATCAGATTTACAATTACTTGACAGCATTCCCTTAGACATATACACATGAATAAACTCACAGGGATGCAAAAAAGTACTCTTTATACTCCTCGATGGTCAGTCCAGCTCTCTTGAAGTACGCGAGGGTCATTGCTAGCAGATACTAGTAAGAGAAGAAGGGAGTTATGTTTTAGCTATATGTGGTGATTATATGTCTATGTGTAATATTACAGGACCATCATCTTCACACACCCAATTCACCCAAGCAGTATATAAGTACCTTGTCCGAGATCCGTAGGCAGATGTCCTTGGCCAAAAACAGTTGGATGTCCTCGTCGTCTAAGAAACAAGTTGAAAAAAAGATAGTTTCAGTCCAAAACTGTTTTTAAATGACAAGAAGATGAATGGACGATACGTATTTCTGTCCCTTTGATTGTTGTCAGGGAACAGCACAGTGCAAGCAGCTGTGTCTCTATCTGTTCCTGTTGCTCAGCTCTGTTTAGATGGCGGGAAATGTAGAACATAAAGCAGTGATGCTAACAAGCAGGACCGGCATAAGCTATGGGGGAACCAAATAGGTAAGTAACCTTTTTTACTTTTACAGTTAAAAATTTACTTTTATTTGTATTAATAAGAATAATATTTTTATGAGAATGATATGCTCATGTGTTTTTTTGGTATAGTATATTACTATGAGTCTTCCTGTCATTGTGGGAATATGTGACAGCATACTTTGTGTAGATATGTGATGTAGTATTTTATATATTTTGATATTTTGCTGTCCAGTGGAACAACTGTGTCTTACATTTCTGTGTAGGGATTTTACCTTCAAGTCCCAGCCCGAACACAGGTAAGCAGACCTCGACTAACATTATCATGTATCCCTATCATGCTGTAAGTTTGGATCCTTAGGCCTGTGGATGGGCTGGGACTTGCAGCTGTAATATGGATACCAAAATCTGTCTGTATTATAATACTCTGAACCTGGCCTAATGGGCATGATGATTAGACTGTGTTCAGAACACAAATGTGGACACAAACACACATGTTCACACATTTACATAATTACATCCTAATACATTATCTGGACTCTGCAGTTTTCTCTGAATTGTTTGTCTGGGCTTTGTCATGTGATCAGCATTACCGGGCTTTATCATAGATGTTTCTCTTATTATGAATAAACCTGATAATGCTGATCACATAGTAAGGTCCACACAGTCAATTTAGGTAAAGTTAATCAATTAGGCTCTAATTATGTAAAGAAAGGAATGAAAATGTGAATGTTTGAACATTGGCCAAGGCCCAGCATGGCAGAGCTTTCGGCTATGTTCACACATTTGGCCTCCGGCATCTGGGCATCCCACACTGCCAATCAATGCGCTGCAGCCGGACAGTGCACTTATTGGCTGAGCGGGGCATCCAGGGGCCGAGAGCCACAGAACGAGCTGGAGCACAGACTGGGTATTGTATGCACCGGGCCACGGGGGTTAAGAGGGCTGACACTTACATACTTACATACATACGAGTATGTAATACTATTAAAACTGACAGGAGGGGACTCACAGCAGATTTTTCTGCGAACTCGCAGCATGAAATCCATAGCAATTCTGTTACATGTGAAGCAACTCTAAGTGTGCATTCACACATACCAGATCTGCAGCAGATTTGATGGCGCATATTTTAAGTTGCAGTTTTCATGCTGCAGATTTCATTGTTCCTAAATGATTAAACACATCATGGAATCTGCTACAGATGCTTTATGTTTGAATTGACCCTAAGGGTAGTTTCACACCTAACAGATCTGCAGCGGATCTCAGGCTGCGAATTTGCAGCGCGACCCGCTGTGAATCCATGCCCTATACCCTCTATGGCAGACAAACACGCAGCAGGGATGTACATCCCACTGGGAGAGCGTCTGCAGCCCGCCCCGTTAACCCCTCCGCCGCCGGAGCTGATACTGCTCCTGATCCCAGCCCCGGCCTCTTCCGGCTTGTTTCGCTTGTTCCCGGAACATCCCGCTCCCGCCACAGCGCACTGATTGGCTGAGCGGGACATGAAGACGTTGGGACCCTCGAGTCAAGCAGGGGGGGGGGTTAACGGGGCGGGCTGCAGACATTCTCCCAGCGGGATGTACATCCCGCTGCAAGTTTGTCTGCCATAGAGGGTATAGGGCACGGATCCGCAGCGGGTCGCGCTGCAAATTCGCAGCGTGAGATCCGCTGCGGATCCGTTAGGTTTGAAACTACCCTAAGGGTGCCTTCACACCTAGAGACTCGCACCGTAAATTACGCTGCGAGTCGTCTAGGTCCTGGCAGATCACTTTCACTACATACACGCAGCGGTCTGAATGACCGCTACGTGTATGTAATTCTGCCGGCCCCTTAACCCCTTCAGCTGCCGCCCGCCTAGCGCTTCCACTCCACTGTATACATTACCTCACGGGGTCCCGGCGCACTGCTCTCAGTGTATTGCCCAGCCGCAGCCACTGATTGGCCGGGCAGGAGAGCAGTACGCCGGGACCCCGTGCAGAGAGGACAGGTAATGTATACAGAGCAGGAGCGGGAGGCAGGCGGAAGCTGAAGGGGTTAAGGGGCCGGCAGAATTACATACATGCAGCGGTCGTTCAGAACGCTGCGTGTATCTAGTGAAAGTGATCTGCCAGGACCTAGACGACTCGCAGCGTAATTTACGCTGCGAGTCGCTAGGTGTGAAGGCACCCTAAAGCAGAAAAACGACAATGGATTGTCTGGTCTTGATCATTGGGAGGGGCAGGGAATTTTACCAAGCAGGTTCAGGAATGCAGCTATTTCTTCTGGCTGCAGGTCGGGGTCCTTCCTCCTCTTCATGATGGTGGTCATTGATCTGTTATATAAGAAATAGATTTTACTGTCAGAATTCCAGCGATACAAGATGCAACATAGCATAGGCATATAAGAATAAGTGAACAATTTATTTAAAAATAAAAAATCCATTGTAATGTAAGGAGAATATATGACCTGTCTTTGGCTAAGAGGAAGTAACAGTTATATAATAGATGAGTGTTGTGCTGTGAATAGTATAGGAGATGAGGTGTAATGCAGTAAGTGAGGATTTGCAGCGATACAAAATCTTGTACTTACGTCTCCTCTTCATAAAGGTCGATCAGTTCTCTCTTCCTCTTCCTCGCCATCTTTTAAAATGGAAAAAGGAATATCATATTATATTATAATATTATATATATTATAATATTAAAAAAGGAATATTGCCATGAATATGTGGGAACATGGATTCTGAAGAAGATATTACATGTTATTTTGGCATGAATTTGCACTATGAGCACTGTGCTTGTATTATAACACAGTATAGCTTTAGGCTCAAATGCTGCCATGGTGCCTGAAGGGACCCTGAAGCCTCCCAATACACAAGAAAACACATGTATTATAAGCGCATGGTATATGTTTTTTTTACTTTTTTTTTTTGGGGGGGGGGGGGGGGCACCAAGAGCACCAAGTTACAAATCTTTTGAATTGGTTTTTATACTCCTGGACGAATAAAAAGTTAGGTGGTGTTGCAATAGCATCACCATTTACCTACTGTGGACATACGGTATGTATCAGTGCGTTGCACACTGCTCCTTATTGCGGCAGTGGCACAATTGTACAGCAGTGTCAAATCTTCCCAACTCACCAAGGATAATGCAGAAACCTTAAGCAGCTGCTAAATGGCATGAAGTCGCAGTTTTATTTAAAAAAAAAAAAAAAAAAAGATACATTTGTTTAATAAAAACAATGTATTTCTAGGTCCAAGAAATGCATTGTTTTTATGAGACGAATAAATAAAATTTTATCCTGGATCATCTGTTACTACATGCCGTTTAATGTTAAGCATATACGCATATACTCACCACAGGTGATCGGTGTCCCGCGCAATGGCTTCGTTCTGGTCCCGTGGGGCCGTTCAAATCATGCTCACATCACCTGCTACTGTGACCCCACATCTGTCTCCTGTGATGGAAGGCCGTAAGTCATGCTTTCCAATGCATTCTTTATGGGAGAGCGTGACTTCCGGCCTTCAATCACAGGAGACAGAAGAGGGGTCACAGGAGAGGATGACGTGAGCGTGCACCGGGACACTAATCTCCTGGGGTGATTAAAGCGAATGTATTGTTTTTTCATTTGCTCAAGCGCCTGGCTGGCAAAGTGAGCTGGCCCAGCAGCAGTGCAGACAGGGCCATATTTACCACTAGGCACCTGTGGTCCAGTGCCTAGGGAAGCACCTTGCGTGGGGGCAGCACCAGGGAGCAGGGGGAAGGAAACAGCTTTTTTTTTAGTTTTTATTTTCTCAGTCTCCCATCTCCCGTTCAGAGTGGACAGTAAATCTGGTGTCTTTTCGAGGGGGAGGGGGGTTATGGTGGTATTGGTCAGGTCAGGTGTGGTGGGGCGGTGTTAAATATGATGCCTGGAGCTATCAGTTACCAATCCTGTGGTGAACATTTGTTCATGTTTTAAGCAGTTAAAAACCATGAAAGACATGATTCAGACAATGTGGAGAAATGCATGTGGCCAAAACCAGGCTCCCAATTCTCCATGATGCTAACTGGTGCGTAAAGATGGGGCGGCCTTAGGTTTAGTGCCTAGGGTGTGTGTGTGTGTGTTGTCCACCGCTGTAGAAACAGAAAAACAGAAGAAAAATCTACAATATATGAGATTAGTTACCTGGAACTGAAGTCGTCTCTTCTAAGCATAAACAAAAACAGTAAAGAAATGGTTATTATAAGTCCTTTATTCTAAGAGAAATAATGTAAATAATAAATTCCGTGACACTGGCACCCCCTTTTTGCATTATGACTTCTCTACTCTAAATATTGCCGTTTTCATACCTTATTTTATATCATACGTTAGGGTGTTTGTTCCAGTAAAAAGAGATCTGGGGACTGTGCTTAAAGGACAACTCCCACGGGACCCCCCCCCCCCCAAAAAAAAAAAAACACAGACACACACAGACACCATATTCACCATCCCTCCGGTGACGATCGCCACTCGATTCGCCCGCTGTCCGCCTCTCCATCGCCGCCGTCCATCGATGTCCCTGATGTCCAGGGAACGAAAAAGGCTGCCTGTGCGCTTGCGCACCGGCAGCCTTTTCATTGGCTGGAGCGCATCACATGGCTTCCAGCAAGCTCAGCCAATCAGGGCACATGCGCACCAGCAGCCTTTTCCATCCCATTCAATTTTCATGAAGACGCAGAGGAGGAAGAAGACCCGGACCGCCCCTCGGCTCTGACGTCGTCGTCACCAGATTCCGCCCGGGAGAAGAGGACCGTGACGACCGTAATAGGTAATGTATACATTCTTTAACTTCCGGAGGGGGGGGGGGGGGGGGGTCGGGGGTCCGAAAGTGGGGGAAGGGGGCCAGACCAGGTATTTAACCACATTACAAAGTTATATAACTTTGTTATGTGTGTTAAATAAGCAAAGTAAATTTTTCCTGGGAGTTGTCCTTTGATGCTAGAGTACCCCTTTAATTCTAGTGTATCCTGGGTCCCATATTACCATGTTTCACATGCACCCATCAGGTCCAAAACATCCAAGTTCTAATGAAAATGTTCTGTGTTTATATTCTGTGTAATGTGTGATATAATACGGACCCTAAAATGCATCTATATTCTGGTCATTTAAGAACAGTTCTGACCTGATCAGTGAGATAATATATAACTATTATATCCAGTGATTTACAGGGACGTCGTCTCTGATTATAGATGTTCCTTTTTCCTTTTCGGAAGGATAGGACAATATCTAATGACATCTTTGTCCCCTAATTTTTTTCAAACTTCCACATGCTCTAGAGCTAAATAGCACACATCCTTGTATACTGCCACCCTGCTGCTGGTGCCCATACTGGGCCCTACAGCAGCCCTATCCACAAATAAACTAAATCCCAGGGGCAGTAAATGACCAAATAACCAGTTGCCAAAATTAACATTAAAACATTTATTTTTATTTTTTTTTTGATGAAATAAAGATGCATTTGTGTGTATCTGTTTTGACCCGTTTTTCTATTGACTGCCATTACAAAAAAAAAGATCAAAATGATTTTCACAATCACGGTATGACAGTGCTATTTTTGCAAACATTCCGCCAAAATCGCGCCAAAAAAAACTTTATTTTACTGTGAATTGCAAAATAGCACTAATGAACTCTAATGAATGCTATGTGTGTGTACATAGCCTAATATACTGTATAATACTAAGTCACATAAAGAACAATGGAGGAGATATACAGTATTGTATATTGCAATATTATATAACAATGGGATTATAATATAATATAATAATGGTATTGCTCTCTTATAATAAGAATGTCCTCTGTTGCCCATAGCAACCAATCAAAGCTCATCTTTAATTATACCAGATCTCATTAATATAGGAAAGCTGACCTGTGATTGGTTGCTATGGGCAACAAAGAATATTATTACTATAACTCTGCTTGAGCAATCGCCCCCAAATTCTTTATAATTATAGATAACCATATAATAATAATTTATCCTAATCATAAGTGTTGGGATTTATTCTTTATTACTATGGCGCTCCAGTGTGCTGTTTATATGTAAGAGACATTTTATAGATATGCTAATTATCCTGTTTGGTGAACTTGGGGCGTCCTTCACCCCAGCCCGCTCCTCTGCTAGTATTCTTTATTCGTTAGGGGGTGATGAGAAGCGGGCAGTGGTAAAGGACGCCCCCAGT
This sequence comes from Dendropsophus ebraccatus, assembly GCF_027789765.1. Taxonomy (NCBI): domain Eukaryota; kingdom Metazoa; phylum Chordata; class Amphibia; order Anura; family Hylidae; genus Dendropsophus; species Dendropsophus ebraccatus. The sequence goes on from NC_091465.1 coordinate 36,749,407, forward strand.
GCACCAAACAGGATAATCTGCATATCTATAAAATCTGACATATTAACAGCACACTGGAGCGCCATAATAGAGGGACCATGGACGTCTTTGTATAATGCCCTACTGGCTGCCCAAACCTACCGATAGATTCCCTATAATAATTGTTCTGGATATTACTATAATGTATAATTACTACATCACCAAAAAGATAAGAACTGAATCACAATTGCACAAAAGAGTTAAAAAATTTTTTTATTATTAATGAATAAAAACACAATGAAAACATTAATAGAAAGAACAGTGAGCCATGACTGTTTACACGTAAACCAGTAACAAGGGGGACTCAGAGTGGGGGAGCACTTACTATGGTGCAAATAACATATCACATAAAGTGCAGTACAATAGCAGCATAGTACATGAGGTAATACATAACAGCAGGATTACAGGGAAGCACAGACATCAAACTGCAGGTGCAGAACAGAACATCTGACTACATACTCTTTCAGACCGATGCGAGTATGTAATGCAGCCACTCCCTTAACCCCTTCAGCTCCCACTCGTTTGCAGCGCTATCTGTATATACATTACGGGGTTCTGGCGTCCTGCTCTCCCGCCCAGCCAATCAGTGTGCCGAGTGCCGAGCCACAGCCACTGATTGGCTGGGCGGGAGAGTAGGACAGACAGCGGGGGAGCCTAGCGGGAGCTGAAGGGGTTAAGGGGGCGGCTGCATTACATACTCGCAGTGGTCTTTCAGACCGCTAACTCGTAGCGGATCTCGCTGCAAAACTCGCTGCGAAATTTCCACTGCAAGTCGGTACGTGTGAAGGCACCCTAAAATACATAACAAGGAGATAATAGCACTGTATTACAGTAACAATGTCCTCTGTTGCCCATAGCAACCAATCACAGCTCATATTTAATTATACTAGAGCTCATTAATATAGGAAAACTTAGCAGTGATTGGTTGCTATGGGCAACAGGGGACATTATTACTATAAAAGACGCTATGGAAGAGATAGATTACAGTTTCTTATAATAATAATGTCCTATCTTAATCATAGCAACCAATCACAGATCTGCATTCATTACACCAGAGCTCATTAATATAGGAAAGCTGAGCTGTGATTGGTTGCTATGGGCAACAAAGAAGATTATTATTGTAAATGACCCAATGGGGAGATATATTGCACTTTCTTACAGTAATAATGTCCTCTGTTGCCCATAGCAACCAATCACAGCTCTGCTTTCATTATAGCAGAGCCCATTAGTATAGGAAAGCTGAGCTGGGATTGGTTGCTATGGGCAACCAAGGACAATATTATTGTAAAACAGCTTGATCAATCTCCCACAATTACTTTCATAGTTACATATAACAATAGAATAATAATAATGGGGATAAACATTACAAAAAATCACCAGGAGAATTGTGCTGCTACTTTACCTCTGAAGACTTGTAGACGGTTGGTGATGTCTCTCAGGTCGCGCTGATGTACAGTCGGGTCTCCTCTTCCTCCGCAGAATACAGGAAATACTCACAAAGTCGCAAAATCAGGAACAAAATGAAGCCGGTCTGTTCTCCAAAGGAGCAATCGCTGACTGGCAACAGTTGATGTTGTTTGTTTATCTTTCCATCGAAATCCTGCGATCCTATTGGCTGATGCCAACGACAACCAGATCCTGTGATCCTATTGGCTGATGCCTGCAGCGCTAAGATCCTGCGATCCTATTGGCTGATTGCACCTATTATGGCCATTCTACCCATCAATGTCTATGGCAAAGACCACAGTAATGTCATGCAGCATTTATATTATAAGACTTTTCAGTTACAGCCAGAACCTGAGGATATCCTTATATTTTTTTCTCCTTGTGTCTGTAGTGGGAGCTGCCATGTTTATCTATAAGTTTCTTTGGCTAATTTAGAATAAGCAAGGGCAAAGGTCATGTCTCCAAGCATTGCCTAATGTGCAACAGGTTTCCAAAACTGATGCCTGGAGGTATATAACATTGATCTGTTATGTTATATTCATTTTGGGGTCTCATTGCCTGAAAATTTTTCTTTAAACTGTTTTGGAGAATTCCTGTTCCTACAATTAGCATAAACACCTTGGACCTTCTTGTACAACATCACATCCTCTCCTTCAGCCACTCCTCGAGAAAGTACTGACCAAATGCATTGGAGGGTGCGGTGGAGGGGCGGCATGTGTGCTGGCTATGACTCCTAGGGGTGCTACGGTCAGAGGCTGTTCTATTAAATAGCTAAAGGGCAACTGAGCCTCTATTTTCGATAAGTTTTGTTATTTACCTCTAGGCCACTATTGTATATATTTGATGCACTATGCCCTTTATTTTGTGATGTTATGATGATTGATTCGATAGGAGTCCTATGGTCATCTAGAGTCATTCTGTTGTCCCATTTCGGTTTTCTGTATTACTCTATATATCTTTTATATCTATATGTCCAGGTGTGTTAATGTTTTTATGGGATTATATGGGAGTCATTAATAAAAGTTTAATCATTTACATGAATTTGGTGTTATGTGGGTCTTATTAGGGGCTATTTTGGTTGTTCAACATCAGATATTGACCTTACAAATATATATTGGGCTGAATGGGAACAAATTCCCATAGACAAACTCCAATATCCTGTGCAATATGACACTTATATGTAGTAGGAGAAACTGCAATTATCATCCAGAAGAGTAAACTGTAAACATGGAACTACTTATAGCCTAAAATTTGGATTTAAGAACGAAAGGGGGAAAAAAAGGGGGGAGGATAAAATACTGCATCTCTTTTAAGGGATAAGTGAAAAGAGGACAGTGGCACAGCTATAGGGGGTGCAGAGGTATGGTGCGATGCGGGGTAATTTACCTCTAAGACTAACAAAAGGGGGCTTTTACACACTCAGGATAACTTTAACCACCAACTCCTCTGTACGAAACATTGATACATCTAACAAATGAAGAGATTATTTTTAAAAAGAAATTGTTGTGCTATGCAGACTGTCAAAAATGGGCTCTGTACCCACTCAGGATAACTTTAATCACCAACTCCTGTTCGAAACATTGATTCATCTAACAAATGAAGAGATTATTAAAAAAAAAATATTCTGCAATGCATACTGTCAAAAATGTGTCAGGCAGACTTCACAGATTGCCGATTGAACTGATCAATGCTATGCTAGGCAATGGAATAGCATTGATCAGTATATGAAATCTAATCATTACATATTTAACTGTAAAAAAAAAAAAAGTGTTAAAAATAGTCTAAAAGGAAAAAGTTTTTAAATAAAAAAAAAACTGATAAAATGAGCCACAATTAAAGATAAAATTACCTCCTTTACTATTATAAAAATAAATATATGTAAAATATGAAAAAATATATAATATATAGAGATGAGCGAACCGGGTTCGTGTTCGAGTCGATCTGAACCCGAACATTCGGTATTTGATTAGCTGGGGCTGCTGAACTTGGATAAAGCTCTAAGGTTGTCTGTAAAACATGGATACAGCCAATGACTATATCCATGTTTTTCACATAGCCTTAGGGCTTTATCCAACTTCAGCAGCCACCGCTAATCAAATGCCGAAAGTTCGGGTTTACTGCCCACTCTGCTGGGGGCTCTTGTGGCCACAGGTTGTATCATACCTCCCAACCGTCCCGGATCAAGCGGGACAGTCCCGATTTGGGGGTGATGTCCCGCTGTCCCGGAACGGCCCCCCTGTGTCCCGCAGGCGTCACTGAAGCCATCTGACAGTGTGAGCGGCTCCTGCAGCTGCTGACAGTGTCAGCTTCTGGAGCAGCCGGCCGGATACACAGCTCAGCTGCTGCCCCGGAAGCTCTCTGCTCCAGCCCCGCGGTACCTGCATCCCTCTTCTCTCCTCTTATCTCCCGTGTGCTGCCGCGGCTTTTGGTGACGTCACAGTTCAGGGACAGGCCAGAGAAGATGAAAGCAGATACCGTGGGGCTGGAGCTGTGAGCTGCGGGGGCAGGGGGCTGTGTGTGACGCTGCCTGCTCCTCTCCTACTTTGTCCCTGATCTGTGACCAGCTGGGATCTGACTAGGTGAGTATATGTTGTTTTTATTATTTTCTGTCAGGGATGGGTCTTCAGTGGGATTAACTGGGGAGGGGGGGTTACTACAGGGGGATTAACTGGGGAGGGGGGGTTACTACAGTGGGATTAACTGGGGAGGGGGGTTACTACAGGGGGATTAACTGGGGGAGGGGGGGTTACTACAATAGGATTAACTGGGGAGGGGGGATTACTACAATAGCATTAACTGGGGGAGGGGGGATAACTACAATAGCATTAACTGGGGGAGGGGGGATTACTACAGTGGGATTAACTGGGGGAGGGGGGATTACTACAGTGGGATTAACTGAGGGAGGGGGGATTACTACAATAGCATTAACTGGGGGAGGGGGGATTACTACAATAGCATTAACTGGGGGAGGGGGGATTACTACAGTGGGATTAACTGGGGGAGGGGGGATTACTACAGTGGGATTAACTGGGGGAGGGGGGTTACTACAGTGGGATTAACTGGGGGAGGGGGGATTACTACAATAGGATTAACTGGGGAGGGGGGATAACTACAGTGTGTCCTGGGGGAGGGGGGATTACTACAGTGTGTCCTGGGGGAGGGGGGATTACTACAGTGTGTTCTATGGGGAGGGGGGTTACTACAGTGTGTCCTGGGGGGAGGGGGGTAACTACAGTGTGTTTTAGGGGGAGGGGGGATTACTACAGTGTGTTCTAGGGGGAGGGGGGGTTACTACAGTGTGTCCTGGGGGGAGGGGGGTAACTACAGTGTGTTCTAGGGGGAGGGGGGATTACTACAGTGTGTTCTAGGGGAGGGGGGATTACTACAGTGTGTTCTAGGGGGAGGGGGATTACTACAGTGTGTTCTAGGGGGAGGGGGGATTACTACAGTGTGTTCTAGGGGGAGGGGGGATTACTACAGTGTGTTCTAGGGGGAGGGGGGTTACTACAGTTGGACCTTTGGGGAGATGGGGGTTACTACAATGGGATATGGGGCACAGAGAGTTACTGTGAAGCAGATGAGGATTATACTGGAGACAGGAGCCTAAAATGTTTGTCTCGCAGATGGCCGGAGAGGTTTTCAAGATGGCCGTGCATGATGGCAAAGAACCACAAAAGTTATCAACAAGAGAAGACGTCCCATGTGAGTGACTGAATAACTGCACTATAATCACCTATAAGGTCTGCAGGTGTACAGCCTCATCTACTGCTATATGGTCAGTGCTGAGGGAGAGGACTGCTCTGTGAATAGTGGATGTTATGCAGTAATAGTATGGGGGGGATAAGTCACTATGCGGTGAAGATCTGGTGGTAAAATTTGTTTACTATATAATGGTAATAGGCAATGGGGGCGTGTCCATAGGGGCGTGGCACATTGCCGTGACTGTCCCTCTTTCCTCCGAGCAAAAGTTGGGAGGTATGGTTGTATCATGCCTCCGGCCACTAGAGGTTGCCTCTCACCGTTAGCGCTGCAGAGCACAGATTAGTGTCACTATGAGCCTGCAGAGAAAGGTAGTGGGTTACTGCAGGGGAGGTAATGTATAGTTTGTGTATATTAATATATTATCTAAAGTGGGAGGGGGACACAGATGGTCCTGGGACCCGTCCTGTCAGCCTGGGCCCACACAAGTAGTTTCAGCAGGTTAATGTTGTCTGCAAAAGCTATTGCTTTTGCAGACAACCTTAACACAGGTCTGCGGTACTCCCTCTATACGGCATCAGTACCTGGCAGAGAGAGCTGGTGTCGAGGAGGAGCATGGGCTGCTTGGGTGCAGGGAGGGGGTGGGGCACATGACCTGCATTAGCCTGGAGGGAGGGAGAGCACAGCAGTGGTGAGTGCTCATGGAGGCCCAGGGAAGGGTTCTGTCAGGTTTCCCTCAGCAATGCAGGGAGTTTATCCCCCTTTTCCTTTCCCAGCTCTCAGTGCCCCCTGTGCTAATCCCCCTCCTTCCCCAGCTCTCAGTGCCCCCATGCTTATCCCCCCTCCTACCCCAGCTCTCAATGCCCCCTGTGCTTATCCCCCCTCCTACCCCAGCTCTCAGTGCCCCCTGTGCTTATCCCCCCTCCTCCCCCAGCTCTCAGTGCCCCCTGTGCTTATCCCCTCTCCTTCCCCGGCTCTCAGTGCCCCCTGTGCTTATCCCCCTTCCTTCTCCAGCTCTCAGTGCTCCCTGTGCTTATCCCCCCTCCTTCCCCAGCTCTCAGTGCCCCCTGTGCTTATCTCCCCTCCTTCCACAGCTCTCAGTACTCCCTGTGCGTATCCCCCCTCCTTCTCCTGCTCTCAGTGCCCCCTGTGCTTATCCCCCCTCCTTTCCCAGCTCTCATTGCCCCCTGTGCTTATCCTCCCTCCTTCCCCAGCTCTCAGTGCCCCCTGTGCTTACCCCCCCCCCCTCCTTCCCCAGCTCTCAGTGCCCCCTGTGCATATCCCCCCTCCTTCCCCAGCGCTCAGTGCCCCCTTTGCTTATCCCCCCTCCTTCGCCAGCTCTCAGTGCCCCCTGTGCTTATCCCCCCTCCTCCCCCAGCTCTCAGTGCCCCCTGTGCTTATCCCCCCTTCTTCCCCAGCTCTGTGCCCCCTGTGCTTATCCCCCTTCTCCTTCCCCAGCTCTGTGCCCCCTGTGCTTATCCCCCTTCTCCTTCCCCAGCTCTCAGTGCTCCATGTGCTTATCCCCCTTCTCCTTCCCCAGCTCTCAGTGCTCCCTGTGCTTATCCCCTCTCCTTCCCCAGCTCTCAGTGCCCCCTGTGCTTATCCCCCCTCCTCCCCCAGCTCTCAGTGCCCCCTGTGCTTATCCCCCTCCTACCCCAGCTCTCAGTGCCCCCTGTGCTTATCCCCCCTCCTCCCCCAGCTCTCAGTGCCCCCTGTGCTTATCTCCCCTCCTTCCCCAGCTCTCAGTACTCCCTGTGCGTATCCCCCCTCCTTCCCCAGCTTTCAGTACCCCCTGTCCCATTGTAATAGACCCATATTACTGTAATGTCCTATTAGTCACAGGATTGTGATCTCCATATGTTCTGTTTTGTTGCTGATGTGATGTAAACTATGTGCAGCTGTGCTGTGTAATGTACCAGTATGTCACCTCTGATGTGCACTATATCCCAGCCTTCCTATATTGATACATCCAGCAGAGGTGACATACTGGTACATTACACAGCACAGCTGCACATAGTTTACATCACATCAACAACAAAACAGAACAGGGATCACAATCCTGTTACCAATAGGACATCTAAGGTGCGTTCACAAATACATGATCTGCAGCAGATTTGATGGCCCAGATTTGATTTGCTTTGAATGTGCAACTTCAAATCTGTGCCATCAAATCTGCTGCGGATCCAGTACGTGTGAACGCACCCTTACTGTAATATGGGTCTCTTATATTGCAGGAAATGAAGTCTTGAAAAAAGTAAAAAATAGGATAGATAGATAGATAGATAGATAGATAGATAGATAGATAATAGATAGATAGATAGATAGATAGATAGATAGATAGATAGATAGATAGGAGATTATGTGGGGCACAAAGAGGTCTAACGTCTATATGGAGACACAGAGAAGACCTATATGAAGAAACAGAGAGGGACTACACTTAAAAGAGGGGGGCTAATACTATATGGGGTTTTAGAGGGAACTTTGCTAGTATATAGGGGGCATAGAGCACTGTTGCTGTAATGTGCAATACACATAGCGAGTTTGCTGTGAAATGAGGATAATTCTCTGGCGGGGAGGCTAACTATTTGCCTGGTAGATCCTGTGACGACAAGTCATGACCAATGAAGTCCTCATGATGGCTTGGGCAGATGGAGTGGAAAAGGAAAAGCAAACAACTTCTATGATTGTGCAGAGAAGATGCCTCTTGTAAGTTCTTGTATGTAACTGCAAGGACTGCAGAACCCGTGTACAGCTGTATCTACCTCTATATGGTCACTGCTTAGGTAGATATTATTCACTGACCATATAGTGGCATTATCCACTAACTGTATGGTGATTATGGCGTGACAATGTTGTTTGTCCTGTATATACAGATATCATTGCTAATACAGAGCCGTAGTGCTTCAAAAAGTTTCCGCTGCCGGTATGATATTGAGACATTATGCCAGGCGGGGAATGAATCCATCATTTACCTTAATGTCTGTAAGGTCAGCAAATTTGCAGACGTCTGAATGTAGCCTTATTGTAGCTAGTAGAAGTGCCATGTACTAGACATGTCTGCTAATCACAACCCCACAGTGCAGGAGGTATGTGGCTGGCTGGAGGCTACCGCTCTGGTGTTTTTGCTGGCCACCATTCACGCAATACTGTACTGTCAGAGCCGCCCTGTAGAGGTCCTGCAGGTAATATAGGTGCATGTGCTGTGTGCAGGGGGATTGTAAAGCAAGATGGACATGGCAATAGGGTATAGACATGCCACTGCATTATAGGGGATGCACTGTATACTGTAGATCATATACACTATTTTACAGGTATATATAGTTAGTGTGCATTGTATATACATGGAGAATCACATATGAATAAATGAGATCTACTTTGACCATAAATGTGGAACAGACAGTAAATATTACATTCACTTCATAGGGTATAAGACTATGTTCACACAATGGGAAAAAGACAGCTGTAAAAAAAAAAAAAAAAAAACCCAGACGTAAACATAGTCTAGCAGAGTACATGGGTCACATCAGTCGGCTAGATGGAGAATGGAGCTCACTGCTGGGCATTTTACCTATTTATAACTAGTCATAACAGAGGGTTTCAGAACTGAGAGCTGGTGCAATCTAAACTTTTGACATGCCTGGACCACTTTCACCTGTGTAACTCTTATTTTTCAGTTTATGGGGCTGTGTGAAGGTTAATGGTTTGCACTGTAATTGGTAGTCTTTATTTGTGCTAAACACTGGTTTTTCTACTTCTTAGCTTCCACATCTTGTTAAATAAGAGGAGTAGGAAGAGGATAGATTGTGGATTTTGGACTGCTCATTACATCGGACGAGTGATTATAAAATAGTGGGAGGCCTCCACCAAACTTTTTGCCCAGGGCCTCCACCAACCTTAATCCGGCCCTGGTCTAACTAGTGGGAGAAGATTGTGGACTCAGCACGGCTATAATAATTGAAACAATCACTATTGCCCACTGACCAGAGAACTCACACAAGAGAACAGCACCATATCCTCTAATTCAAGTGAAATATTTTGTATTGATAATTTTTGGTTTAGAGGTTAAAGTGGGGAGCCGAGACTCATTGGCCCAAGTATATGAGGCATCTGGATGCAACGTGTATGATGAGTGGGTTTTAGCAGGGTTGACGACTGCTGCAGCAGTATAGCATCATAGATATATCATATATGAAAATCTTTTTGGTTACACTGTGAAATTAGTAATTAACTATTATGGAGGGTTATACTCTGTATGTCAGTATTCTACATCTTGGGAAGAGTGATCTGTTCAATAAGCTGTGCAATAAACAGAAAATTGACACAAGAGGGAGAGGATTATATTTATACGAAAACTGTATGTAAGGATAAGAGATGCAATCTGCTTAGAATATATATATACAGTGGTGCCTTGGATTACGAGCATAACTGGTTCCCGGGACCATGCTTGTAATCCAAATCCACTCTTATACCAAAGCAAATTTTCCCATAAGAAATCATAGAAATGCAGAGAATTTGGTTCCACACCCCAAAAATAATGATTTAATATTCTGAATAACATGTAAAACAAATGAAGCAAACATTCAGAAACAGCAGAATATGTAATATTATAAGTTACTGTACAGTAATGGAGAGGATGGGAAACACAAGGGCTGACAGAGACTGCAGGGAGCATGAAGGAATGAGCAGCGCAGATGTGGACACAGTATAGCAGCACTCTCTGTCCGGGGAGAGAGGGGTTACAGCTATGGAGAGATTACCCCACAGTCCTATCCCCTGATGTAAGCCCCAGCCTGAAGTGGATCTGCTATGATTTGGAAGGTGAGGGAGACTTCCTGGGTCAAAGTACATGTTGACCCCGCTATGCAGGCCATGCCCCTCCCCCACTCGCGCTCCCATTCAGTACAGGGAGTTCTTAAACCAAAGCAATACCCAATATACAGTCCACTGAAAATAATCTAGATTCTGAAGAGCTCTTGGACCACACAATGCAGTTGGGGTCAGAAGGCAGTTCAAAAGATCAAGAGGCCAAAGAGGATCATTTAGTCTGCTCTGTCGCCCAATTGCTGATGCCCTCAGAGGAGGATCAAGAAGCTGGTCTGTCGTTTGAGATCCAGAGCTGTCTGCAATGCCTGAAAGTGCCTGTGGCTTCTAGCGCAGTTTGAGGAAGTAGACTGTCAGATAGAGGAAGTCACCTGTCACCTGTGACGATGATGATGATGACATTGCGGATCTAACGTGGTCTTTGGAGCGACAGCTGCTGAGGGCATCATCAGTGGAGGATGAGGAGTATGAGGTAGTTACAGTGCAGGTCCCACCTAAGAAAGGGAGAGGACGGTCGCAAAAGTCCGCTTATATTACTGCGCCAGCCGTGATCAGTGGTGGCAGTGGGCAGACCGGTAGTAGGTTTTCGGCGTCTAAGAGGTCCCGAACCTGTGAAGCCTGGGCCTTTTTTGATCAAGCCTCTGATACTCCGACTGAAGTGATATGTCGTATTTGCCGGCAGCACGTCAGTAGAGGAAAAAATGAAAAGTGTTTAAGTACAGCGAGCATGAACAGGCATGGCACATGCAGGGAAAGCATGAATTGCTGTGGAATAGTCCTGTTGGCCGCTCCCCACCGCCACCAACACGGATGACACCTTCGCCTACCACCAGTGCGACCTGAACGCCATACAACTGCAAGTCCGGCAGACAGCCTTCTGTGTACCAGGTGTGGGAGCATAAGAAATGCTTTCACCCCAACCATCCCAAACCCAAAAAACTTAATGTCGGCATTGCCAGGCTGTTGGCTTTGGAAATGTTGCCTTTCCACCTGGTGGACACAGATGGCTTCTGCCACGTTCTGGCCCTGGCATGTGTCTGACCCTGCCCTGGCCCAGCACATTGCAGAAAATATCTCAAGCGCATTGGCTGCATCTGTGTCTACCAAGGTCCATCTGACTACAGAAACATGGACCAGTAAGCACGGTCAAGGTCACAGCTAGCGTTCTAAGTGTTTTAACTGAATATATTTTTGAAAAATACACCTGTATGAACGTAATGCGCACTACATACTGTATATCCTCTTTTTTAAATGCCTCTTTCTCTCTTGCTACCTGATTTAGTTGAACCGCAACCTCCGTGTTTCCCGCTGGGCTGTTCTCATTGCCACCAATGGTACTAATTTATCCTGAGTGTGTACAGAGCCCATTTTTTACAGTCTGCATTGCAGATCCACTTTTTAAAAAAATAATCTCATCATTTGTTAGATGTATGTTCTTTAACCCTTTAAGGACATGGCCCATTTTCGTTTTTACGTTTTCGGTTTTTCCTCCTTGTGTTTAAAAGGTCATAGCACTTGCATTTTTCCACCTAGAAACCCACATGACCCCTTATTTTTTGCGTCACTAATTGTACTTTGCAATTACAGGCTGAATTTTTGCATAAAGTACACTGCGAAACCAGAAAAAAATTCGAAGTGTGGTGAAATTGAAAAAAAAAACGCATTTCTTTTATTTGGGGGAAATGTGTTTTTACGCCATTCACCCTGGGGTAAAACTGACTTGTTATGCATGTTCCTCAAGTCGTTACGATTAAAACGATATATAACATGTATAACTTATATTGTATCTGATGGCCTGTAAAAAATTCAAACCGTTGTTAACCAATATACGTTCCTTAAAATCGCTCCATTCCCAGGCTTATAGCGCTTTTATCCTTTGGTCTATGGGGCTGTGCGAGGTGTCATTTTTTGCGCCATGATTTGATCTTTCTATCGGTACCTTGATTGCCCATATACGTCTTTTTGATCGCTTTTTATTACATTTTTTCTGGATTTGATGCGACCAAAAATGCGCAATTTTGCACTTTGGGATTTTTTTTGCGCTGACGCCGTTTACCATACGAGATCAGGAATGTGATTAATTAATAGTTCGGGCGATTACGCACGCGGCGATAGCAAACATGTTTATTTATTTATTTATTTGTTTACTTTTATTTAAAACCTGGGAAAAGGGGGGTGATTCAGACTTTTATTAGGGGAGGGGGCTTTTTACTATTAACAACACTTTTTTTTTTTTTTTTTACACATATACTAGAAGCCCCCATGGGGGACTTCTAGTATATACACTGTGATCTCTCATTGAGATCTCTGCAGCATAGATATGCTGCAGAGATCCATGGGATCGGCACTCGTTTGCTTTCGGCTGCTGCAGCCGAAAACGAACGAGTGCCGAGCCGAGGACGGCGCCATCTTGGACGCGTCCCCGGCCGGCATCAGTAACGGAGATCGCTCCTCCGGGACAAGGTCCCGGAGGAGCGATCTCCCCCACTAGACACCAGGGAAACGTTGCCTCCGGTAATCGGAGGCAGCTGTCAACTTTGCCAGCTGCCTCCGATTAGCTAATTAGCGGGCACGGCGATTAGACCGTGCCCGCTAATAGCGGCGGTCCCGGGCTACACGCGGCACCCGGGATCGCGGCACTTCAAAGCGGGGCCGCCGCGCGGCCCCGCTTTGAAGTGCAAGTGAGGACATAGGACGTACCGGTACGTCCTATGTCCTTAAGAGGTTAAGCCAAATTTTAGGCTATGAGTTCTTCCATGTTTACAGTTTACTTTTCTGGAGGAAAATTACAGTTTCTCCTACATATAGGTGTCAAAATTAACCCGAACCTCTCATATTGAGGGGTGTGCTCTGCCTTCCTTTCATTTTTTAGCTCTTTCAAAGGCAGAAGCCAGCAACTCGGTAAAGGCCACTTTATTGGCTGTTTTTTTAGTCTTCGATTTTAAATCAAATAAAAAGAACAGACAGTGAAAATGCAGCATGATCATAGTGATGCTTTAACCCCTTGCCTCCGCAGCCTGTTTTGGCCTTAATGCCCAGGGCCTATTTTTAAAATCTGAACTGTCTCTCTTTATGTAGCGATAACTCCGCAGTCCTTTTAACTATCACGGTTATTATGAGATAGTTTTTTTGTGACATATTCCTCTTTATGTTTGTGGTATACTTTGGTTGATACACTCAGTAGTTTTTTGTAAAAAACACATTTGCGCAAAAAATTGAAAAATTTACATTTCTTTATATTCAAAAATCTCTTTTCCTAAGAAAGATAGTCATGCCACATGAACTAATTATTAATGCAACATCTACAACATGTCTGCTTTATGGTGACGTCATTTGGTGAACGTCCTTTTACTTGTTAGGATGTTAGAGGGCTTCAAAATTTTGTAGCGATTTTTCTAATTTTCATAAATATTTCAGGTTTGATTTTATTAGGGACCAGTTCAGTTCTAAAGTGGATTTGTGGGGCCTGTATATTAGTTACCCCCATAAATCTCTCCACTGTAAAAACTGCACCTCTCTAAGTATTCAAAGTAACATTTCATAAGTTTATTAACTTTTTAGGTGTTTCACACAAATTTAAGAAAGTTGGATGAGAAATTTAAAATTTTCATTTTCTTTTTTTGGCAGATATTCTATTTTAATACATTTTTTCCTCTTACACAGCAAATACTAACTGAGAAATGCAACTCAATATTTATTCTCCTTATTCCAGTGTTTCTATAAATCCCCCATATGTGGCCGCAGTGCGTCACCTGACTCAACCACAGGCCGCAGACATGACAGGGACCTGGGGAATTTCGGGGCCTTTTCTTATTTCTTATTTCCATCTATACCATTCTAAGGGACATGTGACACCCTGATCATTTTTTATTACATTTTTCATGAGGTGGTATGAATAAAAAACTATTTAGCAGCTGTTTTTCACCATTTTTTTGTACACCATTTACTATACGTCACATATGACATGTTATCTTTCTTCGATAATCTCTTCATCTGTTGGATGTATCGATGTTTCTTACAGAGGAGTTTGTGGTTGATTTTATCCTGAGTGGGTACAGAGCCCATTTTTGACAGTCTGCATTGTAGATCCACTCCTTTTTCAATAATCTTATCATCTGTTAGATGTATGTTCTTAAGGTCAAATTTTAGGCTATGAGTTCTTCCATGTTTACAGTTTACTGTTCTGGATGATAATTACAGTTTCTCCTACATATAGGTGTCAAAATTAACCTGGATATCTCCCATTGAGGCGTGTCCTCTGCCTTCATTTCATTTTGTAGCTCTTTCAAAGGCAGAAGCCAGCAGCTCGGTAACAACCACTTTATCTGCGTTTTTAAATCTTCGATTTCAAATCACATCAAAAGAACAGACAGTGAAAATGCAGCATGGTCATAGTGATGCTTGAGCATAGTGATTGCTGTGCTTTGCAAATTGAATACTCCCAAGGGCCACAAAATCAATTTTTGTTTTTAGGTCAAAAACCTAAAACCTAAAAGCCTTCACTATGCCATACCTTTACTATGCGCTTCTTCTACCTTTACTGTGTTCTTGTTGTTTTTTTATAACATTATCAGTGGAATCCGTTTCATTCCTGCCTAGTTCTTCTTTGGTTCCTTTTAGGTTGTTATTTTTCATGGACTGTCTGCATTTATTATTTGCTTATCTTGATTGCACCAATACGAAGGGACTTGGATGATGTGCATTGGTCCTGTTGACGAGATCTCCAATAGATTTCAAGCCATTTCAAGTCATTACACCCATGGGCATTAGTTATCGCCGTACATGTTATCTGAATGCAGCCTGTCCGGCTAACCTTTCTTGTTACTTTTCCTGTTACTCTTGTGTGTGTCTTATATATCTGATTGTTATAAAACTGAAAATTTTCAAAAAAAAAGTATTTAAAAAAAAAAAAAAAGCCTTCTCTTAGATACTCTTTAAGGCCCCGTTCCCACTGAGCAAAACTAGCAGAATTCCGCGGCGGGAAAGCCGTTAGCCTCCCGCTCATAATGGGAGTCTATGGGAGGAGCACGCTCATGCTCTATCCGTGCTGAAGAATGAACATGTTCCCGGAATTCCGCTAGTTTTGCTCAGTGGGAACGAGGCCTAAAGGATTTAAGGCGTGAACATTCAAATTACAGGGTCTCTTACATGGTTTCTATGACAACCCCACCACTGTAGAATGTGTCTGACCAAATAACACACACGCAATGACAGTTAGCAAAAGTAAAAACAGGAGATGGCTGGAAACAGCCGTACCCGAATGATAACCAGCGCTGCCCAACAAAGTATTCAGGAGTAGAGTGAGAGTAAAAAATTTAAACATTTATTAAATAATGCATTGATTTCTGAAAAATGACATTTAAATGACAGTTACGCTTTAAAAAAAAAAAAATCACTGCCAAAATCAGATTTTTATGCATTGTCCATGATGAGTATGGATATAGTTTAGGAACACACACAGGCATTATGGCAGGGTCCTTAAATGAATACCAAATGTGTCATCAATCATAAAACTCAGCACCTTTGCCATCCAAATTCCAATTGTGGAAACCATAATAGACACAGCGGGGCAGATTGTGGAAGCTTACATAAGATGTCATGTGCTGGATTCAACGAATCAGAAAGGGTAAAAGAAAACTTCAATCATAACAAAGCCAAGTGATGAGCTAGTTTAATATCAAATATACACAGAGCAGAGAAGGAAGAGGAGCAGGTAAGAGACACCGACACATTATTACTGATCATTATGCTAGAAGACAACCAGCCAGGAAATAAGGGGTTAACATTTTATCATTACATTACTACAATGACAGCTATTTTATATTATACTGGGAAAATGTTTTTTTATCATGATATTTAGGACGTTGTCCAACGCCTTCATGGCGACAGGATGAAGCGGGGCAACTGCATCAATTTGGATATTTGCAAAAACCCTACTGAGCTTCTCAAAGATAGTTCTTTTGGAGATAAAACCTACTGTTCACTGTCAATCAGATCCAGAGCAACCACAGCAACCTTCCATACTAAGACCTTTGTAATAATTGCGTAATCTGAATTAAGCAAGGAGATTGGCCTGTACAATTCTATTTTGTCAGGGGTTCTTATTTTTCTTTATTAACAGAACAATTTTACCCTCACATACAGAGCCTGGGAGGGTGTTAGTTAGTCAGTTTTCTGATGTGTTAAAGTGTTAGAAGCAAAAAACATGGTAAAGCATGGGGTTTGAGCATCTCCAAGGTTTTCCAGTTCCAGATAGGCAGTGGGTTATACCTACCAAGAGTAGTCCATGGAAAGACAACTGGTAACAAGGTCATTGACATTCAAAGATCAATGGTGGACATAAGACAGACAGTAGGTCTGGTCTCATCTCACAGAAGATTTGTTATTTGTTGTTTTTTTTTTTTTGTTTTTTTTTTACATTGAAAATCTATTTCTGAAGCATCTAATAGATATTCTACGGACATTATTGAAGATAGAACATCATGGCCATTACCATCACCTCTCAGCAGACCTATATTGATGAATTTAGCCCGAGAGATTACTTACAGACATACTATGTGCCAGGAGGAGGTCTCCTTGTTGGAGAATGGACAGATTTTGCACAACGAAACCTACATGACACATTCACTAAAGGTAAGAGATATTAGTTTATTGAAAATATGATATTTAGTGTAATTAGTCCAACCCAAAGCATCCATTCACGGAATAGGTAAGAAGTGTTAAATTAGTGGGGGTCTACCTGCTGAGACTCCCCCAACCCCTCAGATATGAGATTGCAGTTGGGAGGAGTGTAAATGAAGCAATAGTCCAGCATGTATCCTGCAGCTTGGTCTATGTTAGTAATAAACAGCCAGCAGATCAAGATATCTGTAATATTTAAACATAATGGGTTGGAATTTTATATTCACTACTGTTTTACACCTTTCTTTCTTGCAATAATGACATTTTAAATGTTTAAAGGGGTTATCCGGTAGTAGAAAAAGAAAAGCTACTTTCTGGCAAAAACAGTACCACCCCTTCCCCAGGTTGTGTGTGGTATTAAATGTCATTAACTCCATTAACTTTAAGGCTATGTTCACACAACGTATGAGACCGGCCGTTCCGTGGCCCCAGCCGGGTCACGGAACGGCTGGTCTCTGGCCAGATCATCTTAAGTACCGGCCGGGTCATCTTTCCGGCCGCAGAGCTCTGATGCGGGCGCATCAGCGTGCGCCCGCATTAGAGCTTACCATAGCACACAGTGAAGCAAGCAGCCGGAGCCGCTCGCTTCACTGTATGAACTGACAGTGCTTTCTGCGGCCGGAATTCACTGAAAACTGACCTGTCAGTTATTTGCGGGGCCGCACAGATCCCGGCCGGAGCGTATACGATGCGTGTACGCTCCGGCCGGGATCCCATTGCTTAATAGGCTGTGTTCCGCTGCACAAAAACTACGGCCTTTGTTGCCATCAGCAACAACGGCCGTAGTTTTACGTAGTGTGAACAAAGCCT
The DNA here is from genome assembly GCF_027789765.1 of Dendropsophus ebraccatus. Taxonomy (NCBI): domain Eukaryota; kingdom Metazoa; phylum Chordata; class Amphibia; order Anura; family Hylidae; genus Dendropsophus; species Dendropsophus ebraccatus. The sequence goes on from NC_091465.1 coordinate 36,766,882, forward strand.
AAAAGTGGAATTCTCTTCTCTGCAAATATATTTATACTTGTAGGACTTGTCAAGTTGCATGTATATATATATATATATATATATATATATATATATATATATATATATACATACACATCTACATTATAGCTATATATGCCCCAGACAACCAGCTGATACCAGAAGAGAATGTGGATAATCCCTTTTACGTTATCTTCTAGATATCTTAGGGTCCTATTACACAGGCCAATGAAGGCCCGATCAATGTTGTAAATGAGCGCCGATCTGCTAGGTCGGCATTCGTTCTCTGGGCCTATTAAACGGCCTAATAATCGTTTAGCAAGGGCTGCACGGATATCGTTAGTGATGTTCGTGCAGCCCTTGTCCCAACAGTTAATATTTTACCTGTCTCTGTGTTCTCCTGCGCTCTGTATGCATCCTGAACCCATGCGCTGCAGCTTTAGAGCGGCCTGTCTGAGCTGAGCAGTCCCAGCCAGTGACTGTCTGAGAGGCCTGTCTGACCTGCTCTGAAGATGCAGCATGCGGTGCCAGGGCGCATACACAGAGCAAGAGAAGACCAGGAGCGTGGACAGGTAAAGTATTAACTGTTTGGGCAATCCTCAGCCATCGACCGACATAGTGATGCGTGGTCTACGGCAGAAGATTTTAGGTCTGGGTCTGATTGTTGTCTGTATTACACAGAGCAATAACCAGACGAATCAGTCCGGGGCAGAAATGTTGTATTCCTAATAATAACTCTAACCTGATATTTTGAATTTATTATTTTTTAAGGTGGAGTAAGAGGAGAGACGCTGCTCGATTTTGGCACTGGAGCCTCCATTTATCACCTTCTCTCTGCTTGTGAAGTGTTTGATAAAATCATTGTCTCAGATTTACTTGAGAAAAGCCGCACTGAATTCCAAAAGTGGCTCAAGAAGGATCCGGACGCTTTTGACTGGACTCACATTATTGAATTTGCCTGCAAGCTGGAAGGAAATAGGTATTGATTCTGATTTCAATTTTACACCAAATGAATGCTGTACATGACATATAATGGCTCACATTTACTATGGCCACTGTGCCAGATTTGTATCCTTAAAGGCTCCAGAATTGTGGGACACGGCAATCATGATCCATTTATTAAGCAAAGTGCACCAAACAAAACAGAAACTGCCTTCACCTGACAATAGGGAATGGTTTATTAGGAAAGGGGCGTGGTCCAGATTTAAAGGGGCACGTTTTTACCACTCTTTTTAGATCAAAGCAAAAGCCCACAAAATTGTACTAAAGTGAAAACATAAGCCTGAATGCATTTGAAGACTTTTCATGTTAGTATCCAATTAGGATTAGACAATTTTAGTAACTCTGCCCTAATGTGTGTGAGTAGGTTATATCTGGTAAGGTATATTATCCCTGTAATGCCCACAGCTGCTGCCATATGACAAGAAGGGAACAGGAAGTCAAGGACAGTGGGCCCCAAAGCTAGACCCACCCAGTTGCCCCTACCTTCTTGCCACAACTACCATAAGTGGTAGTGGACAACTTGGCAATGTGCCCTCTCTGTGTCAAAGGTGTAACACAAAACACAGACAAGATAAAGAAAAACAGAAGGTAAACAAGCCAAGGGTCAAAACCTATTGGGCAACAAAGTACAAAATCAGAACTGGGAGAATAGTCAAGAGAAATAGTAGAAGGTCAGAATATACAAGGTATGAAAGACAGGAGAAACACCAGCACGCTTAAAAGAGACTAATAGCAAGCAGAGGAATCTGGGCTAAGCAGTTGTTTATAGGATGTCAAGAGCCCGGTGTGATTGGACCGATCCCTGACATCCCAGCCACAAACAGAAAAGAACAGGAGAGATAAGTGGAAGGGAAAGATGTAAATCACAAAAGCTTAACTGTCTAAAGGCCAGAGGAAGAAAAATGGGCATGGTGGAGATTCAGTTACCACAACACAGAGTAATAAGGTGTTTCCAGGAAAATAAGACAGTGCCTTATATTATTTTTTACTCCAAAACAGGCACAATGTCTTATTTTCGGGGTATGTCGGGGGAGAGACCCCCCCCCACACACACACACACCCCGACTGAGGGGAGAGAAAAACACATTCCCCCTTAGACCTCCACGGAATACTCATATCCTGGTGGGACGGGCATCGGCCTTGTGCATCAGGATGTCCGTCGAAGTTATGCGTCGGGACGTGCAGGCGTTGTGCGTCAGCATTGTGGGTCGTGATGTGCGGAGGACGTTGGGGGCCATGGACCAAGCTGCCTGCAGTGCCTGCATTAAAGCTCCACGAGGAGCTAGAGTATGTCAGAGGGGCTCCTTCTATATTCAGTCAGTGCCCATCAAAGTGCTAAACAAGAATACAGGAATGTACATTGTGATGCGGATAGTACGAAACCAGTAACTGTATCATTACAATAACATACATATCACATTGTATAACTTTTTTTTTTATCTGTTTAAGGGAGACTTGTGAAGAAAAGGCTGAGAAGCTCCGCAGTAAGGTGACAGAATATCTGAAATGTGATGCTCTGAAGAAAAACCCCTATGACCCTGTGGTTGTGCCACCAGCTGATTGTCTCCTCTCTTGTCTCTGTCTTGAAACCCCATGTAAGGACATAAAGACATACTGCAATGTTCTGAAAAACTTCAAAGACTTGATAAAACCTGGAGGTCACCTATTAATTTTAAGTGGCCTGAATGCTACTTTTTATTCTGTTGGTCAAAAGTATTTTTCTGGAATGACTACAAGAAAGGAAGAGCTGGAGATGGCATTTAAGGAAGCTGGTTACCAAATTGTAAATGCCGTGTATACACCGCGTGCTGATAAATCAAGAATGGATGTTTGCGATTTTGACACTAAATATTTTATTCATGCTCTGAAACCAAAGTAATACCAATTCTTTAGCCCACCATATCTTGGAATTGCTAAAATATATCTGCATGCTTTAGCTTGTAAACATAACACAAAATTGGTGTGTATGATTTGGTGTTGAGAACAGTCTGAAAACTTAATAAAATTTACGCTCCAAAACTAATACTTGTCAAGCTGTGTTTCAGTCTATACAGAACTGCTGTATACTTTACACATCATTAGGGAACGGCAGCTAGATTAGCCAGCACTTTCTCTTTTTTGGGTGTAGCTATTAAAAAGTTCTGGTGGCCAGAAAAAAAAACAATGTGTGAACAACTATAATGACCGTTTGTCATGAATGGAACTTTGGCGCAGTCCTCGGTGCGTAAGTTACGACCGAGACTGCAATTTTGGCCATAATCTTCCATTTATTCTGTCTTTTGTTTGCCTTGTTTTTGCCCTGTCTGAACTGTGTCTTATTTCTTCTGGTCTGTTAATTGTTTTCCCTGCCCCACCCGTGTCTGTGCTGCTAGGTTTCCTCTGGTCATGTAACAGTTAACCTGCCTTGCCTCAGTGATTGACAGCTGGTCCCTCCAATCATCCTCTGTACTTGGTTCCTGGTCTCCTATTTAAGTTAGCTGTTTCTGCCTGTGCCTTGCCGGTTATTGACTTAGTCTCTGCCTGCTTGTGTGTTCTGTTTTCTGGTTTCTCCTGACTCCTGCTTAGTTTCTTTTGACCTCCCTTGCTTGCTGCCTGCCCCCGACCTTATTGCCTGTTATTTGACTACTCTTTTGGATCCTGATTTTGTACCTTTGCTGCCAGACTGTTGTGACCCGGATTGCTGACCATTCTTATTGTGTTTGTTCATTTTGTCTTGTCTATTGTTTCACGTATCCAGGCCAGGGATCGCCGCCAAGTTGTCCACTGCCATTTTAGGGCAGATTGCGGCAATTAGGTAGGGACAGTGAGAGGGGCTGAGCTCAGGGCTCACTGTCTCTGTGTGTTTGGTGTGACACCGTTATTCTATGCATTGTGTTGAAGAGCGGCTGTTTTTGCATCAGCTTTCTATGGGAATCATTGAAATTGAAAACAAATGGTGACTCTTATTTTAACAAAACAGACAGTGTGTGAACATATGTGTAAATAAAAATATAGCGCACGCAGCAATCTCCAATATGGTATTACATTGGGAATAATAACATTGTTGTTTAACAATAAACAAGTAGACTGCAAATGGATGATTCAAAAACAATTCTTAAGTAAAATACGAGTCCGGCAAGACACTGTAACTGATTGGCTCCAGGGTTCACTCTATATACATCTTTTATTTCAGACACTCACTCCGTATCTTTACCTCTCTCTCTAGAGCCAAAAACTGCATTCTATCCCAGTAAGTATCTTCCATGTCAAAAAATATTGATCGCAGTGTGTCTCACTACTGAAACCCGCTGTGATCAGGAGATATAGTTGAGATTGTGGCAGCAGGGCAATTCAATCCATGGCCGTCAGGACAGGGAAGCTGGTTTTGGAAATAGTAAAATATAATTACCTTTCCCAACTAGTACAGGAAGCAACAAGAGGGGGGTGGGCTTCTGGAGCTGATCTTAACCTATAGGCCAGACAGAATATCAAAAATAGAGGTGGGGGGTCACCTAGGTTTAATTATCCTTCAATAAAATGATTAATAGAGGGGCAACAAAATCTTTAAATTTCAGGAAGGCTAATTTCCAAAAACTAAGAGAGGACCTTGGGGACATAGATGGGACAATGCCTTCAGAAATAAAAGTACACAAGATAAAAGGGACATATTTGAGAGCATCCTGAGTAGATTGTGTAAATGACGCATACCATATGGGAATAAAAGTAGTAGAAATAGGAGAAATCCAATGTGGTTAACTGTGGTCAGCTGTTAAGAATGCAATAAATGATAAGAAACAAGCATTCAGACTACCAAAACAAGAAGGTAGTGGGGAAGCATTGAGCAACTATAGACAGAAGAATAGAATGTGTAAAAAAACAAATAAAAGAAGCAAAAATTGGAACAGAAAGAAGGATAGCCACAGAAAGTAAAAAGAATCCCAAAATGTTCTTCACCTATATAAATAATAAAACACTTAAAACTGAACAAAGAACAATAGCATTGCATTTATCAGTATACAAAGGCGTAAGTTCCCTATAGGACCAAGGGAGCTATTGAATCCACAAAGTGCAGAGTGTAGATAGCAAAAACACACAGACGCTAAGCATCTGTTGTACAATAAATTCGCAATGAAACCGCATGAATAATAGCGGCAAAAATGCGAACTAATGAATAAACCGAAAGAATAAATTTATTAAAATGTGACACATTTCGGCACTGCAATGTCACAGTGCCTTTCTCAAGCATCTTGAGAAAGGCATTGTGACATTGTAGTGCTGAAATGCGTCACTACAATAAATAAGACCCCGGTAGGGGCGCCGCCTTTCCATAAGCCCTCCTCGTGATGACGCCCATGTGTGGATAAAACTAGTTGAGGGGCTATGCGGCTTGTATTTTAAGATTCATTGCACCATTAGCCTAGACTAGATAGCGTGATTGTAAGAGAGACTGCAGCTGCTAATGACTATATAAGCTATAAGAGCATAAGAGATACTTGATACAGCCATTGATGTAGCGTATTTTTAATGAGCACAATTGTGACATACCACTTCTTAGTTGAAAGCCAATAAAAGCTATGCTTTATTTCCTGGAAGGTCCTACTGGATGTGATTTGGGCTATTGGCCCTTATTTGTTTGCTATTAGTCCATGAAATTCCTTTGTAACCTGATATTAAAATGTATTATCTCTTTAGCTAAAGTAAGTGGAGAGACCCTCCCTGATATTGGTACTGGTTAGTGATGAGCGAGCATGCTCGTCTAAGCTTGGTACTCAATCAAGCATTAGGGTACTCGATGGTATTCGATACTCGGACGAGCATCTCGCGTACTCGAGAAAATCTCGTCATCCGTTTCCTGTAAGTTTGGGCGCTATTTCTCAGCCAATAAACATGCAGGAGACTCTTTGGTACATCCTGCGATCACATGAGACCCATACATGTCGATAGCAGTGATTGGTTGGCCAGATCAGATGACCCTGCCATATAAAAAGCGCAGTACTCGCTTCAGACGCATGCTGTGAGAGATCAGGGACAGAGCTGCTGCTTCTCAGGGAGAGTGTCAGTGTAGGATTTAGCGTTCCAGTAGGCAGGGTATATACTAGCAATACAAACAAACAGCCCTTCAGGGCTTCAAATCGTTTTTTAATAGTATTACTACAGACTGCTGGCTGGGACTTGCAGTGCTGCTACCACGATTTAACCAGCACACTGTGGTGATCGGCTGCTGGCAGAAAGGGGGCATTAGGTGTTGCATACAGACCCCTAAGAAGTGCTCAGTGTACTCTTTTTTGATTTTGGGCCTGCTGTACTACATTGGATTGCTGGGATTTGTAGTACACCTGCATAGAACTTCACTGCTCATTGGACGGGGGTATCACAGCGTGTATCTAGGTCCAGCCAGTACCAGATAGTACCATACAGCCCCCCCTAAACTAGTGGGTACTACACTGTATTGTTGGGATTTGTAGTACACCTTTATAAAACTTCACTGCTCATTGTAAGGGGGTATCACAGCGTGTATCTAGGTCCAGCCAGTACCAGATTGTATCGCACAGCCCCCCAAAAATTGTGGGACCACAAGTATTTTTCCCTGATTTCTGTATTTCATACGCAAGGCCTATCTAAGTTCAATCACATCACAACTGCTCTCACAGAGTAAAGGGTGTGTCAGAGAGTGTGTATAGGTCCAGCCACTACCAGATTGTATCGCACAGTCCCCCAACACTAGTGGGTACTACAAGTATTTTTCCTGATTTCTGTATTTCATACGGAAGGCCTATCTAAGTTCCATACTGTGCAGTGTCCATAAAATGGTGAACCCCAGGGGTAAAAGTCGAGGGCGTGGGTGTGGGGTTCCAAGTGATGCAGTTGCCAGAGGCCGTGGTTCAAGGCAGGGTGACACAGCAGCAAATGTTGAGGAGGTAGCAGTGGCACACCGCAGACATCCACTCCCTAAGATCTTTGCCCAACTTACGGGGTCTCATGGTAGACCAATATTGAAACCACAGCAGTGTGAACAGGTGATCACGTAGGTAGCAGATAATGTGTCCAGTCCAGAAACTTATCCACCACCCAATCTTCCACGCAGTCCACCCACGCTACCCAAGGGAGTGGAACCCTTGCTCCTTTAGCTCAGCCTCCTTCCCCATAGCCTGGCCCCTCCAGGGAAAGAAGGGATTCAGATCCACCACCATGCTTCCAGGAACTCTTTTCTGGACCCTTCCCTGAGTCATGGCAACCGGAGCAGTCGATCTGTCCTGATGCCCAAACTATGCAGCTCACGCAGTCAGTGGGTAATGAGAGTGGGGACTTGCAAGCGGGGTTGGAAGAGGTGTCTGATAATAACAATGAGACCCGATTGTCAGACAGTGAAGCTGTTGTCATGGATGTAACTCAAAGTGAGGAGGAGAGTGAGGAAATGGAGGAAGAGCTGGTGGATGAGGACGAGGTTACTGACCCGAGCTGGGTGGATAAGCCTAGTGAAGACCGTGCTTCTGAGGGGGAGGCAAGTTCTCCCACAGGACCGGTTGGAAGAGGAAGAGTGGTGGACAGAGGGAGAAGCAGGGGCAGAGCGAGTAAATCAGCAACTGTTTCACGAAGTCAAACTCCCGTGGCCAGGCCTAGATGTTCCCAAGTCTGGAGTTTATTTAAAGAGACTGCGGATGACCGACAGACTGTAGTGTGCAACGTGTGCCACGCCAGGGTCAGCAGGGGAGCCACCACTACCAGCCTAACCACTACCAGCATGCGCAGGAATATGAGTGCTAAACACCCCACTCAGTGGAACCAAGGCCGTTCAGTGACTGCAAGTCGCACCCCTGCTCCTTCCCCTGTGTCACGTGCTGGCTCTGTCAGTCCCCCCACCCAGGCCCCAGGCACGAGGGCCTCCCGCCTTACATGCACCCCTTCAACTCCACTATGCTCCACACCCTCCAGCAAGGTGTCCAAGCGCAGCATTCAACTGTCCCTGCAGCAGACCTTTAAATGGAAGCGCTAATACACTGCCACTCACCGCATGCACAAGCCCTAAATGTGCACATAGGCAAACTGCTGAGCTTGGAGATGCTGCCCTATCGGCTGGTAGAGACAGAGGCTTTTAGGAACCTCATGGCGGTGGCTGTCCCTCGGTACTCTGTCCCCAGCCGCCACTACTTTTCACGGTGTGCCGTCCCAGCCCTACATCATCTGTGCCCTGACAAGGTCCACCTAACCACGGACACATGGACAAGTGCTGGCGGGCAGGGACACTATATCTCCCTGACGGCACATTGGGTCAACTTGGAGGAGGCTGGGACAGAGTCTGACCCTGGTTCCGCTCATGTGCTGCCCACACCGAGGATTGCGGGGCCAACCTCGGTTGCGGTCATGAGTTGTACACCTCTTTCTCCTCCTCTTCTTCATCCTCTTCTTCCTCCATTTCGTGTGTCAAGCCACAACTGGCTATTGGACCATGGAGTCCTGGCTTGGTATGGGCGCAGATGCTCAGGGAACCACAAGCCCCGTTGGGGCTTGACACAAGATTGCCTATCGTACGTCTCCTCTGATGTACCCCGGCAGGAGCTGCGGTGTCTCTCTTGTTCTATGTGCTGTATAGAGTTGTGTCTAATTTCGCACAACTCCACTAGGTGAGTGCAACACAACATCCCTGCCTATCTGTATTCTTTTTTTTAAAACTTATTACACCAGGAGGCGCCCCCGCCCTCTCTCTTTTCTCCTCCATTTCGTAGCATCAGCAGTGCGGTGGGTAAGCGCCAACAGGCGGTGTTGAAACTGCTAAGCTTAGGCGACAAGAGGCACACGGCCCAGGAGCTGTTGCAGGGCATCACAGCGCAGTGAGATTTTTAACTCGCGCCACGGAGCCTCAAACCAGGCATGGTTGTGTGTGACAACGGGCGGAACCTGGTGGCGGCTCTGCAATTCGGCAGCCTCACACATGTACCATGCCTGGCCCATGTGTTCAACCTAGTGGTACAGCGGTTCCTTAAGACCTACCCCAATTTGGCTGACTTGCTCACCAAGGTGCGGCGCATCTGTGCGCATTTACGCAAGTCAACCACGGATGCTGCCACCCTTAGGGCAGTGCAAAGGCGCTTGCTACTGCCAGCTCACAGACTGCTGTGCGACGTGCCCATGAGGTGGAATTCCACCTTCCAGATGGTAGCCAGGGTTTACCAGCAACACAGAGCCATTGTGGAATGCTAGATGTCAACCTCTGTGCAAAGCGGTAGTCAGGTCAGTCAGCTACCTCAAATCTACAATGAGGAGTGGACGTGGATGTCTGCTATCTGTCAGGTACTGGGCCCCTTTGAGGAGTCAACACAGATGGTCAGCAATGCCGCCTCACCATTCCGCTGCTGTGTCTGCTTCAATGCTCCCTGCTCAGCCTGAAGTCTGACACTTTGCCTTCGTCTCAGGAGACGGGTGAAGAACAGCCCCTGCTAGATAGCCAGACCACCCTGTCCCTGACGTCAGTTTCTCACCACGGAGTAGAGGATGAGGAGGATGAAGAAGAGGAGGAAGAGGAGCAGGCTGCTGCCTCCATTGAAGAGGGTACCCATGCTCAATCCTTAGTTGTTGAGCGTGTATGGCCAGAAGAGGAGGATTTGGTGGAGGAGGAGGAGGAAATTGAGGCTAGTGAGGAGAGGGATTTCTTGCGTGTTGGGACCCTGGCGCACATGGCTGACTTTATGTTAGGCCCTCGGGTTAAAACATTTTTTGACAACACAGATTACTGGGTGTTCACCCTCCTGGACCCTCAGTACAAACAGAACTTTTCCACTCTCATTCCTGCCGAGGAACGCAGTATGAGAGTGAATCAATATCAACAGGCTCTGGAGCAGAAGCTGAAAATGTACTTCCCATCTGACACCACTAGCGCCATAGTACGTAGTTCTGTGGGCCAAAGAGCGGGGGAGAGGAGCGGTGGAGCAGGCAGCTTGTCAAGAGGAAGGGGAACACTCTCCAAGGCCTTTGACAGTTTCATGGCACCCCAGCAAGACTATGTCAACCGTCCCCAGTCTAGACAGAGTAGGGGGAAAGCCTTCAGGAAGATTGTGAGGGAGTACCTTGCTGACCATACCAACGTCCTTCCCGATCACTCTGCTACCTACAACTACTGGGTTTCAAAGCTGGATACGTGGCCCGAACTGGCGCTTTACACCTTGAAGGTGCTGGCCTGCTCTGCCGCTAGCGTGTTGTCAGAGCGGGTCTTCAGTGCAGCTGGTGCCATCATCACTGATAAGCGCACCTGCTTGTCATCTGACACCGCTGACAGGCTGACGTTTATAAAAATGAACAAATAAAATGGGAAAAGGGGGGTGATTCATACGTTTATTAGGGAGGGTTTTTTTTATTGATGAAAACACTTTTTTATTTTGATATATACAGTCATTTGAAGTCCAATATAATAGAATACCAAGACGGGATAAGCTTCATTACGTCGCTGAGGCCCGGCCCGGTAAGATGAAGGGATCCCCCCTCCGCGATCACATCGCGGGGGTGGGGGGTTGGATTCTGCACTAGACACCAGGGATGGGCTGCATTTAACACTGTTAACAGTGTTAATTAGCAGGAGCGGCAATCGGAACCGCTCCTGCTAATAGCCCCGGTCCCGTCAGGATCGCGGCAGTTCAGAACGGGGTCGCGGCGCGGCCCCGCTCTGAACTCCTCTTACGGGCATATGCCGTATGGGTACGGCATATGTCCCTAAGAGGTTAAGGGTTAAATAAGTTTCAGGAAGATATAACTGAACACAAGAAGAAGGGGCACAATCTGTTATTTTAGGAAACATGAGAAAATATTACTTCACTGAAAGAGTAGTAGATGCTTTGAAGAAACAGTCAGTAAATTTAACTCCTTGCCAACCCATTATGTACAGTACCAACTTCGCATTGGTCAGGTGAAGGAGTATGGCACGGGCTCCATAGCTTAGCTTAGACCATACCTGGCGGATATTAGCTGCAATCTGCAAATCACTTACCAATGACTGACAGAGATCATTATGATACCAGTTATTTAATTGTTTAGGTGCAGCAAACAATAGCGATCATATAATCTAAACAGTGTTTGACATATTTGGTATTGATGAACTATTAAATTATTATATTCCTGATGCTACACAGTCAACTTCCACAGGTGGTAATATAAGTTATAGAAGTCAAAACATGGCAATGCACTTTTTTTTTTTTAATACTAAGATAAACTAAAGTGACATATTGTTAGGACTCAGGCCATGCGTTCGGCTCGGCATCCATAGCAGCCATAATGGTTTTCATGTTTTCACCTACTCTGCTCTGTTATTCCGTAATGTAACAGAGGCCAGGGTTTTACTCCCCTGGCTGATCAGCATAGGTGTTGTGTGTGTTCACTAACTGTTGACTGACAGCTGACTCACCAGTTAGCTGTCGGTATCTGGGCAGGACCTGGAGCCTTAGCCCCAATCAAGTCTGAGGCTGGGACTCCAGGAACCATAAGTATCAGCCCTGAGCTCCCATTCTTTGCCTGCGATAGAACCAGGTAATCCTAGTGATTATTGACCTAGCGTTACTGACTTTGCACTTCTGTTTACCTGACCTTTTGGCTTGGACCCCGACTAATCTTTGGATCATGATTCTGTACTGTTATTGACTGTCTGTTACTGACTCTGACCTCTGACCTCCCCTTTTGCCTCTTTTGTCTCTGTTTTGTGTATTTCACTTGCATCAGGTTAGGGAACGCCATCCAGTTATCCGCAGCTGTGTCAGTTCAGTGTCAATTCTAGGGCTGCACTGATCTTTGTCATCCCAGACCCCCTACCAGACACATATACAGTGGTGCCTTGGATTACGAGCATAATGCGTTCCGGGATCATGCTTGTAATCCAAATCCACTCTTAAACCAAAGCAAATTTTCCCATAAGAAATCATAGAAATGCAGACAATTGGTTCCCCACCCCAAAAATATTGTTTTTTATTCTGAATAACATGTAAAACAGATGAAACAAACATTTATAAACAGCTGAATGTGATAATATAAGATACTGTACAGTACAGCAATCATCATGTGGCGTATAATGTATAGTAACCGCATAAACCTGATAACACAGCAGCAGTTTGTACAGTAGATAGAGGATGGAGCTGCAGATCCCCATAATGCAGTAGCACAACAGACTAGAATAGAGAGGCAGGGCTGCTGTCAGAGGTCTGTGTGGTCACATGAGATCAATGGAGAAGGGGTGTATGTTGAGCATGGACCAATCAGGACTGACAGAGACTGCAGGACATATGTTGACACATACATGCAGCGCTCTCTGTCCAGGGAGAGAGGGGTTAAATCTATTGACAGATTACATTCACAGTCCTGTCCCCTGATGTAAGCCCCAGCCTGAAGTGGATCTGCTATGATTTGGAAGGTGAGGGAGACTTCCTGGGTCAGAGTACGGTTTGCCACATTCACTGAACTTTAATGTGAAGTTTAGGTTCTTCCAAAGTCAATGGGCTGAAGATTCAGAAGACCCAGAGTAGGACACAAGGGGAGCGTGGACAGGTGAGAAAACCCATTTTTTAGATGTGTGGCCACCATCTTTCAGAACTTGTCTGAATTTTGGAAAAAGTTTGGTTCAATAACAAACCAAATTGTTGCTACTGAAACAAACTTTTTCCAATTTCGGAATAAACCCACGCTCCCCTTGTGTCCTCCTCTGGGTCTTCTGAGTCTTCAACCGTCTTCAGCCCATTCAGTTTGGGAGATCCTGAACTTTACATTAAAGTTTAGTGAATGTGCCGAACTTTTGAAAAGTTTGTTTATCTCTAATGGTAAAATAAAGAGTTCCAGAGTTAAAGAGTATAACATATCCTATAAAAAAAAAAAAGTTAACATATAGCAATGGCTCTGCAGTAGTAAAATAAAATGTATTGGATGTTAGAACGTGAAAAGAAAGAAAACATACTGAAACATCTAAATTTGGAAGGTGAGGAAGAAGTATCCATGCCTGGAATAAATATCCATCCATCTGTTTTTTTTTTTTTTTTTTTTACTCTGGTATCAGCTATCTAAGTAACATATTGACAAGCAGTTTATTTCAAGTTGTGTGGTTAAAGGGAGAATTATGAGGAAAAGGCTGAGAAGTAGGGATGAGCGAACCGAACCGTTGCGAACCAGATTCGTTACGAACTTTGCAAAAAGTTTGTGACAAAGTTCGTTAAAATCGCAATGGCGTCGCAAAACTGTACTTTAATCAGAGAATAGAACAGGCTACAAGGGATTATTACTCCTATAATCCTTTGTATCCTGTTATTATTTGAATATCAAGGTGTGTGATGTCACTCCAGGAACAGGAAGTGCCTGAGTGTCCATGCTCTTTCTCATTGTGTGTCTAGACGGCAGAGAGAGAGGAGGCGTACGTTAGGAAGAGAGGAAAAACACATAGATTACATATCAAAACAACTGGATAAGTACAGGGAGCGATAGAGAAGGAGTATATATTGTTTGTGAGAGAAGCCGGAGAGAGGAAGATAAAAAAAAAAAAAAAATCGCAAGATCCAGGGAAAGCTTGATAAGCTCATACATAGTGAAAGAGGCTGAGAAATCAAGAGTTAGGTAGTGAGAGGGAGAGATAGCCATCTAACTCAAAAATCGTGATATCTAGGGAGAGATAGGGAGATAAAAAAAAGAAATAGGGAGAGAAAAGTGAGAAGAGTCACTCAGGAGTCAGGACATGTAGCATTGAACCAGCTACTGTTCCGTGACAGAGAGGAGACGCTAGACGTTTGTTTGTGATCAGCTGTTGTAGGTGACGCTAAGTCAGCGCCTCACAAAAGCTGTCCGTTTGTGCTCTGCTGGTTGCCATTAACCCCGGCTAGCTGCCTGCAACCAAAAAAGTTTAAAAAAAACCTTAAAAAAAAATAAAAAATTGGTTTGTTTGTTTGTTTGTGATCAGCTGTTGTATTTGAGGCGAATCAATCAACTGCTGCCTCCTCCTGCTCTTCTAGTAGTCTCTTTTTAATTATATTGGCCTGTAATCGATCAACTGCTGCCTCATCCTCCTCAAGTAGCCTCTCCTCGATAATACTGGCCTGGAATCAATCAACTGCTGCCTCCTCCTGCTCTTCTAGTAGTCTCTTTTTAATTAGACTGGCCTGTAATCAATAAACTGCTGCCTCATCCTCCTCAAGTAGCCTCTCCTCCATAATACTGGCCTGTAATCGATAAACTGCTGCCTCATCCTCCTCAAGTAGCCTCTCTTCAATAATACTGGCCTGGAATCGATCAACTGCTGCCTCATCCTCCTCAAGTAGCCTCTCCTCGATAAGACTCGCCTGGACTCAATCAACTGCTGCCTCCTCCTCCTCAATTAGCCTCTCCTCCATAATACTGGCCTGGAATCAATCAACTGCTGCCTCATCTTCCTCAAGTAGCCTCTCCTCCATAATACTGGCCTGGAATCGATCAACTGCTGCCTCCTCCTCAAGTAGCCTCTCCTCAATAATACTGGACTGGAATCAATCAACTGCTGCCTCCTCCTGCTGCTCAACTTCATTATTTTTTTAAAAAAATTTTCCCACTTTTTTTCATTGTAATATCAACTGCAACTAAACGAAACTATACCCTATCACACTCCCACTATTGTAGCTGCAATTATTCAGTCGTTAGAGCAAGGTTAGTTTTCGGTTCGAAAGTTCGCCGGATCGAACCGAACCGAACTTTTCAAAAGTTAGCTCATCTCTACTGAGAAGCTCCGCAATAAGGTGAAAGAAGTCCTGAAATGTGATGCTATGAAGAAGAACCCCTTTGATCCTGTGGTTGTGCCACCAGCTGATTGTCTCCTCTCTTGTCTCTGGAAACTGCATGTACTGACATAACGTCATACTGTGATGTTCTAAAAAATTTCAAGGACAGGATGAAACCTGATGGTCACATTTTGATTTCCTGTACGCTGAATGCTACTAAGCGTTTAAGTCTAATGTCCTCAAAGGAGGAAGAGTTGGAGATGGTTTTCAAAGAAGCTGGTTACCAGATCAAAAAGGTTGTGTATGCAACACGTACTAATAAATCAAAGATATATATTGGTGATTATGGCGGCTTCTAGTTTATTCATGCCCGTGAACCAAAGTGAGGGCCTGTTGAATGGTCTTCTTTAGGCCTGACATATCAGGGCAACAACTTAGTCTTTCATGTCTGACTGGGTTTTGATAAGGCCAGCGATACGATTTTACCTACCTGCACCGTACCTGTATGACTACATATATATACGCCTCTTGCTTCGAAGTTCCAGCACATTAGAGAGTCCATGATAGGGTTAACTTATAGTTGGACCATTTCTTACCTTGGAAAACTTCTGATATGACACTAGAAAGAATGTTTTGTCTCAAGAACTATTTCCCTAAGAGACATGTTTATCAGCGTTCAAGGCCGTTCTCAGAGGAAAGTTGACTGTCTGTTACAGTGGGAATAATGTGAAAGTATCATTGCACAGAATGTATTGTTCTAACCTTTTTGAATAATAATAATGAATACTAATATAGATGCCATTGCGCATGACTGAATATCTAAATCACTAGCACCGCCTCATCTATGTCTTATTAGCATTTGTTACCACCCTATATTTTATCTGTCTATAAAATGTGATTACCATAATAAAACTTGGGCCATTTTCTCCAGGCTTATTATCATGATACATTGTCTTATCTGTGTCCATGACGTATAAGTGACGAGCTGGTAATACTGCAGGATTCCAACTCTAGATATAATTTAAAAACCATCCTTTACCTGGGTTTTTGGCTTCTCTCCATAGAGAGAGGTCAACATATAAATTTAACCTTAACATTTGGCGCCCTTGGCAGGGACTCAGCCTCTTGCAAACTAGAACGCAGACAGACGGGATGCGGTGATTTATCCGTCATCGGACGCGCAGATATAACTGGCCAGGTAAGAAAGACTTTCCTTTCTTACGTACTATCTGTGCCTCAGGGGAACGGATCTAATCAGATTCCCGTCACACCTGCGTTCTCTATATATGTTTGTAAAGCTGAGTCTATTTGTTAGACAAAGAACTCTGTAACCCAGGATAGGACAAGGTTAAAGTGCTGCATTGCCGTCGCAAACTGTTGTGTGATTGAGATAAGCTGTTGCTGTATTTATGCTGAATTAAGGAAAGGGATTGCCGAACATGATCACTTCTGCGTCCTTACGGGGAGGCTGTGATTAATGCTTAACCCTTGTAATACAGCATGGCATCGAGAACAGCTGCGAGGTCACAGACAGTAGGCATATAACTTTTGGAGTGAACGGGTTCCTGATAAGTGATATCTGTCTCGAGCAGCGGGAACAATACTTGTATTGATCCCATTATTTGTGCTTGTACTGTGGTAGAGAGCAGGTCAGAAGATCTGTGACTTACCCCCTTGCCCCCTAGGAGGAATTAGCAACGAGGGACAGTAGGTTGCTGTAGTGCGTCGCCATAGTGTGTCACTGTGACGGCTGGGCCTATAGCGGCTGTGCTTGTTAAAACCTAAGGTTTAGGTTTCGTTCCCCAATACGCTACCTAGGGATTAGCTGAGCAAGGATGAGACAGTTATTCACTAAAAGAAGGGATCCCCAGTCTCCACAAGAAGTTTATGTGAAGCTGATGTGAAGCTAAGGAAGATAGTTAGCGATGGGCATGAGAAGATGCAGTGCAAGATCTAGAACAGATCTTTAGGAGGTTTGATATGAAGGCAGATGCATGCCTTAGCCCCACCAACCTCTGGCTCTCTGACCAACACCTGGGAAACTCCTCACACTCCTGTGCACACTTATTTTTGCCTTGTGGGTAGGTAACCAGACTTACATGTAACATGCAGGGCAAATGGGTCCTTGGAATTTCCAGGAACATTAGGGGTTAATCGAAGTACTATCCCTAAGGGGGAATCAAGGATTAGAGTTCTAAGAGGGGAGGGTGTGGAGTAGATAGATGAGAGCCAGAGGGTCAGACAGAAGGAAAACATTCAGGATAATGGGTGGGAAGCACAGGTCCAGCTGGGTGGACATGTCATGTGCCGGTGACCAGCAATATCTAGATAAGACAGAATATTGTAGTGTGTGTGGCAGACCCAAGCCACATCATTATGTTACATCATTGTACCCAGTTTATATCTGTATACAAACCCCAGATCCTGCAAAAAGCCAACCTACCTCCAATGGTGGCGTATAGACCCTTTGCTCTGCAGGAATCTTCCCCTTTGTCGGCTGTTGAAGTAGTTACTTTGATTTAAAGTGCCCCTTACCTGATAGTAAGACCAATGCCTTTGTGGAGGTGGGCAGCCTAACCTCAAATAGTGTACATTGCCATGTAAGTGTCTAAGTACAAAGCCACGTACTCAGACAAGGAGAACAGTCCAGCTCATTGCTAGATACAGTACTGAGAGAGCTGAAGAGGTTAATTAATGCTGCGTAGTGAAGCAGCATACAAAGTACATAATGTGTGTTATTTGTTATGTTTTGTACAAGGCCATCAACCAGCTCTGAGGGCTGCAGATCACATGCAAGCAGCATTAGAAAAAAAAAAAGAATCAGAGCTGTTAGTGTAATGTAATGTACGCTCCTACATTATATACTGTTGTATTTCAGCCAGGTTTACTAAGCTGGTGTTCCCCTTTGGAAGTATGTTACGTGTTACAAAATGTTGATCATTTTCTGTTGTCCCGACCGTGGAACATTTGCTTATTTGTGTACGCCACTTTTCTGTAATCAGCCCTCAAAGATGGCGACTGAAAGCCAACCACTCCCACATATCATCCACGTCTGTATTATAATTGTGACGTCTCAAAACCATGCCCTAAGCCAACACCCCTATATCCGGTTATCTAGTCCGGTGGCCATTTTAACTCCTGGCATTTCTGTCCTCCGCCCATATTGCTTAGTGTCACTGAGGGGCGGGCACAGGACTCTCCGATAGAGTCTAACAACTGTTTTGCACATTTATTAATGAATATTATTACCTGATGGAGAAGAAAGTTAGATAAAGGTTTGTTGAAGGGAAAAGCAATGAGACTGTTTGAAGGAGCTTGGTCTATTAGACCTATTATTGTATAAGATTGTTATACGGGAGTGTCAGTAGGAGTCAGAGAGAAAAAGTACGTTTTATTAGGAATGTCAAGAGAAAAGTGATAATTGGTAAAGATCAAATGCAGAATTTTGTGCACTTATTAAGAACCCAATGGTGTAAGAGCCTGTAGTAACTTATTACTGTAACTTACACATTTGTATTTAAAAAGTATGTTGTAGGTATATATATATGTATCCCAATATATATTGTAAGCAGATTTTCTTTAAGTGTGTGTCCCCAACGTATGATATTTCAAAGAAGAAGTAGTTTACTACAGTAAAATATATATATTTCTAAGGAGTAGTAACTTACTACTGTAATATATATATTTCTATGTAACTTTATTTAACAAGTGTTTATATATATATATATATATATATATGTGTATATATGTGTACACATCTATCCTAATAAGTTCTACGCAAATTGTTTTTTTTTATTCTACTAAGTTATAAGTATGTGTGTCACTGTCCAAGGTTACAGTCTGGTGTATAGGAGCACATCTGATATCTTCTGTAACTTCAAGGATGTTTAGAAAAAAAAAAAAAAAAAACTTCCAAGAAGTTTTAACTCTTGTATCTATGATTTTACTGCTCACTGCTCAAGGTTAGAAGTGAGGTACAGAGCGTTCTGCTTACTGATAAGAGACGCTTACTGGAGGAATGGATTTATTTCAGCTAATGATGGTACAAATTAAGCTGAAGGTTCTGACAAAAAGAATTATTCTATATATTGTATGTTTTACATTTCATCTTTAAGGTGTGTTTTATTAAATTTTTTTTCAAAAGAAGGTTAATATGGGACGAGTGTACAATGTTTAATTATTTTTATTTGTTATTTTTAGGGGTAACAGTTTTGTGATGATTATAGCAAACTGGCTCATGACTATATTTATATATTGTCTTATCACTAGTAAAGCCACACCCATATCCATGGCTCCAGTCTGCACTCCTTATGCCCCGCAATATATATATATCTTGTGCTAAGTGCATTGAATCCAGCATATCTGTTGACTCTTGATGTGGATTCAAATGGGAGAGGGGAAAGAGGTGAATGGAAATGGGAGTAGCCCATTTTGATATTTAAAAAAAAATAAAAATAAAAAAAATTTAAACCCCGTACAAACTTTATATTTTTGAATAAGGATGTTTTTGTTACTTATTGTGTTTGATATTTTAAATTGTGAAAGATGAAAATGTAATTGAAAGCCCAAATATTAATGAAAGTTTAAAAGTTGTTTATTGTAGATTATCCCAGACTTTTCAAAGATGGATGACACAAGACGCAAGGATATATGGTGACCGCCATGCAGAGTGATGTTCCACTGCAGAAACCGCTCCTGCCATAAGCTGGAGGTGAGGACAATCACTGAGACATGTAAGATGGTTGGAGGTGACTGTGCAGATGTCTATATGAAGCCCACTATTATGGGTTAATTGGCAAATTAGAGATTTGTTTGGTCCCTGGGCTTACCAAAAACACTTCAAAGAAGCGTTCAAAAAAACTGTTCAAAGAAGAAGAAAAGCTGCCATAGAGCGGCTGACGCAACGTTCACGCAGACAAACCCTGATGCCTAAATGGTGATGGATGAAGCTGGTGATGCGGTGGTTTCTGTGCTCTTCCCAAGGTAACAGCGTACAAAGCGTACAAGGGAATGGGGAGATGTTTCCGGTCTCTTCCTGAGGTAACCGCACATAGTGTACAGGTGGAGGAGGAGATGTGGATCTGTTTGTTTTTAAGTCTTTTCCAGAGACAATCAGCAACAAGCTGTGAGACCAGCGGATGGAGAGGAGGTACAGGGTAAAGATGGCATCCAATAACTATTTGCCGACAGCCTTGTATCCCACTGTAAGTTATCTGACAAAACCAGCAGAAGGAAGCCATGTGTAATGTGATGTAGTATCCTCACATTGGGCGGCCCAGGGGACAACAAATATAGCAGAGAGGGTTGTGTACGGCTGTATTGTCTACACCTGTCATAACCTACTGTAAGTAACACCGTAAAGTGCCTGTCTGCATAGTCTGTCATCTTCCTGCCTGTTTCAGGGAATGTAAGTGGACGTCATCCACCTGCCACAGGTGGCCTATATAGGTATGTCCTTGTCTGTACTGGTGTCTTCTTTACAGGTCAGCCAAAGCTATGGGAGACAACAAAGCCAATGTCTGAGGTGATACCAGTGGCCTTAAAAGAAGCGATATAACTGAGTGTCTGTAAAGAGGCCTGTCAGTCAAAAGATAGGTTTAAGGATAAAGGATCCATGCCAATGCTACTATTACAAAAAGGATCATATGATATATATTATTCTCATAAAAAGGCTTTGAAACCTTAGGTGATGTATGGTTTACACTTTGCTTTTATTTCTATGGTGGTTATTTTATGTGTAATATGTAATGATCTCAGTGAGACAAGAGACAATTCAGTAGGATCCAAATATTATATCGGTAATAAGCGCCCAGTTACTTCATATTATTGGTGTATTTATTATACTATATGATTATTTACAGGAAGAGATGTGACCAGTCATTAGACCTGTGTGATCTAATCATAAAGATGTTTTCTAGGTACAAAATGAAGTAAAAAGACTAAAAAGAAGTGGAATTTTGAGAATCTCTTACTGACGAGTGTGAATTCACTATCTGGTTATTATAAGTGAATCTTGTGGTTACATAGTGGGTCACATTGTGGAGATTTTATTGCATTTACCTGTTGTGCTGTTTTTGGTTTATGTGTCAATCAACTTTTTATTTTTGCTTTTGCTATGAGATAAGATTTGCTCACATCTAAACTTTTCTTTTTCAGAAACTTTTTAAAGTTAGTTGTTGTGACTTTCCAATACCCACATGATGCCTAAGTGGTAGAGTCACGTCTGTTATATACAGTGAAGAACTTATTGTCTGATCACTCAGTGTCACAGGGAGACGTAGGAGTGACAGGAGACTAGTTAGGTTCGGGACGGAGGATTGTCTTACCTTTAAAGCAGTCCTACGGTAAAGGGACCTAGAGAAGGGGGCTACATCTGTAGTCAAGATTAGGGACAAATCTTAGGGACAGGAGTGATGAGACAATAAGGTTTGGTTATTTTGATAAAATCCGGAGAGGTATTTGTCATATATATATGTTGGTTTGGGTATTGATAATAAGCTTTTATTTGTTTTGTTGTAACTAAGCTGTATATTGATGTATACTGTACAGACTCACCCATTGTTTAGTATTTTCTTTCGGTTATTGCAGATCTACCTACCTCATCTGCTGTAAGTTTGTTCCGCCATCTATAACTTTCAATAAAATGTATGGTACTATTTTTGTCTATCCTATGGTGATGCCCATAAACTAATGGGAGTCCTTCAGGGTCTCTTCCAAGTGGTCTTATGCATAATACTGATCTGTTTTTCAGTAAAAGTGTTCATGTGTATTTTCTCTCGTATAAAACCTCGACAAACAGGAAGAAGCTTCACCCTCATATAAGAGACTAACGTTACTATGCTTTCTTTCTCTTATCGGTTCTCTTGAATCTGTGCCGCCTGGACATTTCTGGAGGTTGGATGCTGTACTAGTACTTGGAGGATGTTTTCACCTGTGGTCCCTTGATCAACCTGCGGCTGAGGGTAGAGTCCTTAAAACCTCCGGCTACGACCCAACCACCAGTGATGAACCATATCCATGCTCCACGGATGTCAAATGGGGGAATGATAAGGCCAGCGATACGATTTTACCTACCTGCACCGTACCTGTATGACTACATATATATACGCCTCTTGCTTCGAAGTTCCAGCACATTAGAGAGTCCATGATAGGGTTAACTTATAGTTGGACCATTTCTTACCTTGGAAAACTTCTGATATGACACTAGAAAGAATGTTTTGTCTCAAGAACTATTTCCCTAAGAGACATGTTTATCAGCGTTCAAGGCCGTTCTCAGAGGAAAGTTGACTGTCTGTTACAGTGGGAATAATGTGAAAGTATCATTGCACAGAATGTATTGTTCTAACCTTTTTGAATAATAATAATGAATACTAATATAGATGCCATTGCGCATGACTGAATATCTAAATCACTAGCACCGCCTCATCTATGTCTTATTAGCATTTGTTACCACCCTATATTTTATCTGTCTATAAAATGTGATTACCATAATAAAACTTGGGCCATTTTCTCCAGGCTTATAATCATGATACATTGTCTTATCTGTGTCCATGACGTATAAGTGACGAGCTGGTAATACTGCAGGATTCCAACTCTAGATATAATTTAAAAACCATCCTTTACCTGGGTTTTTGGCTTCTCTCCATAGAGAGAGGTCAACATATAAATTTAACCTTAACAGTTTACTTTCTGAGTCTTAGTCACCATCGGGTTTCTGTTCCTGCGTGGTGTGCGGCCCCATCTTTTAAATGTTTATAATTGTGTTCTGATGTTTTGAACTTTGTATTAAAAATTTATTTTTTAATATATTTTATTATCAGAGTTTGCATTACATTGCATGACATAGTCGCTTTCCTTTGTATATACTTAATTATTGAGCTTGATGTTTGCACCTCAACTAACTATTAACCAGCTGTGCCCACCTCGGACTATTTTTTGTTATAAAAAAGTTCATTAATACTTTCACATACCTTATGCAACTGTGGCTCACCAGCTTTGAAAAGTAGAAAAGTTGAAAAGCCCCTCCCAAGTGATGAAAAGGATGAGGTTGCTGAACAGTGGAAAGTACAGTATTAAGCCGGGCTCACACAGTGTATGACAGCGGCTGTTTCACAGACTGGCCGCTATCAGTGAAGTTCATCCTGGCCGATTCTGCCATACTGGCCGGGATGAACTTCATTTCTTTTGATTTGGAATGAAAATCACTTTGGAATGAATTCCAAATCACTATAGCAGACAATGTAAAGTGCGACCGGAGCTGCACTAAACATTGTCTGCACTGTCAGTTTTGTATGGCAGCTATACAATGAATAGTGGCTGCACAAAACTAACGTCAGTTTTCTATGCAGCCGCATGGAATCTCAGACGGAGTGTATACAGAGTGTATGCACATCCGGCCAGGACTCCATATGACACAATGTTCTTTTATTTTCAATAAATAGCGTCTGGAGTTGCAATGGCCATTAATTATTGAAAATTTGTAAAATGTATGAACTTAGCCTTTAAATGAAAGGTGGCATCAATAGAAATTTCAAAAGTTGATGTTCACAGCTAAGCCTATCACTTCCTTGTAGAATGACCATGCACAGGTCACAAAGCATGCTTACAAAACTGGCCTGTACAAAGAACAGGGTCTGGAGATGTTAAAAAGAAAAAACAACAAGATGCCTGCCCCCATAAAAATGTTCTAAAAATAAAATTACAAAAATCATAATCAGATTAGAAAATAGAACATTTTAGTATCTCGTCCTAGATTTACTGTAGATTAAAGGAGGTGACACATTCACTTTTCAGTGTCCGTATAGCATGTCACATTTTGTTGAATATGATTCATGAGAAATTAAAATCCTTAGGGTGCCTTCACACCTACCGGATCCACAGCGAATCTCACTTCTGCGGATTTGAAGCGAGAACCGCTGCGGATCCGGTATCAATTCAACCGTATGATAGCACATATTCGCAGCGGGATTAACATCCCGCTGTGAATATGTGCTTTACCTCCATGGTGCCCGCAGCCCCACCGTCGCATCCCCCATCCCTGGCGGCGGCACATCCAGCCCATCTCCTGATGTGAGCGAGACCGGAGCCGGAAGCCTCACTGCAGCCGCGCCGCCGAGCAGGTACTGTATGCTCTCGGCGGCGGGATGCGGACGGCGGCGGGCTGTGGGTGGGCTGATGGGGGGATGTGGCCGGGATGGGGGGATGCGCTAGGGATGCGACGGCGGGGCTGCGGGCACCAGGGAGTTAAAGCACATATTCACAGCGGGATGTCAATCCCGCTGCGAATATGTGCTATCATAGGGGTGAATTGATACCGGATCCGCAGCGGTTCTCACTTTGAATCCACAGAAGTGAGATCCGCTGTTGATCCGGTAGGTGTGAAGGCACCCTTAAAGCGAATCTGTCACCACCTGAGAGCTTACCACCTAGCGGCACCGCTGGATGAAGATCTTTCACAGCATTCAGAAGATACCTTTGTTGACTTTGTCTGTTTTTGTTTTCATAAAGGGAAAAAAACACCAAATTGTTGTGATTTTAATCCAGCCTGCTCCTGGACTCTACTGAGCACTTGTGAATACGTCTGGTACTTGTAGTTCTGCAGTCCACAGCTACAGATCCTATTTGACTGTTCCTCGTCTGACACTTGTCAGTCCTCCTGTGGTGTCTCCGTGTAACCTGTTGAACGCTCCCACTGCCATGCCATGTCTCGACAATGACAGCCTACAGACTCATGTAACCAGTGCACCGGAGGGCATTTTTGAAAGCTTTCTGATAGCTACCCTGCATCTGGACCCTCTGGGTGATTTATAGGAAACATGTTTTCCATTAGGCTTCTCTGGACTTTTCTACATGTAGTATGATACAAAAACAAAGTTGACAAAGATGTATCAAGCTGCCTTAAAATCTTCACTTTCAGTTGTTTTTCCCCCCCCCCCCCACAGCTCAGTTTTGTTTTTTTTTCCACAGCAACCAATCACAGCTCAGAGAAAAGTCCAGAGAGGCTTTGATGAAGTTAGACCTGAGCTGCGAATAGTATAAAGTATAAAAGATTTAATAAATTGGAATATTAAGGGACCACTACGATTTCTGTCCTTTTAAAGTAAATTGAAGCCGTATTCTGGTACTGACCTACCCCAGTCTCCTGGAGCTCCTGGTCCAGTGATGTCCAGTCTCCTGCTGGCAAATGTAATACCTGGCTCCATAGAATAGCAATATGCAGAATTCTATAAGAATAATTTATATATACTATGGGAAATTAGCGTTGTGGATAAACAGTGGAAAAACCAATCAGAGACATTGACACACAAGTTCTGTTCAAATAGGATTTCTCCTGTTCTTTATTATGGTGAAAAATGAGTATACAAAAACAAGTCTGACCAGCAGAACTCAGAATTTGATAATTTATTATAACTCAACCCTGACTTGTACTTCTTAAAGTGACACTGTCACCTCCTTTTTTCATTCTGACTTCTCTACACAGGTGTAATGGGTAAATTCAGCAGTTTTCATACCTTATTTTATATCATACGTCATGGTGCTTGTTCAAGTAAAAAGTGATCTTTTATCAACTGCAGATAGTGCCACTTAGCCCCACCCACCTCGCCACTGTTGGCCCCGCCTCCTTGACACCCATTGGTGTGCCGACCTAGAGGCGGTGGGGCCTACACATTTAAGTCAGCCTGTTCCAATGGCCCATGAACCAATGGCCCATGGTGATGTGGTGGCACTAATGCTGACAGGCCCCGCCCACTTAACACAATCTGCAGTTGATAAAAGATCACTTTTTACTTGAACACGCACCATGACGTATGATATAAAATGAGGTATGAAAACTGCTAAATTTACCCATTACACCTGTGTAGAGATGTCAGAATGCAAAAAAGAGGTGACAGTGTCACTTTAATACCTTAATGGTGCCTCTTGCTTACTGGTGTTGCAGCCTTTTGGTCCATTCAGGGACAGTGTGTATTTTACATGAGCCGATTATTGGCCAGGAGTGTTGCTAGAAATGCTCCTTCAGCTGATAATCGGCCTTTGTAAAATTGACAGCGATTAGCTGAGAAGTGGGAAAATGACAGATGTTCAGCTGCTTGCATCTTTTGAACTGGGTTTAAAATTTATTGTTGACAGTCGCACATCTCCCTGTTTAAAAGGGATGAGTGGCCAATAACAAAGTGGAACTGACAGCACAGATATGCATATGTCCGTGCTGTCAGTTTCCAGATACCACAAGCAGTGCATACATAACTTCTGTGCTGCTGTGTGATTTGGCATCCCGCTCTCCCATCCTGCTCTCCAGCTACAGCTGTATCTTCTGGCCACCACCTCCTCCAGAATGATTGAAAGCTGGAGGAGGCAGAGAGGTGGCAGCCAGAGAGCAGGACGGAAGAGCAAGAGAGTGGGATGCCAGATCACACAGCAGAGCAGAAGGTATGTATGCAGTGCTTGTGGGATCTAGAAAGTGACAGCACGGATATATAAATATTTGTGATGTCAGTTTCCATTGCCACATGAATGATACAAGGATCATTCATGAAGCCTGATTGATCAATTAATTGGGACATGTAAAAGCATTGCAAACGCTCACCTGCGCTCGTTTACAGCCACCGTGGCCAAAAAATCTTTGTGTGGAAGGACTCTTAGATTAAACACAGGGGAACTTAATTTCCCTAAGCATGTCACTCATAAGGGGAACTGATTGCAGTAGAACTTTATAGGTGCTTTATGGCAAAAGGGGTAATACATATGCATTCAAATGTACAGTTTTTTTTTATTTCCAAAATTTTTTTGTTTATTTTTACTTAATCAAACAGACAATTACCATACATTACAGACATGCCATATACTGCTTACACAAGAAAAGACTCAGACAAAGTAAGGATGGTTAAGGAGAAATTTATTGTATGTGTGTGTGTATGATTTGTGATTGTTACCTCCCATCACTCACGAAGAGCGTACAGCAGCACACAGGACAGGAAAAAACCCCTGTGGAGGAAACCTGCAGGGAAGCCATGGCCACTGTATTGCCCTTCCTCTGGCATACTAAGGGAGGATAACACTATTAATCATTGATCATTTAGTTGTGTAGAGAGAGTGTATGTGTTAATTTGTGTCAGTTTGTGTGACTTTTAAAGAGATTTTCTACACTGAATTGCCGACACCCGACACCCGATCAGTTGTTTAATGACCCCACTACATAGTAATCAGCCTGTCTTAGTTCATTGTGTGGTGGTCACGATATGTAACTGCAGCTCAGGTCCCATTCAAGTGAATAGGAGCTGAGTTGCAGTTACACATTGTCACTGCTACACAGTGACCAGAGACAAACTTCATTCACTGTGCAGTGTGGGCTGCTTAGCTGATCGGTGTGGGTGCCGGGTGTTGGCACCTCGCCGATCAGTGACTGATGGGCTATCCTGTAGATAGCTCATCAGTACATTTTTCCTGGAAAACCCCTTTAAAAGTACTGTGTTAGTGTGTTGGAGGGTAAAGGGAATGATGTGTGTGCATGCGTGTTCTACCTTACCTGCTTCCTTTGGGTCATCCGTCATGGTCTTCTAGTCATCGATCTCAATTGATGTTCCAGGGTCCACTGCAGTGTCGATCTGGCTTACGATGTTACCGACCACTTTCCACTTGCATGGATGCAAAATGATGTTTCTGCAGCGTGCGCATGAATATGGGTAACCCCATGGGCCTTGGACGTCGATCTCCCATGCGCTCCTCCTCCACCAACGAATGGCCCAGCTGTGATGGGGACGCCTCTGTCGCATCCATGCCCAGTGGAAAGGGTCCTGTGCCATGATCTGGAATTAAATAATTTATGAGTTAATCATTTTTTCATGAAGGATTCATAATCATAGACTACACTTCTGGCTATACATATTTTTTTGATTACTAACCTCTTCACACGTGGTCTGGTCAATCCAAGCTCTGAAGTCCATCCGGTAAAGCAAATAGTTCCGTTGGTCGTGCAGCTCTTCCTTCCGCCATTCCCAGGATCTTCCTAAGGCCCACGCGTAGATCTCGTATCTGAAGTCCTCATCTTCTTCAAACTGGTTCGCTAGATAACTGAAGAAGAGAAAGTGAAGTCATGGTTTACTATATACTTCCATATCAGTGTAAAAGAATCTTGTCTAG
Organism: Dendropsophus ebraccatus; assembly: GCF_027789765.1. Lineage (NCBI taxonomy): Eukaryota > Metazoa > Chordata > Amphibia > Anura > Hylidae > Dendropsophus > Dendropsophus ebraccatus. The sequence goes on from NC_091465.1 coordinate 36,794,706, forward strand.
ATTTAATAATAGTAACAATGTGAAATTATTGATAGGAACCTATATGGTACAAATGCTACATGCTAAAATCTATAGGCTTTTTATGCTTTCTCTGCATATATATAATAAAATACCCTTTCACCTTTCTCCTATGTAATGAACATAATTATTTAACAAACTATAATGGAAAAGCTGACTTATAGCATCAGATTTACAATTACTTGACAGCATTCCCTTAGACATATACACATGAATAAACTCACAGGGATGCAAAAAAGTATTCTTTATACTCCTCGATGGTCAGTCCAGCTCTCTTGAAGTACGCGAGGGTCATTGCTAGCAGATACTAGTAAGAGAAGAAGGGAGTTATGTTTTAGCTATATGTGGTGATTATATTTCTATGTGTAATATTACAGGACCATTATCCTCACACACACAATTCACCCAAGCAGTATATAAGTACCTTGTCCGAGATCCGAAGGCAGATGTCCTTGGCCAAAAAAAGTTGGATGTCCTCGTCGTCTAAGAAACAAGTTGAATAAAGGATTGTTTCAGTTCAAAACAGTTTTTAAATGACAAGAAGATTATTGGACGATACGTATTTCTGTCCCTTTGATTGTTGTCAGGGCACAGCACAGTACAAGCAGCTGTGTCTCTTTCTGATTCTGTTGCTCAGCCCTATTCCCTTCAGATGGCGGGAAATGTAGAACATAAAGCAGTGATGCTAAATATGCAGGACCAGCGTGAGCTATGGGGGAACCAAAGAGGTAAGTAACCTTTTTTATACTGGCCCTAACACCAGAATATTTCTTTGATTATAATGAAGGCCGGATTGAGATGTGGCGCAATATTTAATAGTAAAAATCAACAGCAGTTCTGGAGCAAAAGGGTGATGTTAGACAAGCATGCCAAGAATACATTTCCGTGCAGTATACCAAGAGAAATACGTGGGCATATCATTCCCATAAAATAACAATTTTATTTTTACATTTTTTCTTTTAACTGTAATAATAAGATTATAATTTTTATAAGAATTATATGCTCATGTGTTTTTTCGGTATAGTATATTACTATGAGTCTTCCTGTCATTGTCTGAATTGATTGTCTGGGCTTTGTCATGTGACCAGCATTACCGGACTCTATCATAGGTGTTTTTGTTATCATAAATAAGCCTGGTAATGCTGAACACATGGCCCCGGCTGCATCTGAGGCTTCCAGAGGTCGCGCTCAGCCAATCAGTGACCGTGGTGGCGCTGTGCATTGATTGGCTGAATGGGACCTACTGGGACCGGGAGCTTCAGATGCAGCTGGAGCGTGGAGCAGGTAAAGTACATTCCCGGCGGGGGTCTAAGGGGGCCGGCATTTACATACACACAGCTGGATGACAATCCTGCTGCAACTATGTACTTTCATTGAAAATGACAAGGGTCATATGCATAGCGGATTTCACTGCAAACTCGCAGCGTGAAATCTGTTGCGGATACAGTATGTGTGAATTTACCCTGGGGCTATGTTCGCACTACGTATTTGACCAGCCGTTCCGTGACTCCGGCTGGGTCACGGAATGGCCGGTCTCAGCCCGGATCATCACGGCCGGTACTTAAGTACCAGCCGGATGATCTTTCCTCCATGGAGTTTTGATGCGGGCGCATCAGTGCGCGCCCGCATCAAAGCTTCCCATAGCACAGAGTGAAGCAAGCGGCCGGAGCCGTGTGAACTGTGTGAACTAACAGGTCCTTCTGCTGGCGGAATTCATTGAATTCCGTCCACAAATAATGGACCTGTCAGTTGTTTGCGGCGCCGTATGGCAACCAGCCGGAGCGTATACGATGTGTTATGTAGTGTGAACATGGCCTAAAGCAGGAAAACTACAAGGGATTGTCTGGTCTTGATCATTGGAAGGTGCAATGAATTTTACCAAGCAGGTTCAGGAATGCAGCTATTTCTTCTGGCTGCAGGTCGGGGTCCTTCCTCCTCTTCATGATGGTGGTCATTGATCTGTGACATAAGAAATAGATTTTACTGTCAGAAGTCCAGCGATACAAGATGCAACATAGCATAGGCATATAAGAACAAGTAGACAATTCATTAAAAAATAAAACAAATAAAAAACATCCTTTGTAATGTAAGGAGAATATATGACCTGTCTTTGACTAAGAGGAAGTGATGGTAATATAATAGATGAGTGTTGTGTTTTGTTAGTATGTAAGATGATATGTAATGCAGTAAGTGTGGATTTGCAGTGATATAAAATCTTGTACTTACGTCGATCAGGTCGATCGGTTCTCTCTTCCTCTTCCTCGCCATCTTTTAAAATGAAAGAAATATTACCATGAATATGTGGGAACATATTACATATATTGTATTGGCATGAATTTGCACTATGACCACTGCGCTGTCATTATAACAGGGTATAGCTTTAGGCTCACACCCTACCATGGTGCCTGAAGGGGCCCAGAAGCCTCCCAATACATAAGAAAACACATGTATTATAAGCGCATGGTATATTTAGGGCCATGTTACTTTTTTTTGTGGCCGTGGGGGGGGGGGGGGGGCTGGGGGGTGTCAAGAGCATCAAGTTACAAATCTGTTTATTGCTTTTTACCCTGTGTGCATGCTTCTTGATCCCTTTGACAGCCAGAGAAGGGTTAAGTGATGATGCTGTACATCCCCACTTAACCCCTACCTGGCAATCTGAGCAGGAGGCATGCATACAGGGTATACAGCCTGCTGAGTAGACATGAAATGGCTCATTCAAGAGCAGAAGCTTTCTGCTTTTGAGTGGGAAATCCTTCTTAGACTGTGGATTCTCTTCATTATAATAGGGGTACCTTTTCATTTAAGCAGTGGTGCAAAATTGGTTAAATAGAGAGGTGTTGAAGAACTAAGGTGCCAATATACAGTATATGGCTATGTTCACACTACGTAAAAGTACGGACGTTGTTGCCATCGGCCTATTTGATCTATGGGCTCCCGGCGATCCCGGGATCTTGCTCTCATATAAATGTCTTAGTTCCTCATTAATGTAGCCTAATATTTATTGATTTATTGCTGCTTAGTGCTTACCTAATTGTGGTTTAATTACCACCATTGAGAGGAACATATACATTATTGATTATTGATTACTCACAGCATCATTTCTAACCTTTCCATAGTGGACTATTTTGTTTGGATTCTTCTTATATGATATATAAGAAAGTAGATCCAGCACTTAGTTACTGATTCCAAGCCATGTGTATACAGTCTAAGGCAGGGGTGTCAAACTCAAATTCACAGTGGGCCAAAATTAAAAAATTGGACAAAGTCACGGACCAACCTTCATAATTATTGAAGAGCGAATGCCGTGCTTGGCACTGTCAGAGCAGTGTGCATTGTTCCTGACACTGTCAGTGGTGTGGGTTTCCCAGCCCCGTGCACTATGATAAATGACATGATAAATTGCTATGATATGATTAAACCCCAACCCATATAATAGCCAATCCCCCGAAAATTGCCCCACATATTAGCAAACCCTTCCAATAGTGCCCAAATAGTAGCCAGCCCTCCCCAATAGTCTCATATAGTAGACAGCCCTCCCCATAGTCTCTTATATAGTAGCCTGCCATCCCCAATAGTCTCTTTTATAGTAGCCAGCCCTCCCCATAGTCTCTTATATAGTAGCCAGCCCTCCCCCATAGTCTCATATAGTAGCCAGCCCTCCCCATAGTCTCTTATATAGTAGCCAGCCCTCCCCCATAGTCTCTTATATAGTAGCCAGCCCTCCCCCATAGTCTCATATAGTAGCCAGCCCTCCCCCATAGTCTCATATAGTAGCCAGCCCTCCCCCATAGTCTCATATAGTAGCCAGCCCTCCCCCATAGTCTCATATAGTAGCCAGCCCTCCCCTGTAGTCTCATATAGTATCCAGCCCTCCCCCATAGTCTCATATAGTAGCCAGCCCTCCCCATAGTCTCTTATATAGTAGCCAGCCCTCCCCCATAGTCTCATATAGTAGCCAGCCCTCCCCCATAGTCTCATATAGTAGCCAGCCCTCCCCTGTAGTCTCATATAGTATCCAGCCCTCCCCAATAGTCTCTTATAGTAGCCAGCCCTCCCTCATAGTCCCTTACATAGTAGCCATGGCGGGCCAGATGTAATGAAATCTCTGAATTGCCTGGCGGGCCAAAAATAATGGCACCACAGGCCAGATTTGCCCCACGGGCCAGAGTTTGACATGACTGGTCTAAGGTGACAATGAAGATAAATGCATCTGAGATCTGGTTCTTCAAGGGATAATCAAGCATTTACAAACCTTTTATATAGCGCTAAAGTTATATAAAAAAAATAATATATAGAGGCCATTATAATCTTTCCGCATGGTGATGTAAAAATTACAACTTTACTTTTTCAACATAACATAAAAAGTTTTTAATGCTGGAATATCCCTTGAAGAACCAGACCCCAGATGCATTTATCTTCATTGCCACCTTAGACTGTATACACATGGCTTAGAATCAGTAACTTTTTTCTTATATAAATTCCAGAGTATCCCATCAATGCTAGTGTATCCTGGATCCCATATTACCATGTGTCCCATGCACCCATCAGGTCCAGGTCATCCAAGTTCTAGTGGTAATGTTCTGTGTTTATATTCTGTGTAATGTGTGGACCTTATAATGCATCTATGTTTTATCTATACTGCTGATCAGTCACATGACATAACACATAACTATTATATCCAGTGACTTACAGGGACGTCTTCTCTGATAATAGATGTTTTTTTTTCCTTTTCAGACAGGTAGGACAATATCTACTGACTTCTTTGTCCCCTAATTTGTCCAACCTTCCCCATGCTCCCATGCTCTAGCGCATGGGTCTCTAAAGTGCAGCCCTCCAGCTGTTGCAAAACCACAGTTCCCATCATTCCCGGACAGCTACAGCTTTGGATTTGGTTGTCCAGGCATGATGGGAAATGAAGTATTTTAACAGCTGGGGGGCTGCATTTTGAAGACCCATACTCTAGAGCTTAATAAACCACATCCTTGTATACTGCCACCCTGCTGCTGGTGCCCATACTGTGCCCTACAGCAGCCCCATCCACAACTAAACTAAATACCAGGAGCAGTAAATGACCATATAACTAGTTGTAAAATTAAATTTGAATAGATTTTTTTCAAATAAAGAAAAGTAAAAATTCTTCAGCATAATAGTATGTTTTAACGGATTTTCAGTTTTCAGTAAGTTAATAAATATATACAGTATGTTTCTTACATAAATGTATAGAACTTTGTTTTATGGTGAAACTTTTAATTTTGTGTTTTTATTCATTTTTTACAATGAGTGGAAGCAATAAGGGGGTGACATGACCTCTCTTCTGCCACCAGTGGAAGTGTCAGGAACTGCAGGATTCCACAGGCCCTGTTGCAGCAAAGTTTACATATCACCTGATGTCTATTCTAATTCATGTCAGCAGTACATTAGACATTACACTGGGCATTGGAGGGGAGCTGTCTGTGTCACCAGGACTGCAGTTGTGGCAGCCTGTAGCAGAGTGAGAGGTGATTTACAGTTATCCCCACTCTCTTCTACACTGTGCCACAGCTGCAGCACTACTGACACAGACACCTTCCCCAAGTCTAATGTCTATTCTATTGCTTATATTCATTAGACTAGACATCAGGGGAGCCTCAGTATCCATTGTGCTGCATGCAGTAGTGCTAGCGATAGCTAACTGTGCTGAAACAGGGCATGAGCAGCCCTGCAGTTTCCAACACACCCATTGGTGACAGCAGAGTGGCCGTCTTACCACTTACTAATGCCGCTCTTTGTAAAAATGTACCGAATAAAAAAAATTAACGTCTTAAAAGTTATATAACTTTGTATAAGAAATGGGAATCAAAAAATATTGTAGCTGTCTGTATTTGTAACATGTACTGTAGATGGATTTTTTTGGGATTTCTTTTAAAATGGAGAAAGAAGCGGAAATGTCTGTAGCCAATGCGCTACATGTAAATAATCATATTTGGGCAGGATTTATAGATGGAATAAGGAGGGGACACTGATATAAGGACGGGGAGATCACTCTTCACCAACCACAATGATCGCTTTATGGGTAGAGAGATAGCTTAATAATTGTTCCAGATATTAAGGCTATGTTCACACATACGGTTTACTTTTAATTATTAGCGCTATTTAGCTGTAATATGTGTGTGTACATAGCCTAATATACTGTGTAATACTCAGTTACATAAAAAAACACAATGGAGAAGATATATTGCATATTGCCATGTTATATAACAATGGTAATATAATATAATTATAGTATTGCTGTCTTATAATAAGAACGTGCTCTGTTGCCCATAGCAACCAATCACAGCTAGTGTTTAATTATACCAGAGCTCATTAATATAGGAAAACTGATCTGTGATTGGTTGCTATGGGTAACAACAAATAATATTACTATAACACTGCTTCAGCAATCTCCCCCCAATCTCTTTATAGTTATAAATAACCATATAATAATAATAATTTATCCTATTCATAAGTGTTGGGATTTATTCTTTATTACTCTGGCGCTCCAGTGTGCTGTTTATATGTAAGAGACATTTTATAGATATGCCAATTATCCTGTTTGGTGCAATGGGGGCGTCCTTTACCCCTGCCCGCTCCTCTACTAGTATTCTTTATTCATTAGGGGGTGATGAGAAGCGGGCAGGGGTAAAGGACGCCCCCAGTGAACCAAACAGGATAATTGGCAAATCTATAAAATATTACATAAAAACAGCACACTGGAGCGCCATAATAGAGGGACCATGGACGTCTTTGTATAATGCCCTACTGGCTGCCCAAACCTACCGATAGATTCCCTATAATAATTGTTCTGGATATTACTATACTGTATAATTACTACATCACCAAAAAGAAGAGAGCTGAACCACTCACAATTGTCACTAGCGATACCCATCACACACTCCGGTCATAGTGATAACAATCATCATTAGAGAAAGATGTCTTTACTGTTACTATATATGATTGCGTTTTACTAATTCTATTTAAAATTGCTTCTTGTATCCATAATATGTGTGCAACCCCCTGACCTCCCACAACAGATCAGATCAGAACAGAGTTGACCTGCAGGAGGTTTGGATGCTGCATTCAGAATGTGGAAGCAAACAAGCAGGTGTGAAAGCAGCCTTAGTTACCTCATTATTTTAGGGTTATGGATTTATTATTATCTGCTATGGGACAGTATATATAGGTGGATGGAGACATTTCCCTACATAACCAGCAGATACATAAAAAAAATTCAGTGGCTCCATTCCTCCAGATTTGGGATTTCTTTAAAAGACACCTATAGAGTATTTGTAATAAGTATGAATTCCTCATATCTTACAGTGTTATCCATGGTACGTTTCGTTTTTACAATATTTGATTAAGTAAGAATTTTAGTTGCAATTTAGAATTTTGGTGCATTTTTTATAATCATAGTTTGATGCAAAGTTGTGTGGAGGTGATTGTGTGTATTACATTATTACATGATGAATATACATTACATTATCACGTTATGAATACATATAAAATTATTACGTTGCATTCATGTGCCCTGTAATCACTCTGTCAGAAATGTAGATGGAAAATCTTCTTCTATTCAATCTCAGGTAGAAACAGCGTAGGTCCAGAATCCAAAAAGTGCATGTGCGAAATAAAAGTTTATTCAAACAGACACAACGGGGGACATTTACTTTTGCCGATTTGTGGGCAGGGGGGAGCGCGGTAAGGCAAGGAGGCAGGGTCTCCTCCTGTGCCTGATTTACCATTCTCACAGGCCTAAATCATGGCAGAAATCTATACCTGCCAAGGAGGTCCGGCCGGAGGCATGGCTGGATTCACTAAGAGGTGCCTCTTAGTGAATCCGGCAGGGAAATTGGGGACGAGGCCTAATTTAATACAACAGTATTCCAGCCTTCATAAATGTCCCCCAACATGTTCTGAAGCTGGACTGGCTTCTTTTTCAAGTGTCACGCAAACAGCAATAAAAACAGGACATATACAAGTAACAAGGTGTAACAACATGTCAAAAGGGATGGCAGTGCAACACCGAAAACAGTTTATAACCCTCAGCGGCCCTAAGCTCTAGGGGTTAAAACTCTTCTTGGCATTGCAACGCCCCACATTTTGACATCACACTTTGTTACCCCTTGTTGCTTATATATGTCCTGCTTCTTATTGATTTTTGTGTGACACTTTAAAAAGAGGCCAGTCCGGCTTCAAAGTGTGTTCTGCCTATTTTAGTGAACTTTTATCGTGCACATGCACTTTTTGTATTGTGGACCTCCTTCTACAGAAAAAGTTAAAATATACCTTTTATTATAATCATTTAAAAGGCCTGAAATCTGGCCGGACATACTGTATATCTCTTAAACCTTAAATATAAATAATTCAGGTGACCACAAAAATATATAAATTCTGTCGTGTTACCAATGCGATGTCAGTAAGCATCAGGTCAGGAGGCGTATAGGGTCCTTTTCCATCCTGGCTTTATGGTGGTGGAGTATATTGCTCTACAAACTTCAGCTGGGGGAAAATACAAAGCAGGGATATGGCTGCCAACAGGATGTGCTGTTTTTCATTTAAAAATCCATTTGCATTCTTTCTGCAGAATTAACTTATCCCAATTTCCTCCACGCTTAGGTGGTCGGATTTTTTCAATTCCCACAAAGGAAAGACATTTGGGATCACCCCCATGTTTCTCAATCACATATCGTGCAATGGGTGTATTTTCCTTTCTCCGTATGTTAGCAATATGGTCCTGCACCCGTTTTCTCATCTCCCTAATTTTCTTACCTTCATATTCCACTGGGCAGTTACATCCCACTTTATAAACCACCATTTTTAGAAAGGGTACAAACTGGCAGTCTATGGAAGACTCTCGCGTCTCCTTTCTCATCCCAGAAAAATTGGACTTGTTAATTCTTCAGCGCAGAGAGAGGTTAGCCTCCCATAGACTGCCAGTATGACATGGAGGCTGGCGGAATTCCACCAGTTTTACTCTGTGTGAATTGACCCTTAGGGAAAAAAAAGCGTTATCAGGCAAAGTCAGAGGAGAAAAGTGCAAACAGAGTCCATTATAACCTATGGAGGAGGGATTGGTAAGGAGAATGAGTGAACAGGAAGAGGACAGAACCAGCTTGTGCAGTTTGGAGACTGTCTGGGCACATAAACCGCTGGATTCAGAGGTCAGAAAGGTCACTGTTTATCTGGGAGCTTTGTGAGAGAAGATTGAGTGTTTTGTATTGCCCTACTTTTCTCCTCTCCATGCTCCCACATGCCTCTTGGCCCCTCCCCTCTCCATAGATCATAATGGACATAGAAATCCTACACAATCCCACATGCCTCTTGGCCCCTCTGAAGTGAGGGGGGAGGTAGAAAAAGAGCTTGAGTGCAGAAGGAAACTCTTTTGCTCAACCCCTTAAGGACCGGGCAATTTAGATTTTTGCGTTTTCGTTTTTTCCTCCTTGTGTTTAAAAGGCCATAGCAGTTGCATTTTTTCACCTAAAACCCCACATGAGCCCTTATTTTTTGTGCCACTAATTGTACTTTGCAATGACAGGCTTAATTTTTGCATAAAGTACACTGCAAAAGCAGGAAAAAATTCAATGTGTGGTGAAATTGAAAAAAAAAACACATTTTGTGTATTTAGTGGATATGTGTTTTTACGCCGTAAAACTGACTTGTTATATATGTTCCTCAAGTTGTTACGATTAAAACGATACATAACATGTATAACTTTTATATTATGTGATGGCTTGTAAAAAAATAAAACCATTGTTTACAAATATACGTTCCTTAAAATCGCTCCATTCCCAGGCTTATAACGCTTTTATCCTTTGGTCTATGGGGCTGTATGAGGTGTCATTTTTTGCGCCATGATGTTTACTTTCTACCGGTTCCTTGGTTACGCATATACGACTTTTTGATCGCTTTTTATTAACATTTTTCTGGATTTGATGCGACCAAAAATGCGCAAGTTTGCACTTTGGGATTTTGTTGCGCTCACGACGTGCGAGATCAGTAATGTGATTGATTAATAATTTGGGCGATTACGCACGCGGCGATACCAAACATGTTTATTTATTTATTTATTTATTTTTATTAATAACCTGGGAAAAGGGGAGTTATTCAAACTTTTATTAGGGGAGGGGGATTTTTATTAATAATGACACTTTTTTTTTTTTTTACTTTTACATTATACTAGAAGCCCCCCTGGGGGACTTCTAGTATAAGTGCACTGATCTCTCATAGAGATCTCTGCAGCATAGATATGCTGCAGAGATCCATGAGATAGGCATTCCTTTACTTCCGGCTGCTGCAGCCGGAAGTAAACGAGTGCCGAGCCGGGATCAGCGCTATTACGGCGCTGACACCTGGCCGGCACAGACACCTGGCCGGCACAGACACAGGGATCGCTACTCCGGGACAACGTCCCGGAGGAGCGATCTCCCCACTAGACACCAGGGATGACGCTGCAAACGATAATCGGATGCAGCTGTCAACTTTGACAGCTGCATCCGATTACTGTATTAGCGGGCACAGCGATCGGACCGGACAAAGTTTTTTAAAATCACTTGTACTATTAATAGTTATTGATTTCTGAAAAATAACCTTTAAATGTCAGTTACGCTTTAAAAAAAATAAAATCACTGCCAGAATCAGATATTTATGCATTGTCCAAGATGAGTTTGGATGTAGTTTAATAACGCACGCAGGTGGGGCAGATCGGGGCGGATTGTTGGAAGCTTACAAAAAGATATCATGTGTTGGATTCAACGAATGAGAAAGGGTAAAAGAAAACTTCAATGATAACAAAGCCAATTAATGAGCTAGTTTAATATCAAGTCTACACCGACCAGAGGAAAGAGAGGAGCAGGTAAGAGACACCGACACATTATTACCGATTATTATGCTAGAAGACAACAGCCAGGAAATAAGGGGTTAACATTTCATCATTATATTAGTACAGTGGCAGCTATTTTAGAGTATACTTTGAAAATTATTTTTATCATGATATTTAGGACGTTGGAGGAATAAAAAAAATAACATGTACTCACCCACCTGGCTCCCATGCTTCCAATGATATTGCACATAAAAACTCTTTTACCCAGATCGGCATGTGAGACATCCATCTTCATAAATCCCCTCCATATAAATCCCTACTATAGGACTGTACGTTCATCGTACACGTTAAAATAAGGAAGGCGTAAGAGTAATGTAATAGTGATGTTCAACATGTCTCCTTCCTGAATGTATAAAATGAAAATAAGAAGCTGGTGATCCCTGAGGGGTAATCAAGCAATCTATCAGGGTGGATCATCGTAGCGTATGCACGGCGATAACATTTTGGCAGGCAGATTTTGTTTACCTTGTATAACGATTTTCTTTCTTTGACTATGATCCAGTTTTACCTTAACTGGCTCCCGGGATGTATTTTGACTAATTAAGACAATTTAGATTGTATAAAGATTGTATAAAGTTTTTCGAAAACAATTTTGGGCCACCTTCTCACAGCTGCCATAACAAAGTTTACCGACAAGTTTCCATTTACACTTTTTGATCCACAATCGCTATGATATGGCCTCCACATGAAGACATAATGCTATATACATATGTTGTCATCTGATGTTTCCTTATTTCTTTCTCTCTTTACCTCTCTGCATATGATTTATGTATACAATCTAGTACTATCATTTGCCTACTGTTTTTGTACTTTTGGATTTGTCTATCACAACTTGAAAGAAGACTTAACTCAGCTCTTCCTCTGCCGATTCTATCCAGTCACACTCTTGTTTCTGGTAATAATACTATATTCCTTAGGGTGCGTTCACACGTGCAGGATCTGCAGCAGATTTGATGGCGCAGATTTGAAGTTGCAGATTCAAAGCAAATCAAATTTGGGTCATCAAATCTGCTGCAGATCCTCTACGTGTGAACACACCCTAAACCCTTAACACATTTCACATATATCTATGTCCACGGTTAGTGCAACCCTATGTACATGTACGTGAATGAGTAAAACTGTCTTCGTGAGTGACCTCAGCTTATGTTGATAATCCTGGCAACCAGCCAGGGATCTATCACCACTCGTCTTAACTGGAGATCACTATGATTGGTCTGTCATTAAATATGGACCAATTGTAGTAAGATATGACAGGGGGGGCCAGCTTCGGACAGCTCTTCTGTCTCTGATCTCCTTAGTTGTGTGTAAGACAACAGCCCTGGCACAATAAAGTAAGAACAAACACAAAAATTAACCCCTTTCCTACAGTGATTGTGACCCCTTTCCCCTGTTGCTGTAGCTAATAGTTACCTGTGTCCCGCGTCATCTGATAGTCCTTTCTGTTCCCTATTGCTGTACCTGATCTTCGCTCCAGTTAGTGTACCTAGTGTAGTGGTCGTTGCTCCTGTTACCATATGCAATCATCCCCGCTGTTAGAGTACGTAATCTTCACTGCTATTATTGTACGTGCAGTTTAAACATTTGCTGCTAAACTTTTAGCCCTATAACATCCTAAAAAGTGCAGTTTTTCTGTGTGTTTTTCACAGCGTTAATGTATTGAACAAAATTTACTACCAACATCAAATATATTTTTTCACAAGAAAACAATCTTATGATTACTTTGATAAGTTTCCGTTACAAAGTTATTAACTCATAAAACGAGACCGGTCAGATTTGAAAAATACAGCTAGGTCCTTAATGCCAAAAGAGTCTGTGGAGTAAAGGGGTTAATATAACATATACCATCACTATAACCATAACTATGCCCATGCTGCCTCTACTAAACAGAGATTATTCGGATTAGGCAGTCCAATGTAATATAGAGCATTACTTTCAGCCATACTGTAACTGATACGTGAAGTTCCTTAAAATAGCACAGAGGATGTATTAGGCTGGAAGTCATTTGTCAGGGTTTTTTTTTGTATATTCTTTATTTCTTTTCCTTTTTACAGAATTGTATTGACAAAACAACAAAAAAACACTTGACACATAACAATATAATAATCACAGAAATACATTCTTATTGATTTCCCCATTCCATCCCCTGCGCAATTTTTCTTTTCTCCCACCCCTTTCCACAGACTGCTCATATGTTTCAACACTATTGGTGATAGGGCCAATTCACAGTCCATACATTGTTCAATAACAATTACACATGGTATACACTCCATCCAGGATCCCTAGCAGCACCGCGAGAAACTGACTTGTCAGTTTTCTGCGGCCGCTATTCAGTGAATAGCAGCCGCAGAAAACCCTGTCAGTTCACACAAAGGTGCGTGCGGCTCTGGCCAGATACCCCAGTCCAACACTTATTAATGTAATCTACATTAAATATTCATTAAATAACGGCCACTGCAACTGCAACTATGACCATTTTTAATGAAATTATACGTTGTGTGAACATAGCCTAAGACCGGACACTTTACCAAATGTATTTTACCAAAGTCCATCGACTTTGTCTGCCAAGGGTTCTAAATAAGAATCATACAGTAAGGTAGGTACCCTTGACAGGTCCCCCTTGTCAACCAAAAACCCTCAGTGAGATCTTGATTAACAATTACTTTACCTATCAGCACACATATAACAACTTGGTCCACTTAAGAATCTTTGAGCCTGGCCCTAAGGCGTCTAAGGTTTTCCCATTATAAGGCTGCTTATCTGCAGACTGGTTACAGTGTGTTTATTGACCCCTATTTATCATTTATCTAACCATTAGAAGTATCTAAGCATTAGAAGTGGAGCCCACATAGTTGCATATTTAGTAAGTTAGTTACTTAGTAAGGTTTGTTTGATATAATGTAATGGATCTGATAGGTTTGTGGTATAGCCTTAATATTATATATTTTTTTTTACAATGAGATCTATTTCTGAAGCATCTAATAGATATTCTACGGACATTACTAAGGAAAGAACATCATGGCCATTACCATCACCTCTCAGCAGACCTATATTGATGAATTTAACCCGAGAGATTACTTACAGACATACTATGTGCCAGGGGAAGGTTTGCATGTTGGAGAATGGACAGATTTTGCACAAAGAAACCTACATGACACATTTACTAAAGGTAAGAGATTTCAGTTTATTGGAAATTATCCGATATTTAGCGTAATTATTCCAACCCAAATCATCCATTCAGAGAATAGGTAAAAAGTGTTAAATTAGTGGGGTCTACCTGCCCAACCCCTTACCCCTCAGATATGAGATTGCAGCTGGAAAAAGAGAGTGTGGATAATCCCTTTTACATATCTACTAGATATCTACTAAGGCATTAAGATTTGTGGACCAATAAAAAAGGACTTGACACCTGATTGTAGATGTAACGACTGGAGTCGTGGATCCACTGGACCGTCACCAGCGATGGCATAAGCCGCACCAGGGAGCGGAGTCTAAGGGGCCGCTGGTCTTCACCAGAGCCCACCGCAAGGCGGGATGGACTTGCTGCGGCAGGCTACCCCAAGGTCACTACCCCTGGCTTGGCTTGCTAGTGACAGCGGACGAGGTGTAGCGAGAACAGTAGGCAAGCAGGCAGGCAGGTGGGTACACGGATAGCAGGCACAAGTGAAACCGCAGGTGACAGAGACTACGGGCAGGAACAATAAACAGGAACAATGGAGAGCTGGGCCACAAACTAATGGGAAGCATGCAGTGGCTCCAACACCTGTGGTGGGGCAGGGCTGCAATTTATAGGATAGCCTCAGGGCAGCAGCCAATTAAAGGCACACTGACCCTTTAAATTGTAGCAGAGCCGGCGCGCACTCTCTCTAGGAGACAGGGACGTGCCTGACGAGCTGACAGGGAGCTGGAGGAGCCCCGGCACAGAGCAGAAGATGGCTAAGCAGCGGCGTGGCGAGAGGTATGTGCCGCGGTGGCGGATGTGACAGTAGAGACTGTAGAGGGTACTGTGGCCTGCACTCACCAGCTTGGCTGAGGGAGAACAATACCCGATCACCCACTCACGGTGCAGTGGAGGGAAGCCCCTCCTACACTCATACTCAGTGGTTTGGGGCAGTAATGTTGTATTCCTAATAATAATTTTCTCAAACCTAATATTTTGTATCTATTATTTTTTAAGGTGGAGTAAGAGGAGAAACGCTGCTCGATTTTGGCACTGGAGCCTCCATTTATCACCTTCTCTCTGCTTGTGAAGTGTTTGATAAAATCATCGTCTCAGATTTACTTGAGAAAAGCCGCACGGAATTCCAAAAGTGGCTGAAGAAGGATCCGGATGCTTTTGACTGGACTCACATTATTGAATTTGCCTGCAAGCTGGAAGGAAATAGGTATTGATTCCGATTTCAAGTTTACACCAAATGAATGCTGTACAGAATTGTGGCACACAGCAATCATGATCCATTTATTAAGCAAAGTGCACCAAACAAAACAGAAACTACCTTCACCCAACAATGGGGTGTGGTTTACCAGGAAAGGGGCTTGGTCCAGATTTAAAGGGGCAACATTTTATGCACTGTTTCAATATAAGGCTACGTTCACACAGAGCAAAAGGGTCGGATTACGCGAGGAAATATTTCCGCCTGAAATCAACTGACGCTGAATTCCGAGCAGAATATAAGCAGAATGTGAGCAGAATCCCTGTGTATTCCGTTAGGAAAGTGTTCAGCTCGTAATCAGCTCTTGACAAATTCAGCGCGGAATATTCGAGGAATCCGCGCTGAATCCGCATGCATTCAGCACTGAAATTCAGCGAGTATTTGGCGAGTAAACTAGACTATACCAGAATATATACTAGAATCCTCCTCCCCCCCTTTTCCCCCCCATTTCCACGCTGATTCAGCGCGTAATTTCCGCTTGTATTACACTTGTATCCCGCGCTGAATACGCGAGTATTCCACGCTGAAACAGAAAATCAGAGCCCCATTGATTTGTATAGGCTTCCGCTAGCGGAAGAATGAACATGTTCATTCTTCTGGCGGAGAGTGGATTAGCCGCAGAACATTCAGTGCGGAAATTCCACTGTGTGAACTGCAGAGCAGAATTTCCATTCAACACAATGGAAATTAGCTCTGCACCTATTTTAACGGCTGAAATTTCAGCGCTGATTCAGTGCAGAAATTCAGTTGCTTTTGCTCTGTGTGAACGAGCCCTAAAGTAAAAAGAGAATGCATTTGAAGACTGTTCATGTTAGTATCCAATTAGGATTAAACAGTTTTACTAACTCTGCCCTAATGTGTGGCATCTTCTATAATAATCTTGGATGTGAACCTCTAGGGGTCACTAGACCACAAAAATCATGGCTAAGGTATGGGCGCAGGTGTTCCCTTGCAAGGTTAACCAACCTCGCAAGTGAACGCCTGCGCCCGTACCTTACCCGGGATTTTTGTGGTCCAGTGACCCCTAGAGGTTCACATCCAAGATTGTTCTCCGTACGTCCAGGATTGGCACACCCCGGTCGGAGCTGCGGTGTCTCTCCCCCCTTCATGCGCTGTATAGAGTTGTGCCTATAACATTGTACAACCCCACTAGGTGAGTGCGTTTCATTTTATATCCATTTGAAGGCATCTTCCCAGACATACTATACCAGGAGGCGCCCCTGCCCTCTCTCTTCCTTTTCATCTTCTATAATGGGGTCACCCAGCTTTCCTAGTATCTTGTATAATGGGGTCACTCAGCTTCCCTGGCATCTTGTATGATGAGGTCACTCAGCTTCCCTAGCATCTTGCGGTCCCTACACCTGCAGGGACTCAGCCCATATACTCTGAACAACTTGCTACTCCTCACCCACCACACCCTAGGGCACAGCGTCTCAGAGGTGCCAAAGGGGGGCAGCACCATATTGCCAGGACAGGAGAGCATGTTGGGGGGCCTCACACAGTTTTTTGCTATTGGGCCCCATGAATCCTAGTTACACCCCTGATGGGCCCCAAAGCTAGACCCACCCAGTTGTCCCTACCTACTTGCCACAACTACCATAAGTGGTAGTGGACAACTTGGCAATGTGCCCTCTCTGTGTCAAAGGTGTAACACAAAACGCAGACAAGATAAACAAATACAGAAGGTAAACAAGCCAAGAGTCAGAACAACAAAGTACAAAATCAGAACTGGGAGAATAGTCAAGAGCAATAGCAGTCGGTCAGAATACACAAGGTATGAAAGACGGGAAAAACCCCAGCACGCTCAGAAGAGACTAGTAGCAAGCACAGGAATGTGGCATAAGCAATTGTTTATAGGATGTCAGGAACCCGATGTGATTGGACCGATCCCTGACATCCCAGTCACAAACAGAAAGGAACAGGAGAAATAAAAGTTGCAAGAAAAGATGTCAATCACAAAAGCAAAACCCAACTTTGCAGTCTGAAGGCCCGAGGAAGAAAAGTGGGTGTGGTGGAGATTCAATTACCACAACAGAGAGTAATACTGTGTTTCCCTGAAAATAAGACAGTGCCTTATATTAATATTTACTCTGAAACAGACACTATGTCTTATTTTCGGGCAATGTCGTATTTCTCTCCCCCCAAACACTTTCCCAGGTGCGGATGTCACAATCATGTTGTAATGATGGAGAAGGATGTGAAGCCTTAATCTCACCCTATAACTTTGAGCTTGCTTCCTTTAGTAACCACTCTTATAAGGGTAGCCCAACTTTGTATGTCAGAGAGGCTCCTGCTACACTCACAGTCAGTGCCCATCAAAGTGCTAAACAAGAATACAGGATGTACATTGTGATGTGGTTAGTACAAAACCAGTAACTGTATCATTACAATAACATACAAATCACATTGTATAACATTTTTTTATCTGTTTAAGAGAGACTTGTGAAGAAAAGGCTGAGAAGCTCCGCAGTAAGGTGACAGAAGTCCTGAAATGTGATGCTCTGAAGAAAAACCCCTATGACCCTGTGGTTGTGCCACCAGCTGATTGTCTCCTCTCTTGTCTCTGTCTTGAAACCCCATGTAAGGACATAAAGACATACTGCAATGTTCTGAAAAATTTCCAGAACTTGATAAAACCTGGAGGTCACCTATTAATTTTAAGTGTAATAAATGGTACTTTTTATCATGCTGGTCAAAAGTATTTTACTGTAATGCCTATAAAAAAGGAAGAGCTGGAGATGGCGTTTGAGGAAGCTGGTTACCAAATTGTAAAAGCCGTGTATACACCGCGTGCTGATAAATCAAGGATGGATGTTGCGGATTATGACACTAAATATTTTATTCACGCTCGTAAACCAAAGTAATACCCATTCTTTAACCCACCATATCTTGAAAATGCTAAAATATATCTGAGTGCTTTTGCTTGTAAACATAACACAAAATTGAAGTGTATGATTTGGTGTTGGGAACAGTCTGAAAACTTAATAAAATTTACACTACAAAACTAATACTTCACTTGTCAAGCTGTGTTTAAGTGTGGGCAGGTGTGTCTAGTCAATACAGAATGCCCTAGACTTTGTGAATGGTATAGTGACAAGCCCATATAACTTGAACAACATCATTAACCCCTAACAACCCATGATGTATTTTATATGTCATGGCGCCGCGACTCCAATCTGAACCGACGCAATCCCGGCTGCTTTCTGCAGCTTGGGACCACGGCCAGGGGCAGACATAGACTGCAAAGGGCCCCTGTGCAAAAAATGTGTTTGGGCCCCTATAACCTATTTGTTTCGCCACCTTTCTGCCTTGAAGGTGCACACACATGTACACCCGGGTATCTGGTATATGTGTCCTGTTTTCTCAGGAGGACTTTACAGCGCAGCACAGATGCCAGATCCCACTAAAGGACTGTACTGTAGTCTGTGCAGTCCCCAGTGTAGGACTGGGGTATCTGTGGCCAACCGATAGAACTGATTATGGGGGGCACCCAAATAAAGAACCCATCAGAAGAGACATGACCTTGTCCCATCCTGTACTGATGTATCTTTGACCACAGCTCCCGCAGTAACAATAACTAAAATTAAAACTCTCAAAAGGCCTTACACTTATGAAGCTCTCAGAGAATGCTGGGAGTTGTAGTTTTTGAGAGGACAACCCCTTGAGTTGTCTTCTCATTTGTACTTCAAATCCCAGTATATCCTGAGGACTTTAGACTGCAGTAAATGCTGGGAGTTGTAGTGTTTACTCCTGTTGTACTTGGAGGGTCCAAGGTGCATTGTACATGGGATGCTTTGTGGGGGATCAGATTATATAGTTCATAGTGTGGAGGTGACCCCCAGAACAGCACTAATAGGGGATAGAACAAATGGGCTCTTAATCACTGTTGGGGCACAGGTGGGATACATGTACTGTATGTGGCTGCACAGGTGGGAGACATGTACTGCATGTGGCTGCATAGGGGGTAGATGAAAGAAAAAAAACAACCATGCTGCAGGGGGAAGGGGGCACAGTTATTGGCAAAAAAAGGCATAAACTTACAATCAAAGATCAGCATCAGAGGTTGGGGGGCTCTGTGCTTTCTCTTACACAGTCCACCCTCTATCTTCCAGCAGCCTGACAGACGCACTGATAATAATCACTCACTGTCAGAGCTGCAACTGCTGCTTCCCATCTTTACAGTCCTGTCCCTGGCAGCCATAACCCTGCAGGATCCCTCCAGCCCCTGCCATCACATGCTCTCTCTCCTCCTCACACAAGGTAAGCAGGACAGTGGAGTAAAGGAGGGGGTGTCAACAGCAGCAGCGTGCAGTAGGAGAGAGGAGAACCAGGCACAGCATCCAGTCACTAAGTGGGCCCCACAGAAGCAGGGGGCCCGCACTTCCTGGGTGCTGATACCGCCTGGGGGGCCCACTAAAGACATATACCATGCTGAGCTGACACTTTAGAGTCTGAGCCTAGTGGGCCCTTCTATATGCCGGGGCCCCTGTGCGGCTGAACAGGCTGCACAAGTGACATGCCCGCCTCTGACCACGGCTATTAGCAGATGTGTCCGATCGCCGCACCGCACAATAAGAACATTTAAATGCAGCTGTCAGACATGACAGTTGCATTTAAATGCCTTGCAGTGCCCCTCCATGGTGTTCTAGTGGGGGGATGCGATTACGATGGGATTAATACCTGAATCCCAAAGAAAAACCTATGAGATCAGCTGAGACATCGTGTAGAGGCTTGCAACTCTGTATCGAAAAACCTCAATGACTTGAGGGACGTCCTTCAAGAGTGGGATGCCATTTCGCAGCAGACAATAATTTGACTTGTGAATAGCATGAGAACAAGACAAGAAGGGGAGCTAACAAACAACAGGCTGCACGTCAAAAATAGAAAAAATATACAAATGAATTTTATTTAGCACAACTACTTAATACAGACATTTGAAAACACTAAAAACCACACATATGTGCAACCACACCCCCTCCAAGCAAAATAATGGTACTGAGAGCTGTCTATGGAAGTTTAGTAATAACCATGATACAAATGCTCATGTTATAACAAAAAACGTAATACAATGATGCACCACCAATAGATCACTGATGACAAAAATGTGAAAAAATATCCCAAGCAGTGATTGTAATGTGAAAAATATTAAACCAAGGAGCAATTAATTCAATAAGTAAATACCCAAAATAAAATAAACCACTAAATAAGCAATTATGAAAAAATCAAGCACATGATCATATGCAGCTCCCAGGGGGGTGAGTGGAGTCACCCACACGTTCCGTCCTCAAGAATTCATCAGGGGTTAATGACCCTGGGTATCGGTACACTATTTATAATCCACAATCAGGTTGTGCAATTAGTGCCAGGTAATCACCAAGCACCGGCATGGAAGAAAAGAATAAGAGTGTGTATGGTAAGTATATGTACGATCTCACCTCCTCCATGTCTCCACACCGGAAATTATAAATGGAAGTGCCAATGTGCTGCATCACATGATCAAGTCACAGATCAAGAGGTGTTCCACCGATCAGGGTATCTGCACTGGGGCAACTGGTTAAAGCCTTCCCCCCCCCGAGCAGGCCAGCCTTTGCTATGTGCGACCAGTGCGGTTGCACAGGGCTCCAGCCACCAGCCTGTCAGGGGGGGTGCCATTTTGATGGGTAAGTAGTTGATCTACTTACCCATCCATGGCACCCCCTGAAGGCCCCCTGCCCGCTACTGCGCTCTGGGGCAGCACACAGGGGTCTGTCTATATACTACTTGGGGCAGCACACAAGGGGTATATACTATTGGGGGCAGCACACAAGGGGTATATACTACTGGGACAGCACACAGGGTGTCTATATACTACTGGGGGCAGCATATAGCGGTCTATACTACTGGGGGCAGCTCACAAGGGGTATATACTACTGGGGGCAGCATACAGAGGTCTATACTACTGGGGGCAGCACAGAGGGGCCTGATACTATATGGGGACTGCACAGATGAGCCTATATACCTTAATACTATACTAGGGCACAGAGCATACCTATTATTAAGTGGGGGCACAGGGACACTTTAAAAGTATGGGGGCACGAAGGGGAGTAACTATTATATAGAGGTACAGGGAACCTAACTACTGTATGTGTTGGAGCCTAAAATGTTTCCCTGGCAGATTCTAGAGAGAGGATTCACAGCCAGGAGAAAAACATCAAGGTGGCTCACACTAGATGGAGAGAAAGAGAAAAAGTGACAGACTCTGATCGGAGAAAACACCACCTGTGACTAACTGGATGTAACTGCCCTCTGTTAAAGGGTTGGAGTGTTAGGGGTCATGGTGTGGCGGTATTATGTAATGGTATCATTGGTAATATCTTCCTGTTTGTTCAGTGCAGTTTTGATGTAATATGTAATCACTGTATGGTGGTAATAGTGTTATAAGATAACTACCGTATGTATTGGGGCTCTTAATACAGTGTGGGGGCACTTTCAGGGCATTATACTCTGTGTGTGGAGCACCGATTGTGATAGCACTGGGTTTGGGGCCACTCTTGAGGGTTCTGCACCAGGCCCCCCAGTGTATTAAAACGGCCCTGCCACCAATCACATGGGAGGGATGCTGGTCACACAGTATAGTGCCAAGCACCCGATCTATGCTGAATATCGGTTAAAGCGGTTTTCTATAAATTTTACCCCTAAGGTTTTGTAAATAGTGTATGTGAATGTGCATGTCAGGTGCATTGTATTTGGATGAAACCACACCCACACAATGCTCAATAGCTACCCAGCCGAGAAGATTTGGGACGAAGGTCCAAAACAACCCTGATATAGGAGTGAGGCCCACATCACATCACAGAAGACTGATAGATGAATGATCAAGGTGAACACCACACGTGTGATACAGTAGGTCAATCCATTTATTTAATTAATGGCACAGAGGGGAATACAGGGAGAAGTCAGACAGATACACACAGTCTCTACATCCTCAAAAATGCAATACAGCCAATGGATTTGAATCTGTATAGTCTGAAGGAAAGAAGGGAAAGGGGGGACATGAATAAAACCTTTAAGTATGTTAAGGGACTAAATAAGGTTCAGGAGGGAAGTGTTTTTAGTAAAAAAAAAAAACTGAGCTCAAGAACAAGAGGACACAGTGAGAGGTTAGTTGGGGGAAAGATCAGAAGCAACGTGAGAAAATATCATTTTACTGAAAGAGTAGTCAATACCTGGAACAAACTTCCAGCAGAGGTGGTTGGTAAATCTACAATAACAGAATTTAAACACGCCTGGGATAAACATATATCTATCCTAAGATAATAAGAAAGAAAATACTAAAAGGGCAGACTAGGTGGACCCGGTGGTCTTTCTCTGCCGACAATCTTCTATGTTTCTATGTTTCTATGAGTTAACACGGTAGAGAAATTTTTGGTCTGCATTTTGGACACTACACTGGTTCTGTGAATACTGCAGTATCTAGTCATTCTATCCAGAAAAGGGAAAAACAGAGGGAAATATATAAAGTCCCCTTATCTCCATTTCAACCCCAT
Source organism: Dendropsophus ebraccatus (assembly GCF_027789765.1). Taxonomy (NCBI): domain Eukaryota; kingdom Metazoa; phylum Chordata; class Amphibia; order Anura; family Hylidae; genus Dendropsophus; species Dendropsophus ebraccatus. Next base: position 36,817,574 of record NC_091465.1, read on the forward strand.
CCCCTGCCCCCACCCAACTAATCCTGGCAGCTTTTAACACAATTTTGGGTTGGCTATTAAAAAGTTACATGGTAATTAATGTGAAAAATTGCGGAATGGTGGCCAGAAAAAAAAAATCAATGTGTGAACAACTATAAATAAAGTTTGTTGTTTGCTTAATAATGACCGTTATTCTAGGCAATGTGTGAACAGTGGCCGTTGTTTGCATTAGCTTTCTATGGGAATCATTAAAATTGAAAACAAATGGTGGCCACTATTTTAACAAAAAAGACAGTGTGTGAACATAGCCAAAATATGTAAATAAAAAAATGGTGCAAGCAGCAACCTCCGATATGCTATTACATTGGGAATAATAACATTGTTGTTCAACAATAAACGAGTAGACTGACTGTGCACGCCTGCGGGGGTGGTGGTCGCTGACTGGCACAGTGTGGACTTAGTGTAGGGACCCATGTGTATCAGATACCTGCACGAGGTACATGGGGCAGTGTGGCTTGATCAATTCACATACAGAATTCTGATGTTTTTTATGCAGCCAAGAGGTACTAGTATCAGCCATAGGTGTGAGGTGCAGCACTCTTTTTCTTCCCTGAACCGTATTTTGTTTCTCTCTTTTCTCCGTGTTTTGCACTCCTCCTGGTGAGACCCACATGACCGCAATTAGCAGGAGACACCTGAGTGCTCATGGTTTTAATCCCTCCTGTTTGTCCCATTCTATCTTTGATAGCTATGGTGAGTGTAATACCTTATCCAGACTTGTGCTGTTTGGGGGCAGCTTCCTCCGCCGGTGGTGCTGGCTGGGTTTTGGTGTGGCATTTTTGGGTCTGGTCCTGTGGCATGGGGGTTGCAGGGCCGTTCCATGGCCTCCCTTCCCTGACTGTGCACGCCTGCGGGGGTGGTGGTCGTTGACTGGCACAGTGTGGACTTAGTGTAGGGACCCATGTGTATCAGATACCTGCAGGCGGTACATGGGGCAGTGTGGCTTGATCAATTCACATACAGAATTCTGATGTTTTTTATGCAGCCGAGAGGTACTAGTATCAGCCATAGGTGTGAGGTGCAGCACTCTTTTTCTTCCCTGAACCAAACGAGTAGACTGCAAATAGATTATTAAGTAAAATATTCTTAAGTAAAATACGTGTCCGGCAAGAGCATACTGTATAACTGATTGGCTCCAGGGTGCACTCTATATACATCCTTTAGAACTATAAGAAAGCAATTGATTCTGCACCACCCTGAATCAAAGGGGTGCTCCTACTACATACCTGAATTACATATTACCAAACCAACACAAGAAACCAGGGGTATGTAATGAACGTAGGGCACACCACAACTGATAATTTAAGTAAATATACAAAAAATCTTTATTCACATAATTAAATTACCAAAAAAAATACATATATATCCATAAAGCAAACACATGGGCACAAAGCCCCCTAACCATTAAAAACGATTAAAATGCAAGGCAAAGGGACCTATGAAATATAAAGGTACCCGAGGACTCAACAACCTATATAGAATACAAATACTCCGGGTGCAAAAAATAGGTGAACCAAAAAATCACAGTGCCATAAATAAATAAAAAAAATGTGATATAATGAAATGACTAATACCAAGCAACAAGTGAAAAAATGAGTCAAAATATGTGAAGACGAACCCCTAAGATATAATCCATATAATTGCAAACAGATATAAGACATATTGCACCATATCCAGGAGACCTAGGCAGCCGGAGCAGATAGTTTGGAGTCCATGACCCCTTCGCGTTACGTTCCCTACTGGAACTTCGTCAGGGATGTACATATACATCCTTTATTTCAGCCACTCACTCCCCATCTTTACTTCTCTCTCTAGAGCCCAAACCTGCACTATATCCCAGTATCTTCCATGTCAAAAATTATTGATCACAGTGGGTCTCACTACTGACACCCACTGTGATCAGGAGATATAGTTTAGATTGTGGCAGCAGTGCAATTCACTCTGTGGCCATCAGTACAGAATGTCAAAATTAGACTTACATAGTCAGGGAGTGAATGGCACAGCTGCCGCGTCCTCTACCCTGCTAATACATCCTGATCATAGCGGGTCTCAACAGTGAGACCCGCTGGGATCAATCATTTTTGACATGTCTGATGACGTCAAAGGTTATTTTTAATAACCGGTGCTTTTTAAGAGTGAATGACTCCAATGACTAACAATCAGGAGAACGCTAAGCACGGTCTCTGTCATGTGATGAGGCGGGCTCATAATGTAAGTTTATGGAACTCAGCTCTTCATTTCTTACACAGAGCGGGAGTGGACACGCTGCAGCATGATGCTTTCCCCGCTCGTTTTCACGATCGGTACAAGTCTGAACACTCAGACCAGGAACAATCAAAGATTTTGACGTGTCTCTATGACATGTCAAAAGTTTTTACAAATGACAGTGACACTTTAAATTATTTAAATATATAAATGGCACATACAAGAAACATGGGGAAAAAATGTGCCAGGTAAAACCCCCTTAAAAGACAAGGGGGCACTGCCTCTGCCTGGAGAAAAAAAGGTTCAATCTCTGGAGGCGACACGACTTCTTTAGGCTGGGTTCACACTGAACCTAGCGGAATTCCGTTAGCCTCCCTCTCATAATGTGAGTCTATGGGAGGCGCGTGCTGCTGTTCTCACTTATGTGCGGCACTTATCAGCAGACAGTGGCGGTAGGATATAGGGGGAAAAAACGCCCCTACACCATAAAGGAGGAGTTGCCGATCAGCGGCGCACTTATGTGCGATGCTGATCAGCACTCAGCGGCGTTAGGGCGCAAAAAAAGAAAAGAGAAAAATTGGAAACAAAAAAAAAATCTTTTTAACCCAAAGCAACTGATCAGTGAATAATATTCACTGATCAGCCGCTAGGGGGCAGTAGAGCGAAGCTGGCGAAGACTTCCGAAGCCCGAAGAGCCAAGGCCGGCCCATCACGACAATTGTGGGGGTGACATTGGCGCCATCTTTGGTGGGGACACTAATGGCGATTGGTGCTGTCTCGGCAGCACCAATCGCCATCGCTTTCCGGGTCACCGGGTCACCGATGTCCCGGAAAGCTGTATTCAGCTGCTATCGGGTGATCTGTATTGATCAGCATATAGCAGCGATCGCCGACACAGGGGGGGGGGTTAATCACCCCCCCGTGCCGATGAGCAGAGATGGCCTGCTATACATTATAGCAGGCCATCTTCCCCGATCGCAGTGTGTGAACAAACAGCGATGGGGGAAACATCGGGCGTAAGTTTACGCCCGTTTGCGTTAAAGCCCACCCTGCGGGGGCGTACATTTACGCCCGATGTCGTTAAGGGGTTAAACAGTGAAGTGCTGTGTTATCCATGATAACAGTCTAGCCCAGGATCTGGTCAGAGAAAGGACAGTGAATGGCTTCACAACAGGCTTAGACCAAATTTCCATAAATACTGTACATATGTATAGAATATAGATTTTATCCACCCAACAACCTGCCCCTTCATCCATCGCTTCCTTGGTTAAACTTGATGAACATGTCTTTTTTAACCATACTAACTACACTGGTCAAAAAATAAAGGGAATACTCAAATAACACCTCCTAGATCTAAATGAATGAAATATTCTCATTGAATACTTTGTTCTGTACAAAGTTGAATGTGCTTACAACAAAATCTCACAAAAATTCATCAATGGAAATCAAATTTATTAACCACTGGAGGCCTGGATTTAGAGTCACTCACAAAATTAGAAAAGTGGAAAAACACATTGCAGGCTGATCCAACCTTGATGTAATGTCCCTAAAACAAGTCAAACTCAGGCTCAGTATTGTGTGTGGCCTCCACATGCCTGTATGGCCTCCCTACAACACCCGGGCATGCTCCTGATGAAGTGACAGATGGTCTTCTGAGGGATCTCCTCCCAGACCTGGACTAAAGCATCCGCCAACTCCTGGACAGTCTGTGGTGCAATGTGACATTGGTAAATGGAGTGAGACATGATGTCCCAGATGTGCTTAATCAGATTAGGTCTGGGAAACGGATGGGACAGTCCAGGCCCGGACTGGTAATCTGGGAAGCCGGGCAAATGCCCACTCTGCCTGCGTCGGACGTTCCTGCGGCCCCTCCAGCGTGTGTGTCTTTAAGACGCACACGCTGATGACTGATAGCGGCCGCGGGGACGTCCGATGCAGGCAGAGTCTTCTGTACTGTGCTGCCTGCGTCGGAAGAGGAAGTGAAGACACGCGCTGCCGGGAGAGGAGCTGCAGGAACGGGTGACAGGTGAGTAGTTTGTTTTTTTTCTCTGGTGAGGGCACTGCACGGGGAGCTGCTTGGGAGTAATTGAAGCATAGAGGGGACAGCTATATGGGGCACAGATCGGACTATATGCGGCATCGAATAACTAAATAACTAACTGGGGTATACAGAGGGCAGGGGGATCACAGGGGGCATATAAGAACTAATTGGGGTACAGGGGGGTACAAAATATAGGGCACAGGGGGAATAGATTACTATGGGGCACAGAGGGGTTATATAAATATATGGGGTTCAGAGGGGCATATAAAAACTAAGGGGGAACACAGGAGTCCTCTACATTGTAGGCAGGACAGAGGAGGTAAAGAAAAAAGTAACTGGAGCAAAATGGGGGTATGAAACAACTATAAAGGGGCACAGAGGGGGCATAAAAAACTATATGGGCACAGGGGGTATATGAACACTATATGGGGGGCACAGAAGGGATATATATCCACTATATGGGTGCCTATATACTATATGAGGTGACAAAGGGTCTATGTATACTATATGGGGGCACAGAGAGGGCTTATTATATGGGGCACAAAGTGGGCTCTATTACAACAGGGCAATACAGAGGAAAGGCTGTATAGAGGTGAGGATGGTGCTAATGCCAGGAGCCTAAATTGTTTGTCTGGCAGATTCTGTGAAGACGAATTGTGCTCGGGAGAATCTTCATGATGGCCGGGCCAGATGCGAAAGAAAATATAAGGTGAACGAGACTGATCAGAGAAGACGCCACCTGTGAGTCCCTGGGTATAACTACAGTGTAATCACTTACACAGGGAAGGAAAGTGGGGGTACGATTAGGTTATGGGAGGTCGGGTCACATTCTGTGCACAGGGGTCCTCTACTGTCTGTGTCTGTCCCTACTGACGGCTAATATTGCTTCTTCGGAGGACAGTACTGCTCATACATTATATAATAGTACTAATACTGTGTGACATATTACTGTGCGGGAAAGAGGCAGATCAGCAAGGACCGGTGTGTGAGAGCCGGGGATGCAGCACATCGCACATTGTCGCACAGGCAGTGTCACTATGGTTGTGCCCCTCTGTGTAACCTGGAGGAGGAGGTGCTCACTATAGAGAATGAAGGGTGAGGGGATTGAGCTGTGTGGGGGAGGCAGCTTGGGATCTCTATTTCTTTTGATGTTTGGGGTATGAGTTAATGTGGCCTGGGGTCTGAAATTACATATTGTGGTATGAATTTAATTTGGGTCTGCAGGATAAATTTATTTGGAAGACCAGGTTATGAATTCATTTAAGGGTCTGTGGATTCCATTTAGTCAGAGGTCAGGGATAATTCATTTAGGAATCTGATAGGGGAACAGCACAATGACAGGAGAGCGGACAGAGCCTCTGTAATTGTTCTGTATTCTACCTGTGACTGTGTCTGATCACTGCTGTATACTCTTCTATAGTCTGCAGGGTGTAATACTCTGTAGCATCTGTGTACACCTGGTATCTGATATCACTGCTGTATACTCTTCTATAGTCTGCAGGGTGTAATACTCTGCACCCTCTGTGTACACCTGGTATCTGATATCATTGCTGTGTTTTCTTCTATAGTCTGCAGGGTGTAATACTCTGCACCCTCTGTGTACACCTGGTATCTGATATCATTGCTGTGTTTTCTTCTATTGTCTGCGGGGTGTAATATTCTGCAGCATCTGTGTACAGCTGGTATCTGATATCACTGCTGTGTTCTCTTCTATAGTCTGTGTGGTGTAATACTCTGCAGCCTTTGTGTACACCTGGTATCTGATATCACTGCTGTGTTCTCTTCTATAGTCTGCGGGGTGTAATATTCTGCAGCATCTGTGTATACCTGGTATCTTATCACTGCTGTATACTCTTCTATTCTTCTGCTCACCATAGCTGGCGCAATGGGTGTGTGTGCGGGGGGAGATATATATGTGGGCTGGTGGGGTTTGTGTGCCAGGGCTGCTTTTCAGCCCCAGTCCGGCCCTAGGACAGTCCATAGCTTCAATGTCTTCTTCTTGCAGGAACTGCTGACACAATCAAGCAACATGAGGTCTAGCATTGTCCTGCATTAGGAGGAACCCAGGGCCAACCGCACCAGAACATGGTCTCACAGGGGGTCTGAGGATTTTATCTCAGTACCTAATGGCAGTCTGGCTACCTCTGGCAAGCACATGGAGGGCTGTGCGGCCCTCCAAAGAAATACCACCCCACACCATTGTTGACCCACTGCCAAATCTGTCATGGTGAAGGATGTTGCAAGCAGCAGATCACTCTCTGCGGCGTTTCCAGACTCTGTCACATGTGCTCAGTGTGAACCTGCTTATATCTGTGAAGAGCACAGGGCGCCATTGGCGATTTTGCTAATCCTGGTGTTCTTTGGCACAACCCCCATCTGTGGACGTCAGACCCTCATACCATTCTCATGGAGTCGGATACTAACCATTTGTGCAGACACGTGCACATTTCTGGCCTGCTGGAGATCATTTTGCAGGGCTCTGACAGTGCTCCTCCTGTACTCCTTCCACAAAGGCAGAGGTAGCGGTCCTGCTGCTGGGTTGTTGCCCTCCTACAGCCTCCTCCACGTCTCCTGGTGTACTGGCCTGTTTTCTGGTAGTGCATCCAGCCTCTGGACACTATGTTGAGAGAAAGAGCAAACCTTCTTGCCACAGCTCACATTGATGTGCCATCCTGGATAAGCTGCACTACCTGAGCCACTTATGTGGGTTGTAGAGTCCGTCTTATGCTACCATGAAAGCAACACCAACAATCAAAATTGCCCAAAACATGAGCCAAAAAGCACAGGGACTGAGAAGTGGTCTGTGGTCCCTACCTGCAGAACTACTCCTTTATTGAGTGTGTCTTGCTAATTGCATGTGAAATTGATTGTCAATCATTGTTGCTTCCTAAGTGCACAGTTTGATTTCATAGAAGTTTGATTTAGGGTCCATTTACACAGAAAGATTATCTGACAGATTATCTGCCAAAGATTTGAAGCCAAAGCCAGGAACAGACTATAAACAGAGATCAGGTCATAAAGGAAAGCCTGAGATTTCTCCTCTTTTCGAATCCATTCCTGGCTTTGGCTTCAAATCTTTGGCAGATAATCTGTCAGATAATCTTTCTGTGTAAATGGACCCTTATGCTATGTTTACACGGAGCGATTATCGGACGAATTTTCGCGATAACGATCTAAGTCGAACGATAATTGTACGTGTAAACGCGGCGAACGATCGAAAAATTGTTCATTTTGATCTTTTAACATATTCTTAAATCGTCGTTCGCCGTTCGCAAAAAATTCGCCGATCGTTCCGTGTAAACAGTCGTTCACTGATTTTACCTATGTGTGAGATAGGCTTAAGCGATCACAAAACGATCGCAAAACGAATTTTCTGTACGATATATCGTTCCATCTAAACGCTGATCGTTATAAAAAAAAAATCGTTACTTCGAAATCGTTAATCGTACAATCGGGCGAATTATCGCTCCGTGTAAACGTAGCATTAGGGTGCATTTACACAGACAGATTTATCTGACAGATCTTTGAAGCCAAAACCAGAAACAGACTATAAACAGGGATCAGGTCATAAAGAAAAGACTGGGATCTATGCTCTTTTCAAATCCATTCCTGGCTTTGGCTTCCAAAATCTATCAGATAAATCTTTCTGTGTAAACGCCCCCTTACTTGGAGTTATGTTGTGTTGTTTAAGTGTTTCTTTTATTTTTTTGAGCAGTGTATATAACTATGTAACTTATTGTTAGCAGGAGTTTTTCACATTGAACAATCCTTTTAAAACATGAAACATATACACTAGCCGTAATCCAATAGTTACAAAATAATGTGAACCCGGCCTATTAGTTTTTCCACAGCAAATAACTATAATCGAGAGTGTAGAGGTCACATTCACAAAACCGGAGAAGCCCAGAGGCTCCTCAGCTGAATTGGATCCCAGTAGTATAAAAGGCAGATGGTAGGTGGAGTGCGGGCTACTGATTTCTCATTGGGGCCCAAGAGCACCAATATATCTGTCTGAAATACTAGGATGAATGTCATGTGTTTGATTCAGCGAACCAGAAAGGGCAAAATAAAACGTCAATGGATAACAAAAGCAAGTCACAAGCTAGTTATATATTAAATCTCTACAGACCAGAGAAAGGAGAGGAGCAGGTAAGAGACACTGCTACAAACTAATGCAGCATATGCACAGCGACACAATTTTGGCACACAGATTATGTTTACCCATCAAAAGGATTGCCACTTTTTTCTTTGAACATGATCCAGTCTAACCTTGACTGACTTCAGGGGAGGATGGGGGTCATTCTCCATTATTGAAGCTAAGAAAGTTTGGCAACTAAGAAAAAGTCATAAGCATTGTTATAGGATCTGAGATAGTATAACGTTATCCAAAACCAATAAGCTTTTGGGAAAGTCCATTACGCATGCACCTACCATAACAAAGTATGCCAACAACTTTCCATTTACTACTATAAGAACTACAATGGCTGCACATAATAATAATAATAATAATAATAATAATAATAATAATAATAATAATATTTATTTATTTGTATAGCGCCAACAGATTCCGCAGTGCTACATATAATATGGCCTTTACATTGACGACACAATGTTCTACACATATGGGGGGAGATTTATCAAAGGGGTGTAAAGTAGAACTGGCTCAGTTGCCCCTAGCAACCAATCAGATTCCACCATTCATTCTCCAAGGAATCTGTAAAGAATGAAAGGTGGAATCTGATTGGTTGCTAGGGCAACTGAAACAATTCTACTTTACACCAATGTTTTATCTCTCTCCCACCTACCCCTCTGCATATGATTTGCTTATGTATATAAATACTATAAATAGCTATTTTTGTACATTTGTATTTGTCTTGTATTTGTCTTTGCACAACTCCTCTGCTGTCACATTCTTGTTCCTGGTAATAAGACTATTTGCTTTATGATATCATCAGTCTAGCCATACCTATGTCATTGGAAACTTAGATTATTCTGATGTCACAGTCCAATGGGGTATATAGCATAAAACTTTCAGCCATAACATTAAAACCACATATGTGAATTAAATAATATTATCTCTTTACAACGGTACCTAAATATATTTAGGCAGGAACTGAACAGTAAGATTGTCATGTATTTATGTGATAGAGGCCCACAGTGCCTCTAGGGGCCCACAGAGGAAGAGGGCCCGGTGTTCTGATGTTCAGCCTGCTCACTGTAGTGCAGGCTGAACATCAGAAGACACAGGAGATGCAGCAGGACCTGCACAGAGAGAAAAGGGTGAAGGACCTGATCACATGACCCACAGGTCCTCAACCTTACAGTGTGGAGAGCAGCCCGACAGAAGAAGGAGAAGACCGAGCTATAAGTGCTGTGTGTCAGTGTCTGAGTGTGTCAGTGTCTGTCAGTCAGTGTCTATGTCAGTTAGGCAGTCAGTTTCAGAGTCCGTCAGTGTCAGTAAAGTGTGTTTGTGTAGGTTGGTTTTGTCTCTAGTGATTGTTCATAGTGTATAGATGAGGGACCAGCCGAGGCTCTGTTGCCAGAGGGCCCACAAAAACCTGGAGCCGGCCCTGATCATTGATGCACATATGATAGCCCATCTGATCCAGTCCCACAGGAGAGCTACAGTAGAAAAAAATGTTGAAAAAAAAGTTACTGTTGACTATGATAGATGGTGGCAGAAGACTCCGGGCATTGTATCTTACTGATCAAAGGGGTGCAGACTGATCACAGTGTCCTCGCTGACTCCTTTTTACCACATAAAATTCCCAGTCAATGTTCTAAGGCTCCTTGACTGAGCGAGACTTGACTTGAAGGGACATTTCTGTGCTAAAGAGGTGTGAGAGCTATTTTGCATATCCTTTCTTCCCAGAATTCTCAGTGGAGCAGGCTCTCTTTAACCCTTAGAGGACCGGGCCAATTTAAATTTTTGCGTTTCCGTTTTTCCCTCCTTGTGCTTAAAAGGCCATAGCACTTGCATTTTTTCACCTAGAAACCCACATGGGCCCTTATTTTTTGCGCCACTAATTGTAATTGTACTGAATTTTTTCATAAAGTACACTGCGCAACCAGAAAAAAATGTGTGGTGAAATTGAAAATAAAAACACATTTCTTTTATTTGGGTTTTTTTTGTTTTTACGCCGTTCACCCTGAGGTAAAACTGACTTGTTATATATGTTCCTCAAGTCGTTACGATTACAATGATATGTAACATGTATAACTTTCATTGTATCTAATGGCCTGCAAAAAATTCAAACCATTGTTAACAAATATATGTTCCTTAAAATCGCTCCATTCCCAGGCTTATAGCGCTTTTATCCTTTGGTCTATGGGGCTGTGTCAGGTGTCATTTTTTGCACCATGATGTATTCTTTCTATTGGTACCTTGATTGCACATATGCGACTTTTTGATCGCTTTTTATTACAATTTTTCTGGATTTGATGCGACCAAAAATGCACAATTTTGCACCTTGGGATTTTTTTGCGCTTACGCCATTTACCGTGCGAGATCAGGAATGGGATTAATTAATAGTTTGGGCGATTACGCACGCGGCGATAGCAAACATGTTTATTTATTTATTTATTTTTATAACATGGGAAAAGGGGG